>NC_136415.1:236657678-237257678 GCF_051521515.1 Lactuca serriola | reverse complement strand
TGCATGTGTTGTGATACTTGACATGACGTCATCCACCCCAGAACGTTTCCGCCGTTCCGGTTTTGGGGTGTGACAATCTCTACTTACCCTCGGGCATATCGGTCACTCGGGATTCAACATCTCTTTCTATCATTTTAGTATCATAAGTTGAGTGCTGAAGCGCTGGAAGAATATTTCAGAAGAAAGATTCACCGACTAAGTTCTGCCCGCGGATTTCTAAGTTTTTGCTAGACAATATCGTAAGGTGAGTTACACTTACTATGCTTGTAAAGTGTAATTTATATTTGTCTTCAGCATCGTTGTTATGAATCTATAAATAAGGTTTATCAGTAATTTTAGTTATAATGTTGATTAATCTACTTGTGGGGGTGATATTGAGGACATATTTATGAGGTGTTTTTTTCGAATAGTATATTATGCATACCGATGGATCCTACCTCCGATACGATCTTACGTAAGCATTCTTTATCAGCTAAAGCTTGATGTATTCGCTGGGATTATTGAAGAATCTAGTACCGATTAATATAACATTTATAAATACGAACGAATAATGAGGCTTAAAAATATTTGTATATAGGTCATTCAAAAGGGAAAACTGAAGTGTTCGTTAGGGATGTGACTTTCCCGCGAGTCATCCACCTCAATCAAGTGAGTGCATAGTTACTTTCATGAACATGATTCTAATATAAATATTTATTAAAAGTATGAAATATCTGTTGAAATTTTATATGTGAGCTCAGTAGTTATTATCTAGAATACGTGTTAAATGTATATTTGATTATGTACAGTGTTTTAAAAGGCGCGCCATGGCGTGAGGCGTGGCTTCGTCGTTACGAAAAGCTTCATCACGTTGCTGTTAGGCATGGCGCGTGGTAAGGCATGATATGGCGCGTTATGGCGTGTTATGGCGCGTGTTTTTTCGTTTTAGACACAGTTTTTTCTCTTTGTTATGTATTTTCAAATTGGAGATACAAGTATTGTGGTTTTTGTTAACTTTTTGCTATTAGTTATTGATCCAACACTTCTAAAAAGTTGTTATATTTAATATAAATTTATATTTATGTGGTAATGTAATTTTAAATTAATACAAAATCGTCGCCTTACATCACGCCTTGAAAAACGTTATGGTTCGCCATGGCTCGTTAAGCTTGAGGCTTGGCCTTGCCGCCACGCCACGCTTCACGCCATTTAGAACCTTGATTATGTGTAAACCAGTTATGGCTATATATTTATTAAATTATATGTATATATATATATATATATATATATATATATATATACACACACACACATGTGTATATATATATATATATATATATATAATATTATTATTACTTGATAATGTTAATATAAGTATTATTACTGAAAAGATTAATGTTTATCAAATACTTAATATTATGTGTTAAATAAATGCACTAAACCAGGATAGTGTCGTCTAAACATGGTTGATATTGGAATTTGATTTCAAGGATTGTTCTAGTTTTTAAACAAAGATGTATAAAGGCTATTTAGATCCGGTTAAGTTGGATAAAAATTTATTCGGATAATGTATTGTGACAGTATGGTATTGTCACACCCCGAAAACCAAGGCGGAAACATTTCCGGGGTGGACTCCACGTTGAGTATCAAATCCAATGCACATAGTAAGCAAAGTAAACAACCATTACATTACATATTGGAATTTACATTTGTTCAAAAGTAAAGTTCTACAAGTGTGATACATAGTATATATGAACAAAAGTAAGACGTGTCTTCTACGCACTCCGTCTTCGCTAAAAGGGATCATCGGGTACCTGTCTAATGTGGACCTGAGAATACAAGCAGTTTGAAAATCAGCATAAAGCTGGTGAGTTCATAAGAGTTTTGTGTTTCTGAAAATGTTTAAGTTCCCTTTTTATTTTTCAAAAATGTTATGAATCCAAGAAAATCCCTTATTTTCTTAAAAGTAGTGTTTAGTTAACTGTTTTCTTACACGATTTCTGGTTATGTATAATTGTTATCCAAGGAAAATCCTACATTTTCCTAAAAGTAAAGTTTTATTTAAAGACCACATTGTATAGTTTTACACATAAAACTATTTACTAAAAATCATGGGATTACTATCCCGTACTAGTTATAAGATAGTTTGATATACACAAAACTGATGGGTTTTGGTCCTAAGAACATCCTATGTGCTCATACAAACCCTAATGCTTGGATCTAGGTTTCTCTATTGTACATGCAAGTTATCCAAGACTATAAACCCTAATCCTAGCATACAAGTAATCATATTAACCTAAGAATGGGTTTAAGATATTACCTTGATTGTTATATAGCAATAACAATCCCAATTCCTCCTTGTATTGACTTTAGAAAGCTTAGAGTCACAAATGTCACTCCTCTAATGGTTCACAAACACCAAGAGCAAGAGGATGAAGAGGAGAGAGGATGGAGGCTGCCCTAAAACGTGTGAAACCCTAGAAGGATGCTTAGCCACGTTTTTGGGTCATAAAGAATCTATATATATAGGAGGCTATTAGGGTTATCTAACAAGGAAACCTTAATTTGGATGCTTAAGCCCTAAGCAACCCATGGACTCCTTTAATTAAGGCCTTCGACGCTTTCCTAAGGGTTTCCCCATAGAATTCGTCCACTCCTTAATATATGGCAATCCATAGCCCAATTTGCAATTATCTTATAATTACAATTCCAGTCCCTTAAGTTTAATTAATCTCTTTTAGTCACAAAACTAATTACTAATTAATTCTTCACTAATATTAATTAAACAATATGATTTCTCCTTTAATATATTATTCTCATAATATATTAATAAATCATATTTAATCCTTTCTCTCCATAATTCATCTTATCAAGTTGTTTTGGTGAAGGCAACCCAAAAGGACCATGCACCATCGGTTCAAGTACATACCAAAATAGTTATGGACTTAGACACTAATCCAACAGTCTCCCACTTGGATAAGTGTAATAACTATTATGCGTATGACTTCAGATCCTGATCTGCAATCATAGCTTTCCAAAGCCGCTGTCAACTCTGATCCTATCAGATACGCATGTCCTTTAGATAAGGGATCATATATGCCTCCATTCTAGATATCGTATGAGACATAATTTCAAATCATTCTCTTTGTACTATTTCTCGACTTCCGATTTATGACGACTGACTAATTGAACAAATCAAATTAGCCCTAGCCCGGCCGAGCATTTACGTTTGTCATCACTAAATCATCGAGGGGCCCAAAGATATCTCTTTTATCCTACTTTGGATAAAAGGAACGGATAAACTTTGATACAATGCTTGCTTCCACTCACTCACCAAATCACTCACAACAACATGTTTTATAACACCAAGTTACTGGTGCGTTTACATATTATCAATGCGCAACCGATTTGCAAGATACAACTCACACATCTCGGTTTCAAGAATATAAGATGTTATCGTCTCACCAATCAGTTGTGACACAATCCATGGAGTGATCGAAGTGAGCGTAGGTTTAATCCAATGCTCAAATCATATTGATAAGCACTCATGAACGTTGCAGCAAACATTTGCTTATGTCTAATACTCTTTTAGACAATCCACACACCAATTCACGACAGTCTTCATTCATACATACATCCAACATATGAACGAATGTGGCCCGTTTGAATAATTTGACTGTTCTTAACCAATTAAATTATTTAGGAAGTCAAAACATGCAAAGTGAAACACAAGAATAATACTAATCCCATATGGCCTCAACCCTTTGAGCATAAATAAAACACCTTTTATTTATCACCATATCGATTACTCATTATTTGTCGTTTTGGGTAATCAACTGATTACTTGAATTAATACACTTCCCCATGCTCCTAGCATGCACACAATGTTTATCTATGGTTCTTACTTTGTGAAATAGATCAAATTGAACACATTTCCAATCATTCTCATTTCAAAACTCCTAATCCCTTTCCATAAGTAAAATAATATCAAATTCTTGCCACTTATAGAATATATTAGATTCTAATATTTTATGCAATGATGCTTTCGTAATGTCACTGCACCAAAGTCACAAAGACTATTGCCAATGATATTACAAAGTCCTCTATCGGAGATTGTTACAAGACAATTCTATAGACGTGATGTCTCTCACTCAAAGTACATTCTTTGATCATCCTTTTTGCATAAAAGTTTCTAATCTAGTCATAGATTTTCAATATTCAATTCCCAATATGGACATGTTTCCATATTTTCCATATGACAACTCATTCTTAGTAGAATCTTATCTATTCATAATAATGTCGATATGGTCCATCCAATATGGAAACATTTCCATATTTTTCAATACTATATTTCCAACTACTCACAAACGACCAATCCTCGGCGAACTTTGGATTGTCCTTTGATAGTTGTTTAATTATTTTAGTCAAAACCAATTCTTGTCCTTTTTCCCTCTAAATGCGCTAGACATTTGGAAAATTTTAGAATGGTCAAATATTATAGCATTTGCAATCGATCCAATATCCGAAGCGTATGGGACACAATGCATAATGTCTTACATAAAGATTTGATACTTTATCAATCTTCTGCCATAATATTTTATTTGCTATGTTCTCAAATTTCGAATTGTAAAGAGGAATGTCGTAATCATAATCAAAATTTTGAGAACACACTATGTACCTTTGACTAAATTTATTAACATTTCTCAACCCAAGCCTTTAGATTTGAAATGAAGCATAATATTCTCTCCCTTAATTATAGCAAAACAACTTTACAACTCTTGCGACTTTGCAAAGTATAACTCTTGTTTTCTATAATTAATATTGCCAACTTGCAATACTTTCCTTAATAATCATACAATCATAACATTTATGCTCCCACTATCATAACACTTTGCTTAGAACCATTTAGTGTGCCGGTAAACCACACATGCTCCACTAACGTCTTCGCAAGGGCACAAAGTGTAATTTCATGGAATTGCATCAATTCACTTTTGCCTAAGTAACTAAGATTGGGAATTTGTAAAACATTTAGTTACTTTTGTAATTCATTATACTTATAATGGAAGGTTTTGTCCTATCCTACCCGTTCGGCTAACGACCCTCCACTAGTCAAGAGTGCGGTGGGTAAGAGTGGATACCCATTCAATCGCCATTTTATAGGAAATTTCCTTAAACACCCCTTATACACTAGGTTTGTGAATGAGGCCTACTAACGGTAAGACTGCCTTTTACTCATACATGTATATAATGTTAGGCTTTTAATGTTATATATAGTATAGGGTGTATTTTACAACTTTTAAAATACTAGGTGGTCAAATTTAATAATCATACCTTTAATTCAATTAAATTGTAAACCAAAAATTTTATGGATTTATTAAACCTCTTTTAATTATACAACTTAATTAATTAATAAAACCATAAGGGTGTGATATGAACTTTTCAATACACTACAAGGGTTTTAGAATTTAACATTCCTAAATTAAACTTTTAAATTCCAAAACTTGAGGGAAAGTTTTGAAACATTTCAAAACATTAGGGTTTAGAATTTAAATATTTCAAAATTAAACTTTTTAATCAAAATTTTAAATTCCAAAACTTGAGGGCAAGTTTTGAAACCTTTTTCAAAACATTAGGGTTTCAACTATTTAAACTTCAAAACAACAAAACTTTTGAGGTCAAATTTAAACTATAAAACCTAAAGGGGAAAATGTGAAACTTTTCATAACACAAGGATCAAATAACAAATAATCTTAATTAACAATTAATCACATAATTGTCCATAATTTGGATGCTTAAGCCCTAAGCATCCCATGGACTCCTTTAATTAAGGCCTTCGACGATTTCCTAAGGGTTTCCCCATTGAATTCGTCCACTCCTTAATATATGGAAATCCATAGCCCAATTTGCATCTATCTTATAATTACAATTCCAGTCCCTTAAGTTTAATTAATCTCCTTTAGTCACAAAACTAATTACTAATTAATTCTTGACTAATATTAATTAAACAATATGATTTCTCCTTTAATATATTTTTCTCATAATATATTAATAAATCATATTTAATCCTTTCTCTCCATAATTCATCCTATCAAGTTGTTTTGGTGAAGGCAACCCAAAAGGACCATGCACCATCGTGTCAAGTACATACCAAAATAGTTATGGACTTAGACACTAATCCAACAAAAACTATAGGTAGATATAGATTGAAAACCATAGGACTATCATCCCGTACTGAATATAGATTCAAAACCATGGGATTATCATCCCGTACTATATATATATATATATGTATACATATATATATATATATATATATATATATATATATATATGCAAAACCATGGGATTATCATTCCGCACTAGATATGTTATATATACTGAAAACCATAGGAATAACATCCCGCACTAGATACAAATTCTATAGACTAAAAACCTTGGGACTATTATCCCGTACTAGATATAGGAACTATAGATAGAAAATATATATATATATATAATCAAATCAAAACCATGAATAAACTTATATTAATACGTATTGTGAGCCGGGTAACCATGCTGATACAACAACGAGACCTCCTTGACGCTTGTCAGACGTCGGATGATATCTAGAATTTGTCACCCCAGGCGTACCCGCCTAACTTTAGCTAGCAGTTAAGGTGTGGGATTGTCAGTCCCGAATATATCTATTCACAAATTCCACGCTCTCCCTTCAGGAGACTCTGGTTACACTTCCGGGGAGGATATATTGATAACCCAAAGGGTAATGACGAATCTCACAAGCTAGTACTAAATTATTCACGGTACTCTCAGACGATATCAAACATACTAAATGTTATGAAACATAATACAGTGAATACAGTTATATACAATGAAATTATCTGGCAATACATTCTAAATGAAATAGAGATAAACTGAATCAGACGTAGTTTATCTATTAACATTACTTGAAATCCGAATTCATAAAACGAGTACTGAAGATCCCAAATTATTCCCATAATAATTTGATTAGTTTGATTGTTTCCTTTAGTGAAATCTATGTAGTTATAATTGATAAAACAACCCTTATGCTCAGCATAATACATAAGGGGTAAACATATTTATAAGTTTGCCAGATATTTATTGAAATACATTTATTTAAGGTGTTGAATACATTTCTATTTTGCTTGTATTCCCCCCTGAAAACATTGAAAAACCATTGAAAAAGGGTAGGGTATGAACTCACCGGACGAGGGATGTGTCTGCTTGGATTTGAAAAGTCAGTTCTGGGTCTGCAAACACACGAGGTTCCTATGTAATATGAAATGATATACAATTATATCTAATTAGATTTTAAACCACTAATTAGATTTAATAATACACTCCAAGACGCAAAAACACTTCAAATTAAGTGTTTGGAAGGACTCGGGTGACATCTACGGACGTGTGGGACTTGGATAAAGTGTTTACTCTTCAAGAGTAAACTCCTTATGGAGTTTTCGGATGTAAATACTTTAACCACATGAGTTCACGGCCGTGAACTCATGGTTGAGGGTTTTATGGTGCTAAATGGCTAGATAACACTTGAGGAGGGTTGGTACGAATTTATCTAAGGCATGGAAGGAATTAAATCACCAAAAACACCATCAAAGGGGAGTTTACGGCCCTAAACAAGGAGTTTACGGCCGTAAGCTCCCATACCCCCCTTAAATTGTTGATTTAATGGCCTTAGACTAATCACATGTGATTCTAACAATTTTTACAAACCCTTGAATGAGATTTAAGAATCATATGACTTGTGTAAGTGAGTTCACGGCCCAGCAACTCATTATTGGGGAGTTTACGGCCATGAACACTCAAATGAGGGGATTTCATCATGTTTAAGGCCTCCAAAATGGTTGTGGTTGATTCTAGAATTTATTCCAAGGCTATTGGTGTGTTTAAATGGCTTTTAAACACTTGATTTTGAGTTTACTCTCCATGAGGATGAGTTTACGGCCCAAGCATGTTCTTGGGCAGTAAACTCATGTTTACTCCTCAAAAATGATGATTAGGGTGTTCTAAGTCCGAATTGGTTAGCCACAAAGTCATATCGAAGTCCCAAAATTGGTTTGGAGGGGTTTTAAGGCACAAAAACCCACTTATTATGTGTTTACGGCCCAAAAATGCTCCAGGGCCGTAAACTCATGTTTGAGGTTCATTTTCATAGATTAAACTCTGATTTGAAGGCTAATGAGGTTGAACAACAAGTTAGGGAAGTTACCTTGAAGATTTGAAGCCTTAAATTGATGTTTTGGACCTAGATCTTTGGTTTGAGGAGAGAGGTTAGACAAAGAGTAGTGAGAGAGGGAAAAAGCTTCAAATGGAAGCTTAAACATCTTTAAATAGGGTCTAAGATTTGGACACAGTGGAATTCTACCCGATACCGACATTAAACGGGGCTTTTGGTCGCACCCGTTTAAGTTGCCGTAACCGGATATGGTTGATTTTAAAAATCTTCCGATTACTAGTATGGGACATTAACATGAGTTCTAAACGCGTTTGGACACCTCATTAGATTATAATAATCATATAAGTTTGAATAACTTAGCCCAAAAACGAAACCGGAACGAATTGCTAAAAACGAGTCTTACGGACGAATTGGGTTTCGGCGATGGATAACTTCAGGTTGTTACAGGTATAAATAGGAAAACAATTTTCGAAGTTGGTTACAAGCATTATAGTCTTTCCCAGTGATGAAATAAGACTTATAAAGGATTCACAATTTAAATTAAGTCGAACGAGTGTTTAGTAATACCCTGTATTGTAAACACATTATTGTAACATCCCAAAAATACAGACCAAAAGTTCATTTTTAAATACGTTATTATAAAAGCATCAGTATAATAAAACATCCATAATATCATGTCATGTCGAAACCAAAGTAGAAATAATCCAAACATGTTATCATAAAACAATATCAGAGTGTAATCCCCAATACCTCATGTGCGGAAATATAGTTTGATGCATTGTGATCAAGCCGTCTCCTTTCTTTTGAAAACGAAGTACCTGTTAGGTTTTGGTATACTACAACATCCTATGGTGCACATACAATCCTAAATACCTTGGATCTATGTTTTCACTAATTATACATGCAAATGGTTTCCAAGATATTAAGCTTACAACTAGCATGCATTTAACATAAAATATAATATACTAGTTAGCATAACATACCTTTTGATGGAGCTTGAAGTCTTGGTGTATTTGGCCTTAAAGAGCTTAGCCCCAATAGTGTGGAAGCCTCAAATGAAGTCACAACACATCATAAACAAAGGTAGGACTTGAGAGAGAATTCCATGCACCAAAAACATCCATATTTCATTAAGAAACCAAGTGTACACGTTTTGTTCATGAAGTAGCACATTTATATGTTGGATTCCAAGAGTCATGGGTATAACCCAAATCCATACCCAAGGGTGTTATGATCCATGGTCCATGTGGCCCAACTCTTTATGTATCCATACATAAACTTGGTTCAACATGGATCATAAGCCCAACACATATAAATATAACTAATTACCATAATTAGTCCCCATAGATTTAATTAGTCTCTTTTGATCACTAAATTAATTCCAAATTAATTCTTTATCAATACTAATTAAAACATATGATTTCATATTAATATATATATATATATATATATATATATATATATATATATTAACTTATAATATATTAATAAACCATAAATAACCTTCTCTCAAAAGTCCATCCTAACAAATTGTCCTGATGATATGCAACCCAAATGGACCATGCTACTCTCGGGTCGAATACATACCATTAATAGTTATGGGCTTAGACACCTAATCCAACAGTCTCCCACTTGGATAAGTCTAAAACTATTATTGTGTATGACCCCAAGATCCCAACTAGCAATCGTAGCTCTTAAAGTCGTTGTCAACTTTGAACAAATCACTGACATCTCCATTAGATAAGGGATCATATATTCCTCCATTCTAGATATCATATGGACTGAGACATGGATTATAATCCTTCTCTCTGTCCATTTGTTGTTTCCCGATTTCCAATTTATGACGACTGACTAATTGAATAAATCAAATCAGTCTAGGCCTGGACGAGCACTTACGTTTGTCATTACCAAATCATCGAGGGGACCAAAGATATCATTTTTATCCCTCCAAGGGTAAAAGGAATGGATAAACTTCAACTCATATACTTGTTCCCAAGATCCCGACTAGCAATCGTAGCTCTTAAAGTCGTTGTCGAACTCTGAACAAATCACTGACATGTCCATTAGATAAGGGATCATATATTCCTCCATTCTAGATATCATATGGACTGAGACATGGATTATAATCATTCTCTCTGTCCATTTGTTGTTTCCCGATTTCCAATTTATGACGACTGACTAATTGAATAAATCAAATCAGTCTAGGCCCGGACGAGCACTTACGTTTGTCATTACCAAATCATCGAGGGGCCCAAAGATATCGCTTTTATCCCTCCAAGGGTAAAAGGAATGGATAAACTTCGACTCATATACTTTTTCTACTACTTGTTTAGTCATACACAAAGGCACGTTTTATAAATCGAGTTACCAAATGCGTTTACCTGCAATCAATGCATTACCAACTCATAGGCAACAAGTATATCTCTAGGTTTGAAGAATATAAGATATTATCATCTCATGATCACTCGTGATAAAATCCATGAAGTGATTCAAATGAGCGTGGGTTGAATCCAATACTCGAATCCGTATTCCAGGAGTACTCATGAATGTTGTAGTAACTCTTACTATGTCCACTACCTTGGACATCTACAAACCCGATTCATGACAGTCTTGCCTTAATACCTACTTCAAGCATATTATCGACTGTGGTTGGTTTGAATAACTTAGTCATTCGGAAAGAATAACCTAGTTATTATGGAAGTCAAAACATGTAAAGTGAAACACAAGAATAACGCTAATCCTGTATGGTCCCAAGCACCTTTGAGAGTAAATAAAACACCTTTTATTTAAACACCATATTGATTACTCATTATTCATTGTTTAATGTTTCAAATAATCAACTTTATACTTGAATTAAAACAATAGTTGTCCCATGCTCCAAGCATGTAAACTAGGTTTTCTAAACACTAGGCATGCCATACACCAAGTATGCACACTATTTTGATCTATGATCTTTACTTTGTGAAACAGATCAATTGAACATGATTCCAATGATGCTCATTTCACAATCCCAAATCTTTATATGCATTGATCCTCTCGTAATGACTATGCACAAAGTCACAAAGACTTGTCAACAGACATTACAAAGCATTCCAATGGAGATCAATTCCATGGAAACGAAGTCTCAAATTCAAAGTACATCACTTTGAACATCCTTCTTGCATTAAGCTTTCTAATTTTACACAAATTTGAAAGAAAAACTTCCACCTATGGAAACCTTTCCAGATTCCCATTTTGACTATCACTTCTGAACAAGAGTTACCTCTTTTCTGAATATGTCAATATGGTTCTTCCAAATTAACACATATACTTCCAACTGTCCATGAGAAACCAATCTTTGGTAAACCTCATATTGTCCTCGACAATTGCTTAATCATTTTAGTCATATTAAATTCTAGACTTTTCAGAATATGTCAATATGGTCCTTCCAAAATTAACACTTATACTTCCAACTGTCCATGAGCAACCAATCTTTGGTAAACCTTAGATTGTCATCGACAATTGCTTAATCATTTTAGTCGTATTCAATTCTAGACTTTTCCTCTCTTAATGCCCTGAGCATTTGAAAGTTTTAGAAAGGATAAATATTACAGCACATGCAATCGATCATATATCTGAAGCATATGGGACACGATACATG
This sequence comes from Lactuca serriola, assembly GCF_051521515.1. NCBI lineage: Eukaryota > Viridiplantae > Streptophyta > Magnoliopsida > Asterales > Asteraceae > Lactuca > Lactuca serriola. Next base: position 237,245,853 of record NC_136415.1, on the reverse strand, counting down.
ACGTCTCACATAAAGACATGATCATAGACCAGTCTTTTGCTACAATATTTTTTTATTTTCCATGTTCTCAAAATTTGACTATGAAGAGAGATGTCGTAATCATAATCGAATTTTGAAAACGCAATATATATCGAATTTCCTTAAGTCGAACCATTCCAACATAAAATTCATATATATACTTGACTAAACAAGATTAAAATCTCACTATCTAAGATGATTTGAAATGAAGTATAATTTCCTCTCCCTTAATTATATCAAAACAAATTTTCAATCCCTGCAACTTCACGAATTGAAACTTTTTTTTTCAATAATTAGCATTGCTAACTCGCAATATTAAATATAATTATCATGCTCCCACTAACATGATGATTGTTAGCATAACACTTATGCTCCCACTAGCTTTGACATGTATCCAGAAATTAGCTGGACTTCTAGAAATCAATACTTTATTGACTCTCTTACCAAAGTTCAGATTTCTGATACAAGATGCTTTGATAAGACTTTATCAAAATCATACACATTTCCTTAGATAGCTCACATGTGAGTCTAAGCAATTTTAGAACTATGAAAAGGGATGCCATAATCATGGTCTCAATTGTTTAGACCTTTGCAATTTCTCACAAGTCTATGTTAGTGTGCCGGTTACCCACACACGCTCCACTAACGACTTTGAGAATGCAAATTTCACAATTGCTATCTACTAAAAAACTACTTAGTGAAAGTGTTTCCTCACCATTATTTTCATGAATCGGAGAGAAACCTTAAGACACATAGATTTTATGGTGTATGAGTTCCTATCCATATGAATTTTGTCAAAACCATAATTACAAGACAAGGTTAATGACACTTCCAAATTCATATGGATTGAACTTGTGCAGTCTTAACTTCTTGCCTCCTGGCAGCCCAAGGGTTTGCCATTGCTTCCAAGTAGTTATGCAATCAATTGAGAACTTTCAGAACTCCTATGCAAAGCCAACTTTAACTGGAATGGGCAAAGAAATGTCAACAGATAGATTATAAACCTCAAGTCGTGTGCTAGTGAAGAACTATAGGTTTTATCCTTGATTAGTTCTAGAAACTTTCAAGACCTTTAAGACTCCCACTGTCCTCTTGACATATAAGGCTCTCTTGTCAAGAACCATTGCTTGACAAAACAAATATTCTAGGGAAAGTGCGAATTCTTATCAAGACTAACACTTCACAGAATTGGCCTAAGTTGATCTATGTTTTATCCAAAACATCACAACTTACCAATTTCAAATGTACAAGAGTAGAAAACATTTTAGTCTTACATTTGACTAGTGTTAATAAACCTTCTTCAAGATATGTCACTCAAGTTACAATCTTGGAGTATGACTCTAAGACTTTGTTTTTGGAATGAAGTATGACTCATCTTCTTGATTTAACCATTCCAACAATTCATGTCACCTCTTCTTAGCCATAAGAATGCACTAAGATGTCCTTAGAGGATGAATTGTGATATGGTTTCTCAATCATTAAGATGGTCACAAAACACGATACTAAAGTACTCTCCCATCTTTTCAGATTTGAGAAGCTTTTATCTTTCTGCCTAATTTGATTCTTCTCATTCGTTCTGCCATACATCGAATATTTTCCAATGTTTTAGAATTATACTTAAACTTGTAAGTATAACCATATTTTCTAAACTTTAGTAAATCAAGACGAATAGTCTTATAAATCTTTGTGGTGGACTTGACCAGTGCACACGAATGTGTACTCGGTCCCTTAGTCCTTTCACTTGACTTAATTTTACAAAGATGAAAATTCTCATTCATCATACAACTTGTATGATTCCAAGTTTTGGTCCAATTGAAACTTGGGTGATGAGAATCTTTCCTGATTTGGTAAATTATGACACTACCACAATCGAAAGAATCAAATCCATTTTCCAATATTGCTATCAATGGAATCATATAAACAACCATTTTCCACAAATGCCACTGTAAGGATATTTAAAAAAAACCTTATCTTTTATTTAAAACTTGCGGAAAAACTTATCCTTACAATGCAAATGCATATGAAAATTTTGTTGTTATCTATTCCTAAGCAATATATCATAACTCTTAAGAAACAACTCACAATTCTGATCACCGAACCATGCGATCGAAATCCATCTTCGCGATCAGAATCAGCATATACTTCCTTTCAGAATCCTCTCTTCGATTCTACAAAACATCAAAATGTGATATGGTCACATCATGTATAAGCATCTCAAATAGGATCTTAATAGAGTTAGATAGTGCACTTTACCCGAAGTAGAGTCAAACTCTTTGACTTTACCAACCTTATGATTGTTCAGGTAAATTAGGAAGCTTCGCAACCAATGCCCCATCCTTTGGCAATAAAATGTTTGGAAAGTTGATCTTATAATCAAATTTGCTTTACTAGTCGTCAAATCATTTCTGATTCAGCAGCACCAAGCAAATAGGTAAGATCATTAAGGGTCAAGTCATGGTCTGTCACATAGTAGTCCCAAAAGAACTCACTATGTGACTTAGAAAGTGATTGAACATCCAAATTTCTAAATACTTTGACACCGAACTCTCCCGGCTTGTTAATATGTGACTTCATCTCCAAGATGTGATCACACATAGACCTTGCTTGCCAGTAGGGATTGAGTAACCTTCAACTTGTGGGTTAAGGAGAATAATTGGAGGGGGTGGAGGAAGTGAAATTCCAAGAGATTTGGGTAGATCATAGATGTCTAAACTAGACATCTAAAATGGGAGATATTCAAGTTAGTTGATTTTTAAGTCCTTAATATAACACCCAATATGAAATATTAAGGCTAGGACCCAACACAATATTTTATAACTTGGAAGAGGTTGTCGTAATCCAAGCTATAAGATATTTGAAGGTAGGCGAATGATGATTCACCAATTTCCACCACGAAAAACGAAATAATTTATTAGGTTTTAATTAGATCTGAAACTCCTAGATCTTTTGAGATTCATTAAACTTTTCAATGGCATGTTTCAATCTTGAGTGTACCCTCTGAAATTTTGTGACTGGGATGCCGAGGATCACAAAACAAGGTGTGAATAACCATGCAAACTCACTTGGTACCCTTAATAATATCAGTTAATCGATGTGCCGGTTACCCACACGTGCTCCCAGATCTATGATAAACATTAAGTCACCCTTTGTAATCGTTACTAGTCCAAGTTAGTGTGCCGGTTACCCACACACGCTCCACCAACGACTTGGTAAGGTACAAAGTGTGAATTTCATGGGTTAGCACAAAATTCACATTTTCCTTAGTTACTAAGATTGGGAATTTAATAAGTGTTTAGTTACTTAGTATTTAGCATTATACTTTTAATGAAGGGAGAACTATACTCATTGTCCTACCCGTTCGGCTAACGACCCTCCACCAGTCAAGGAAGCGGTGGGTGAGAGTGAACACCCATTAAACTGCCATTTTATAGGCAGTAACCTTATACCCCTCTTATAGACCGGCTTCGTGAATGAGACCTACTAACGGTAAGATTGACTTTACTCTTATACGTATATATAATCATTAACTTTTAATATTATAATAGTATAAAGGTGTATTTTAAACATTTAAAATACTTGGTGGTTTAATCTATTAATTAAACTATACTCTTAATTTAATTAAACTTAAACCATGTCTTCATGGAATTATTAACTCTTTTAATTAAACACTTTGATTAATTTAATGAAGTCCATAAAGTTTGAACTTTAACTTTTAAAATTCTAGAGTTTGGAATTAAAGTGTATACAAGGGGTAACTTTACAAATTCCAAAACATGAGGACAAGTTTTGAACAATTCAAAAACTTATGGTTTCCATAACTTATGAGTTTTAAAGTTGTTTAATGGAAAAAACTCTTCAAGTTCCATAACTTGTAGACAAGTTATGGAAGACTTTGAAAGCATTTAAAAAGTGTGACTCTTCATTTTTTTCATAACTTATGGAAATTTTATGAGTTATAAAATTCATAAATGTGACTTTTGAAGTAACTTGAGGACAAGTTACAAAAACATATATTATTACCAACTTCTAGATTAATTTGGATTGAAAACAACTATCTCATAAATTTTTCTATTAATCTACACAAACTCATAAACATGAACATTCATAATCAAGATTTTTCAAGCATCATATAAACATGTATAAAACTGGAAACTTTGATTATAACTTAATTTGGATGAGAATAAACATTACCATAGTACCAAAAACAAATTTTATGAAAAAACACTTTGTGGTAATGATTCTGATCCAAAACAGGCCAAAAAAACACGAATATATGTTGTCAGGGGGTCCAACTCGTCGAGTGCATGAACCAACTTGACGAGTTGGATGAATTTGTTCATGGACTCGTCGAGTCTCCTGTTCAAACAACAATAAATTTGATTTTTTCAGTTTTTTTTTAGCAACTTGCATCAAGTATAATTGAAAACAACCCATAGCTCTGATACCACTGTTGGGTTTTGGTATACTACAACATCCTATGGTGCACATACAACCCTAAATACCTTGGATCTATGTTTTCACTAATTATACATGCAAATGGTTTCCAAGGTATTAAGCTTACAACTAGCATGCATTTAACATAAAATATAATATACTAGTTAGCATAACATACCTTTTGATGGAGCTTGAAGTCTTGGTGTATTTGGCCTTAAAGAGTTTAGCCCCAATAGTGTGGAAGCCTCAAATGAAGTCACAACACATCATGGACAAAGGTAAGACTTGAGAGAGAATTCCATGCACCAAAAACCTCCATATTTCACTAAGAAAAGAAGTGTACACGTTTTGGTCATGAAGTAGCACATTTCTATGTTGGATTCCAAGAGTCATGGGTATAACCCAAATCCATACCCATGGGTGTTATGATCCATGGTCCATGTGGCCCAACTCTTTATGTATCCATACAAAAAATTGGTTCAACATGGATCATAAGCCCAACACATATAAATATAACTAATTACCATAATTAGTCCCCATAGATTTGATTAGTCTCTTTTGAACACTAAATTAATTCCAAATTAATTCTTGATCAATACTAATTAAAACATATGATTTCATATTAATATATTATAACTTATAATATATTAATAAACCATAAATAACCATCTCTCAAAAGTCCATCCTTACAAATTGTCCTGATGATATGCAACCCAAATGGACCATGCTACTCTCAGGTCAAATACATACCAATAATAGTTATGGGCTTAGACACCTAATCCGACAGTACCTGAAATCAAAACTGAAAACCGTAAGCACAAAGCTTAGTGAGTTCCCCTATCATACCACATACCATACATAACACATACTTCCAGGCATATGTGGATGCCTGACCAACCCCTTCAGTCCTCTCGACCGATAACCTTGTCGAGCATACCTGGGGGCTGGCCTACACCTTCGGTCCTCTAGACCGATAACCTTGCCTAACATATATGGGTGTTGGCTTACCCCTTCGGTCATCTCGACCCGTCATCGGGGACTATTTCACTCCCTACTACTACAACATAAAAGCATAGCATAAACATATAAATCACATACTGCCTAGCATATTTGGGTGCTGGCCTACCCCTTTGGTCCTGTCTACCGGTAACTCGGGACTATTTCACGCCCCACTACCACTATCACATAACATCATATCATGCTAGCACATAAACATAACAGGTAGCATAAACCTAAATGAATATCACGAAGATGATCATTTAACATACAACCCCTACTGGTGGGCCGACATTGTGGCCGTAGACCCACCGCTACTGGAAGGTAACTCACCTCACACTGCTGAAGTCCCATAGACATAATCCCGGAAGCTGGATGACAGATTCCTGAACTGTCAATATCAAAACTTCACCCAATTAATAATTTGGTTTCAACACATGTCCATAAGTCCATGTTGGGGTAAAAGACTGCTATACCCCTATCTTGGCTTAATTCAAGCCCAAGGCCCAAACCAAAGGCCCAAAAGCCATCTATGAGTCAAAGCCCAACACATGGCCTAATTTTCCAAATTGGGCCCAAACCTTTATAAGGTCTTACCATAAGGCCCAACCATTTAGTCCAGTCCAACATTCAACATTCTAATGGCCCAATATCACATAATCATAAAGGCCCAAACTATGGCCCAATTTTCCAAATTGGGCCTAAATCCTCATATGGGCCTTGCCTCAAAGTCCATTAATTATTCTAGTCCATTTGCTTGCTCTTGGATGCCCCATTAATAACCCAATCATGAAGGCCCAATAGAAAGGCCCAACAATAAACACAAGTGAAATTAGGGTTTCACATAAAATGACGATTAGGGTTAAGTGTTTCTCACTTAACCCATTAAGGACTTAATTGATTAAGTCCATCATTCTTCTAAACAAATCATATGGTGTGATTAGGCTTAACACACAATTTCATTCCAATGGCTCAAATGTGGGTCCAGATAAGTCCAAGCCCAAAAATCCAATATTAGGGGTTTCTAAACCCTAATTAGGGTTTGCAACCCCATGTTAGCCCAATAGGCCCAATAGCTAGGTCTTTTGATCAATAAGGGTTCATTAGACCCATTAGGGTTTCACTAAGCCCATTAGTCACATGTTTGGGCTTTTAGGTCTAATAGGGTTTCATTGGGCCCATTAAGGTTTATTAGGCCCATTAAAGTTTATTAGGCCCATTAGGGTTTTATTCCTTTGTCCAACATCCCACACGAGGCACACCGCCATCCGACACGGCGGCCGGTAGTGGCAGGAGATGGCATCCACCACCCTAAGGTGGTGGTTTTCAATTTGTGACAACCCGAAATTTCCATTCTGGACAAACCATATCAAGACAATAGAGCTTAGAACAGTTTCAGTGAAATTCCAGACTTTGGGTATAAGTTTGGCAGTTTTTCAGGATTTACACTTAAGGAGATATCAGGAGAGTGGTTGCACTAGGGTTTTGTGCAACACTGTTATTCCAACACTCTGTAATATTAGAAATGATTTCAGAAATAAAAATATTTTCTGCCACAAATATCTCACAACTATAAATAGAATTCCGAACCAAATTCATTCATTATTCGCATTTCCAACTAGAGAAAAGCCATTTTCTCTCTCACGGATCTTCGGGTTTTTATCCCAAATCGTGAGTACCCCTCTCTAGTAGTGTTATATAGCTTTAAATGTGTTCATAACATAGATTACATAGCTAAATCACTAGATTTAGGAGTTTACTCCCCAAGGTGTTCTTGGGCGGTAAACTCCCAAAAACAATGCCTAGCCTTCCCCCGAGATATACTACTGCCTTGGACTTATATAAGAGTGTTTTGGGACAAGAAAACATCAAAGAACCACCAAAGTTTGGGAGTTCACGGCCCAAAATTATCTTGGACCGTGAACTCCAAAATCATGCACAAAAGGGTGCTTTTAGCGCACCTAAAGCTTTATACTTTTACCTAGACTTGTTCCCATTTAATCTAAGGCCTTAAACACATCAATAAAACATTGCAAAATGAGTTTACGACCATGACATGGTTCATGGGCCGGAAACATGATTTAAGGACACCAAAGTGTGTCAAGAGTCTTCATATGTTTGGAATAAAAGCCTAGAACTTATACCACTTATGCAAGAGACTTGAAAGCATCAAAAACACCCATCCTAAAGAGTTTACGGCCACAAACTCTAAGGGAAATGGCCTTAGGGCTGTAAACTCCTAAATGGAGTGTTTCTAGGCCTTAAACCCTCCCAAGAATTGAACCACCAAGTTGGAATAATTCTAGGAATCATTTGAACTTCAAAACACACAATACACCCATGGTTGGGAGTTTACGGCCGTAAACTCAAGAGTTTACAACCGTAAACTCCATGTGTGATGGTATAAGGAGAGTAAACTCATATATAGGGTCCTTTGGAACCCTAAACCCATGTACCTTGTCCCACAATAGCTTAGATGCAACCCTTAGGGCTTATAACACTTATATAAAGTGTTTAATATGTTCTAGGATGTCTTAGCTTTATCAATTAGTAACTTAAGACTAATTGAGTGCATATATGTATGATTATATGTTCATTAGGATCGTAGTGTGTGTACAAGTCCTCACTTGACGCCTAACAATCCTACACCGTCCAGTTCATCTAAACTACCAACTACAGGTGAGTTCATACCCCTTAATCAATGTTTTAAATGATTTTAAACGTTTTAATGGGGGGAATACAAGTAGAAAACAGTATGTTATTAAATCAATCTTATGTATTTTATAAACGTGTTTTCACTCAGTAGATTTCACATATTTCAAAAGGTGACACATGAAGTGGTTTTCTATCTTAAAATACCTTGATAACAAAAGTATTAGTGTTGAAATGTTTATTAAAATGACATCAAGTCATTCTTAATTATTGTTCAAAACTCCTAGATATCTTACAAAACCTTTATTTTACCTTCTTGAATCAAACTATACTTATGCGCATATGTTCACATATATGTTAGAGATTATAGTTTTCACCCTTCATTTAGTTTCCAATACTCTTAGGTAGCAAGAGTGCATAAACCTACGTAAACAACCAATTACCTTTCAGTTAACTATCATAGGGATAGTTAGAAGATATCAAACATTATTACTACTACAAGGAATCACACAAGAGTCAGTTCATTCATGAGTCTATACCAATACCTTACATGATACATGAGTACACTTACTTAGGATTACATGATACATGAATATGTTTACATATACTTACCTGTTACATGAACACACTTACATAGATATATTATCCTGTATTCACTTACCTGGATACTTGTATCTCAACTTGTGAGGATGATTTATTAGTATTTTCTATATAAATTATCTTTCTTATCCCGGTTCAATGGGATATCTCAACGGAACTAACCATTCCTCCATCCTGCTGTTGCAACAGAGGATGAGATGAAAATATTCGGATGATCATTAGGTTAACGCTTGTATTAGGAGCCGGCCACAAAACTAACCATTCATCCATCCTCCTGTTGCAACAGAGGATGAGATGAAAATCTTCGGATGATCATTAGGTTAACGCTTATATTAGGAGTCGGCCACGGAACTAACCATTCCTCCATCCCGCTATTGCAACAGAGGATGAGATGAAAATCTTCGTATGATCATTAGGTTAACGCTTGTATTAGGAGTCGGCCACAGAACTAACCATTCCTCCGTCCAACTGTTGCAACAGTGGATGAGATGTGAATCTTTGGAGGATCATTAGGTTAACAATCTGTATTAAGAGATCCATATCGGGACTAACCCTCCCTCCACCCTGCTGCCGCTACAGAGGATAAGAGGACACTCTTTGGATGTACATAGGGTCTATCTTTCGCTTCGGCGATGTCGTGTTTGTCCTGGTAACCCAAGATAATAACACTTACATGATTATATTTTTCTTGTTTACTTTATTTTGTGATATATTCACATAAACGATGAGTTAGACTAAGTACTCTTAGTACTAGTCAATAGAAAGGAAAGCCTATCATTTTACTTACAAAACGTTTAGGTCTTGGTAGAAGACTATCATATCATTTTCCTATTTTACTTTATTGTGTGATATATTCACATAAACGACGAGTTAGACTAAGTACTCTTAGTACTAGTCAATAGAAAGGAAAACCTATCATTTTACTTACAAAACATTTAGGTCTTCGTAGAAGACTATCATATCATTTTCCTATTTTACTTTATTTTGTGATATATTCATATAAACGATGAGTTAGACTAAGTACTCTTAATACTAGTCAATGGAAAGGAAAACCTATCATTTTACTTTGTCATAACAAAACATTCGGGTCTTGGTAGAAGACCACATTTCATACGTATATCAACTGTTCTATTTAAGGATTTATACGACATTCTTAACAACATTCCAAAACAGGACAATAACACATAAATACTTATGAATTCACCAGATTTAAAGCTGATACTCGCTTTCAAAATAACTTGTATTCTCAGGTCATCAGTTAGACAAGTGCGATGGCCATGTTGTTGAGAAGATGGAGCACAGACAAGACTCGCCTTATTTTGATTATTCATTTTATTGTCGTACATTATGAAAGAACACACGTGTATTAAAACTCTACTTATAATGCAATGGATGATGTTGTTTCTTGTTTATTATATTACACTGTTGTGATACTGTACATGACGTCCTCCACCCCTGAACGTTTCCGCCGTTCGTGGTTTTGGGGTGTGACATAATTTCTTTCCATTATTCCATTTTTACAATTTACAATGAAAATACCCAAAATAAAAACACATACACTACACTAAAATAAACACACACACGCAACCACCCTTGTAGAGGCCAGTGGTGGCACGTGGCGACAGCCACCACCTCACAGTGGTGGTGGTGGCCTTCTTGAAAAAAATTTGGCCAAGAGAAACTACATACAACACACTAAATGTAACATCCCGGAATATTAAGAGTAAAGTTGAAGGGCTAAAAGAGTAAATTGGGAAGGGGAACTCGGCGAGTCCAAGGGGGGACTCGACGAGTAGGGTCACGACTTTGGTTGTGTGTTAAGTGGCCGACTCGGTGAGTCAGCGGATGGACTCGGCGAGTAGGCGCTGAGTGGAGAAAACTCTAAATCCGGAGGATGAGCCCTATATAAAGAACATTATACCCTCTCCCCAGCCTCTTTACCCCCTGTAGAAGTCCAGAAAGCCCTGAGGCGTTATTATGAGGGATTAGAGTGCAATTGGAGCTTGGAGAAGTGGTTGTTGAAGAAATCTTGAAGGAGAAGAGACTTGAATCAAAGGGCTTTGCAAGGATCCGGAGTAATCTTCTTTTGGAGCTTCCTTTTGAGGTATTATTTCATTATTTGAGCTGCTATTATCTAGATTCATAATTTTGGAGGTGGTAGAGATCACATCTTTTGATGTATTGGAGTTTAGAGGTTAGATCTGAGGTTGCTACCTCAGATTTGGAATGGAAAAGGGTTAGAATGCATAAAAGTCCCTGCTTTTGAGTGATTGGTGGAGCTATCTTGTCCCAAGCCCAAACCCTAGAGTGAAAATGCCTAGATCTCCTTGGATTCACGTAAAGTTATCCACTTTACGTGATGGATGGCCTTAGGAAGGGTAGATCTATGGTTTGGATCATCTGCATGGCTTGGAAAGCCTCAGTATGGATTCAGACCCGGTGGTACTCGGCGAGTCACATGGGTAGACTCGGCGAGTTGTTTGAAGATAGGCTGGAACTCGGCGAGTTGGAAGAACAACTCGGCGAGTTGGATGAAGATGGCCTGGAACTCGACGAGTTGGAAGAACAACTCGGCGAGTAGGTTGAAGATAGCCTTAGACTCGACGAGTCTGTTCTTGGACTCGGCGAGTCTTGTCGAGGAGTCCCAATCTTTTCTGGTTGAGCCGAGAATCAGTGAGTCAAGGGATGACTCGGTGAGTTGTGTGCGAGTGGACTCAGAGTTGTTGGACTCGGCGAGTCTCGGGGTGACTCGGCAAGTTGGGTCGCGGATTGAAGGAAATTCTGAGCATGGGACTCGGCGAGTCATCGGGTTGACTCGGCGAATAGAGTCAGTCAGGGGTTGACTTTGACTTTGACCAAGGGTTGACTAGTTGTCTTCCTGGGGTATTTTGGTAATTATTGAGTTCAGTGCCTTAGTGTTGTTCAGTGGAGGAGTTCGTGTCGGAGTTGGAGAAGCAGGATCTTATCTTTTCAGCCGGCAGTTTCGAGGTGAGTTATCCTCACTATATCAACAGGGTCTAAGGCACCAAGGCCGGCCCTTTATCGGATTGAGATCCGAGTATTTGTTGTTATGTTATTGCTTTGATATGTTTGCATCCTGGTAGCTAGGATGGTATATGTTTGAGACCTGGTTAAGGTCGGTTCCCTGATATGTAGGGTGAGGCTATGCTAGTGACCGGTTAGGTCGGTATCCTGGTTAGGATGATGGTATGTTATGTGATCTGTTTGATCGGCTCGTTGACTGTGAATTGTTATATGATTGTATGTTTATGTGCACATGGTTGTTTGGACTGGAGTTGGGTTGAGGCGGGTCCTGCTTTGTGCTGTAGGCCAAGATACCCAGGGCGGACCTGTTGTCCTGAAGGCCCAGCGAGCGGTCCGGATAGGTGGTAGGCCCCAAGAGGGCGGACCAGATGTGCCGAGGCTCGGAGAGTGGACCAGGCCGACTGAAGGCCCGACACGGGCGGACCAGCCATACTATAGACTCAGAGAGTGGACCGGGTGGATTGAAGGCCCGGTGCGGGCGGACCAATCATACTGTAGACTCAATGTATATGGCTAGACTCGGAGGGTGGACCAGGTGGACTGTTAGCCGGTGCGGCGGACCAGTCACACAGTAGACCCGAAGTGCATGGCTGTTCTGTGATTGGATATGTTATGGCATGATATGCGTGTATGGTATATGTGGTTGCTATTTTGGGGATATCTCACTAAGCTTTCGGGCTTACAGTTGTGGTTTAATGTTTTTCAGGTTCTTCAGGAGACAGTGGCAAGGCAAAGGCGTGATCGTACCACTCCTCGTGTTTTTATCATGATGTGATTCTGGGAATACTTTAAATAAATTGTGTTGAAAACCTTTTTGTAATAACTTTAATGGAATCGGGTTGTTTTTGAAAAATTTAAATTGGTTGGAATTTTTCGGTTGTTACACTAAACACATGACACCAACACACACCTAACACTTAGCAGCACACACACACACGTCCACCTTCCATGGTGGATGTGTTGGATTAATGTCTAAGTCCATAACTATAATTGGTAAGACTTGACCCGACCCGGCATGGTCCATTTGGGTTGCATACCATCATGCACTTGGATAGACTATAATGAGAGAAATAAGACACTTATGGTTATTAATATATTATAAGTTCTAGTATATTAATAATAAGAATAATAAGATTATTTAATTAGTATTGATCAAGAATTAATCTAGGATTAATTAAGTGATCAAAAGAAGACTAATTAAATATATGGGTTGATTGTGTAAATCATCCATACTTGTATAGTGGGCTAATGCTCCATGGATAATCAAGTTGGGCTAAAACCCATAAGATGGTCCATGGATGCTCCATGGTGTATTTGTACCCATGGATCCAAGGAAATGGAAAGTCATGACAATTAGGGTTTGCCCTAATTGTAACGCTATATAAAGATATTATTCTTGGCAAAATCGGCACTAGTATTATTCTAGAGAGGGCTAGCCGATTTCATGAGTTGTAGAATTCTCTCAAGCTATTCTAAGTGTTTTGATGATTGTGATTCCATTTGAGGTGTCACACTTGGGGCACTAGGCACTCAAGCTACATGAAGACATTCTACACCAAAGAGGTATGTATTCTATCTTGCTATAGTCATTGTTTTGTATGCTAGATTAGGATTATACCTTGGATGTTCTTATTTGCATGTATAATAGAGAAAACATAGATCCAAGGTATTTAGGGTTGCATGTACACTTAGGAGTGTTAGAATGCTCAAAATCCAACAGTGGTATCAGAGCCTAGGCTTGTTTTCTTGTTATACTTGCAAAAGAAGCTGGAAAATCGAGTTTTGATGCTGTCTACCCAGCAGACTCGCCGAGTCCATAAATGGACTCGCCGATTCCAAGGCAAAATGCATCCAACTCGCCGATTTGGTTCGTGCACTCGACGAGTTGGACCCCCAGACAGCATAAACTCGAGTTTTTTGGCTAGAAATGGACTAGGAACATTACCCTAAGTTGTTTTTGAACTTATAAACTTGTTTTTGATGTGGTAATGTTCATGCTAATCCATTTTCAAAGATAATTGTCAATAGATTCATGTTTTGTATTAGTTTAAGGTTTAGACTAATTACATGAAAAAGTTTGATTTGAATTATCTTGTTCTTATGAATTGCTTAGATTAATAGAAAAAGTTAATTGAAATAGTTGTTTCAATCCATTTTAATCTAAGAGTTGAGTATAAAATGTGTTTGTGTAACTTGTCCTCAAGTTACATGAAGAGTCACATTAAAGACTCATAAAATTCATAAAAGTTGGCAATGGTTACAAAATGAAGAGTCTTGTGTCATTGAATATTTTTTTTTATGACTCCATAACTTGTCCTCAAGTTATGGAAGTTCAAGAGTCACTTCATTAAAGAAAAAATATGTAACCATAATTAAATCCATAAGTTATAAAATAAAGGAAAAGTTAGTTCTTTTATTAGTTTAAAGTCTTCCATAACTTGTCCTCAAGTTATGGAACTTGAAGAGTTTTTGGATTAAAACTACTTTAAACACATAAGTTATGGAATTAATTAGTTTTGAATAGTTTCAAAACTTGCCCTCAAGTTTTGGAATTTGTAAAGTTTTCACTTATGAATACTTTAATTCCAAGTTAGCCCTTAGAATTTTAAAAGTTAAAATTCAACCCTTATACTTTATAATATTATAAGTTAATAATATATATATATATATATATATATATATATATATATATATATATATATATATATAAGAGTAAAGTCAGTCTTACCGCTAGTACGCCTCATTCACGAAGTCGGTCTATAAGGTGGGTATAAGGTTGTTGCCTATAAAATGGCAACTTAATGGGTGTCCACTCTCACCCACCGCTTGCTTGACTGGTGGAGGGTCGTTAGCCGAACGGGTTTGACAAGACTATAATTCTCATTCATTAAAAGTATTAATGATAATACTAAGTAACTAAACTCTTAATAATACCCAATCTTAGTTACTTAGGAAAAATGTGAATAAGGTGCTAATCCATGAAATTACACTTTACACTTTGTCTAAGTCGTTAGTGGAGCGTGTGTGGTTAACCGGCACACTAACTTGGACTTAACAAGGTAGATAAAGGGTGACTTAATACTTATCATAGTATAGCGTGTGTGGTTAACCGGCACATCGATTGAGGGGTAATTTATTAAGGGTACCAAGTGATTTGCATGGTTACTTCACACCTTGTTTTGTGATCCTCGGCATCCCAGTCACAAAACCTGAAGGGCACACTCGAGATTGAAACATGCCTTTGAAAAGTTCAATGAATCTCAAAGATCTAGGAGTTTCAAAACCAATTAAAACCTAATAATACATTTCGTTTATCTTGGTGGAAATTGGTGAATCGTCATTCACCTACCTTCAAATATTTTATAGCTTGGATTACGGCATACCTCTTCTAAGTTATAAAATAGTTTGTTGGGTCCTAGCCTTAATATTTCATATTGGGTGTCATATTAAGGACTTAAGATCAACTATCTTGAATATCTCCCAAAACATGTCTGGTTTAGACATTTATGATCTTCCCAAATCTCTTGAAACAAGCTTTCCTAATGAAGATGATATCCCATGGAAATCATACTTCATTCACCTCCTCAAATTATTCTCCCTAACCCACAAGTTCTTGAAAAGTTTAAGGTCACTCAAAGCCCTATTGGCAAGGCAAGGTCTAGGTGTGATCACATCTTGGAGATGTAGTCACATATTGACAAGCCGGGAGAGTTGGGTGTCAAAGTCTTGAGAAAGTTGGTGGTTCAACTACTTTCTAAGTCACATAGTGAGTTCTTTTGGAACACCTATGAAACAGACTATGACAAGACCCTTAATGATCTTATCTATTTGTTAAGATCAACTTCCTTAAAACTTTATGGACATTGACAATGATGACATTGGACATCCAGAAAAGCATTCTCTTCCCAATGGAAAGGGATCGTCCATAGTCAACTCGGTTGACCAAATGGTAAAGAGAAAATCTAAGTCTGTCATAGTCTCGTGTACCATTATCAAAAGGTCCATATGTGTATATTGCCAAAGGAAGGGGCATTGGTTGCGAAGCTGCCAAATTTACCTAAGGGTGTTAAAGTCAATAAGTTTGACTCTACTTCAGGTAAAGTCCACTATCTAACTCTGTTAAGTTTCTATTCTGAGATTCTTGATACATGATGTGACTGGGTCACATGGTGATGTTTAAGAATCAAAGAAAAGTGAAGAAACTTAAAGAAAGAATATGCTGAATCTGATCGCGTAGATGGATTTCTATCGCATAGCTTGAAAATCGGATTCTTGAGCTACTTCTTAGGAGTTATGATATTTTTGCTTAGGAATAGATAACAACAAGTTTTCATGTGCTTATGGATTGTAAGGATAAGTTTTTCCGCAAAGTTTTTAAAATAAAAGGAAAATTTTGATTTTATTTATTTTAAAATATTCTTACAATGGCATTTGAGGAAAAACTTTTTGCTTATATGATTCCATTAAAAGCAAGAGTGGAAATATGAAATTGATTCTTTCATTTGTGGTAATGTCTAGATTTACCAAATAAGGAAAGATTCTTATCACCGAAGTTTCAATTGGACCGAAACTTGGAATCATGCAAGTTGTATAGCATGATGAATGAGAACTTTCAAGTTTTGGAAAATTAAGACTAATTACTTGTTCACATGGATGTGTGAGTCAAGTAATGGACTAAGGGATCGAGTACACATTCTTGTGCACTGGTCAAGTCCACCACAAAAAGATTGATAAAACTATTCGTCATAGTTTACTAAAGCTTAGTAAATATGATTATACTTACAAGCTTAAGTGTAACTCTGAGACATTGGAAAAGGTTCCAATGAATGGCAGAGCGAATAAGAAGAATCAAATTAGGCAGAAGGATAAAAGTTTCTCAAATCTGAAAAGCTGGGAGAGTACTTTAGTATCAGTTTTGTGATCATCTTATTGATTAAGAAACCATATCACAATTAGTTCTCTAAGGAAATCTTAGTGCATTCTTATGACTAAGAAGAGGGATCTTGAATTGTTGAAATGGTTAAATCAAGAAGATGAGTCATACTTCGTTCCAATACAAGTCTTAGAGTCATACTCCAAGATTGTAACTTGAGTGACATGTCTCAAAAGAAGGTTTAAAACACTCGTCAAATGTAAGAGTAAAAGTTTTCTACTCTTGTACATTTGAAATTGGTAAGTTGTGATGTTTTGGATAAAACAAAGACCAACTTAGGCCAATTGTGTGAAGTGTTTGTCTTGATAAGAATCCACACTATCTCTTGGATGTTTGACAAGGGAGTCTTATAGGTCAAGAGGACAGTGGGAGTCTTAAAGGTCTTGAAAGTCTTAGGAACTAATCAAGAATAGAACCTGAAGTTCTTCACTAGCACACGACTTGAGGTTTATAACCTTTCGTGTTGACATATTCTGTGCCCATTCCAGTTAAAGTTGGCTTTGCATATGAGTTCTTAGAGTTCTCAATTGGTTGCACAACAACTTGGAAGCAATGGCAGGCCCTTGAGCTGCCAGGTGGCAAGAAATTAAGATTGAGCTCAGTCCATATGAGTTTGGGTTTGTCATTATCCTTGTCGTGTGACTATGATTTTGACCATTCACATGGATAAGAACACATACACCATTAAATCTAAGTGTCATAAGGTTTCTCTCTGATTCATGAAAATGATGGTGAGGAAACACTTTCACTAAGTAGATTTTAGCTAGATAGCAATTGTGATATTTGCATTCTCAAAGTCGTTAGTGGAGCGCGTGTGGTTAACCGACACACTAATATGGACTTGTGAGAAGTGGCAAAAAGGTCTAACCATTATGATTACGGCATACCTCTTCATAATTGTTTAGATACACAAGTGTGCTATCTAAGGGAAGGTGTATGATTTTGATAAAGTCTTATCAAAACAATCTAGTATCAGAAATCTGAACTTTGGTAAGAAAGTCAGCTGATTTCTGAGTACATGTCAAAGCTAGTGGGAGCATAAGTGTTATGCTAATAATCATCATGTTAGTGGGAGCATGATAATTATGATAAGTATTGCAAGTTAGCAATATTAATTATAGAAAACAGAAGTTTCAATTGGGAAAAAGTTGTTTTGCTATAATTAAGGGAGAGGAAATTATACTTCATCTCAAATCTATAAGTTTAGATTGTGAGGTTTTAATCATTTAGTCAAGGATATATATATGAATTTCATGTTGGAATGGCTCAACATAAGGAAATTCTGTATATGGGTCCATTATTTGCGTTCTAAAATTCGATTATGATTACGGCATCCCTTTTCATAATCTGAATTATGAGAACTTGGCAAATAGAAATGGAAATGTTATAGCAAAAGACTGGTTTAGTCTTTATGTAAGACATCATGAATCGTGTCCCATATGCTTCGGATATAGGATCGATTACATGTGCTATATTCATCCGTTCTAAAATTTTCCAAATGCCTGGGGCATTAAGAAGGGAAAAGGTTTAGAACTGGATATGACTAAAAGGATTAAACAATTGTCGAGGACAATCTAAGATTTACCAAAGATTGGTTGCTCAAGGACAGTTGGAAGTATAGTGAGAATTCTGGAAGGACCATATTGACATAATCTGTAAGGAGGCAACTCTTGTTCAGAAGTGATAAGTCAGAATGGAATCTGGAAATGTTTCAAAGTTAAGATTTTTCAATCTGTGTAAGATTAAGGAAACTTAATGCAAGAAGGATGTTTCCAAGGAGTTGATCTCCTTTGGAATACTCTGTAATGATTGTTGCCAAGTCTTTGTGAGTGTGTGCATAATCGTTACAGGAGGATCAATGCATATAAGTTTAGAATCTGACAGATTCCAGTAAATGGCATGAATTTGGAATTCTTGCATTTGCAGTAAGGATTTGGGAGTGTGAAAAGAGAATAATTGAAGTTATGTTCAATGGATCTAGTTCACAAAGTAAAGATATTAGACAAACATAGTATGCATACTTGGTGTATGGCATGACTAGTGTTTAAGAAAACATAGTGTACATGCTTGGAGCATGGGACAACTGTTGTTTTAAATTCAAGAATAAAGTTGATAGCTGAAACAGTATACAATGAATAATGTGTAATCATATGGTGATAAATAAAAGGTGTTTTATTTATATTCATCAGTTCTGAGACCATATTGGATTCGATTATTATTGTGTTTCACTTTGCATGTTTTGACTTCCCGAATAAACTGGGTTATTCTTCCGGAATGACTAAGTTATTCAAACCATCCACAGTCGGTCATATGTTGGAAGTAGATATGAATTAAGATTGTCATGATGGGTTGTAGAGGTCTAAGGTGTTGGACAAGGCTACAACAATCATGAGTGCTCATAAGTTCTGAGTATTGGATTCAACCCGCGCTCATTGGAATCACTTCATGGATTTTATCACGAGTGATCATGAGACGATAATATCTTATATTCTTCAAACCTAGAGATATGAGTTGTTACTATGAGTTGGTAGTACATTGATTGCACGAAACCGCATTTGGTAACTCGGTGCTATAAAATGTGCCTTTGTGTATGATTCAACAAGTAGTAGAACAAGCCATATGAGTAGAAGTTTATCCATTCCTTTTACCTTCGGGATAAAAGCGATATCTGTGGGCCCCTCGATGATTTGATGATGACAAATGGAAGTGCTCGGCCGGGCCAGGACTGATTTGATTTGTTCAATTAGTCAGTCGTCATAAATCGGAAATCGAGAAACAACAAATGGACAGAGAGAATGATTTTAATCCATGTCTTAGTCCATATGATATCTAGAATGGAGGAATATATGATCCCTTATCTAATGGACAAGTCATTGACAAAGGTCAGAGTTCGTCTACAAGGTCAGAGTTCGACAGAAGCTTTTGAGAGCTACGATTGCCAGTTGGTTCCTGAAGTCATACGCAATAATAGTTTTAGACTTATCCAAGTGGGAGACTGTTGGATTAATGTCTAAGTCCATAACTATAATTGGTAAGACTTGACCCGACCCGGCATGGTCCATTTGGGTTGCATACCATCATGCACTTGGATAGACTATAATGAGAGAAATAAGACACTTATGGTTATTAATATATTATAAGTTCTAGTATATTAATAATAAGAATAATAAGATTATTTAATTAGTATTGATCAAGAATTAATCTAGGATTAATTAAGTGATCAAAAGAAGACTAATTAAATATATGGGTTGATTGTGTAAATCATCCATACTTGTATAGTGGGCTAATGCTCCATGGATAATCAAGTTGGGCTAAAACCCATAAGATGGTCCATGGATGCTCCATGGTGTATTTGTACCCATGGATCCAAGGAAATGGAAAGTCATGACAATTAGGGTTTGCCCTAATTGTAACGCTATATAAAGATATTATTCTTGGCAAAATCGGCACTAGTATTATTCTAGAGAGGGCTAGCCGATTTCATGAGTTGTAGAATTCTCTCAAGCTATTCTAAGTGTTTTGATGATTGTGATTCCATTTGAGGTGTCACACTTGGGGCACTAGGCACTCAAGCTACATGAAGACATTCTACACCAAAGAGGTATGTATTCTATCTTGCTATAGTCATTGTTTTGTATGCTAGATTAGGATTATACCTTGGATGTTCTTATTTGCATGTATAATAGAGAAAACATAGATCCAAGGTATTTAGGGTTGCATGTACACTTAGGAGTGTTAGAATGCTCAAAATCCAACAGGATGGTGGCGGCGGAAGATGGCAGGGGATGGCGACAACGACATTTGGCAATGTAACAGTAGAAGGGAACGAAAGGGGATGAGGTACTTTGACTAGGGAGGAAGAACGGTGGCCATGACGGCCCACCACTCGACGACAGCCGGCGAGCTCCACGTCGTTGGCAGTGGAGTGGTAGCAACACAAAATGGTGGCCACAATGGTGTTATCGGTGGTGCTACATCAGTGTTGGAGGCTTATCGGTGGAAAAATAAGAGAAGAGCAGCGATCTAAAGCAGCAATATCAACCGCTGTCTTGGTCTTCAGTCTTGTCGCAAGAGTCAGACGATCGACGGTTCACTATGGCGTCATGGAGGCGGCGGCTAGAGGGCAACATATGGAGAAGAAGAAGTCACAAAGGGATAATGGTAGTGTTGAGGTCACTGGCGGCCTTCGCAGATCGAAAACATGGCATGGCGACTGTGCGATGGCGGAGGAAAGTTGGTGGTGCCGGAGGGAGTCATAAGGGTGGGGAGATACGGCTGATATGGTTCTGTTAGGGTTATGGTTTTCACTATGCTTTTAAATACCCGAAACCCTCCAAACTTATTGCCATAATGACACAAATGGCCCCTCCCTTCAGAATTAGTTCCGAAACTAAACCCCTAATTTACCCTTTCTACCCCCAGCCTCAAAATTCATTACACATCACGTATAATACTTACCAAACAGCCTCTCTCTTTCAAGATCTTTTTAAATTTACATCCATCAGTTACCTTTTTAACCCCAAACTCTCAATTATGACATGTTTAGTCCTTCCTCCTCTTTTTCTTTCAAATTACATCCAAGTTTACCCAAATAGTCCTTCTTCTACAAAATAATTTCAATAAAAGTCCAAAAACTACAAAACGAGCCCAATTGATTATCCTTTGTCCATGCGTTCAAATATTCTTTCCACTACGAATCCCGAATACACTCTTTAAACATCCAAAGCCAAATATAATGTCAATTATGCAATTTTCCATATTTTTTTAAAATAAAAACATAAATCATAATAAGATAATACTTAAAACACATCTTCTGATTTTAGAGTTTCTTTTGGAAACGAGGTGTTACAATTATAGAGACAAAAAATTTGTGTTGATTGTAGGTATTGTAATCGTTGGATTAATGTCTAAGTCCATAACTACATTTGGTATGTACTTGACCCGGTTATAGCATGGTCCTTTTGGGTTGACTTCATACTCGTGACTAGACATGATGACTGTTTAGGAGAGAGGCTAATTTATTGTTAAGAATAATAGATTGGGGTATAAATATGATTTGTTAATAAATTACATGAATAATATATTAATTTGGATTCATATTATTTAATCAGAAATTAATTAGGAATTAATTTTGGGATTAAAGGAATTAATTAAAAGTGTAGGGACTGTTTTGTAATTATTTGATAGATGAAACATTGGACCATTGGATCACCTTTATTAAGGCTTGCCCGAAAATATTAGAAGGATCTAGGAGTTTTCGTCCAAGGGCTTAAGGAAAGGAGTCAATGGGTTTGCCTAGGCCCTAAGTTAAGGGATTAGGGTTTCCACCTTGAAACCCTAGTTGACTTCAACTATAAATAGCACCCTAAGGCCCTCAAAATCAGCACCCCTTAGACAAACCCTCGCAGAGCCGATTTTGTGAGCATGTTACCTTTTACCCTCTCTCTCATATTCATCATTTCACTCAAGTGTGTTTGTGAGCCATTAGAGGTACTACACTATTGGTACTTGCTTTCAAAAGCTAAAGAGATTCAAGAAACAAGTTGCTATTACTAAATAACAACAAAAGGTATGTATTCTATTCCTTTGTGTGAATTTTGAAAATTATAGAAGCATGCTAGGTTTTTTTGTGTTCATAAAATTGTATGTCTAATAGTGAAAACATAGATCCAATTAGGGTTGCATGCACACATAGGATTGTGTGTGTAAAACCCATCAGTACTATTAGAGCTTTTGGTTTTATTTTCAATTAGATTTGATACAAGAGTATGAATATGACAAATTAGGGATTATGGCAAATAAACCCTAAGGGCTTGACTTTCGAAATTAGGGTTCCTAAACCCTAGTTTTCGAGATTTTGTTAGGGTTTCCCAAACCCTTTCCTTAGGCCCCAAGATTTCAAATTTACAGTTGTCTAACGCTAGGGTTTTCGAAATTGCCTCCTCCCCAAGATATGTTTCCTAAATTTTTGAGATTAGGATAATGTCATATCTTGTAATTATCCCTTTAAT
Organism: Lactuca serriola; assembly: GCF_051521515.1. Taxonomy (NCBI): domain Eukaryota; kingdom Viridiplantae; phylum Streptophyta; class Magnoliopsida; order Asterales; family Asteraceae; genus Lactuca; species Lactuca serriola. Next base: position 237,223,164 of record NC_136415.1, on the reverse strand, counting down.
TGTTTAAAATGGTAATTCAAGATTTTCTGAATTATCCCATCCCAAATTTTTGAATTTTAGAGGATTAAGGGATTAGGTTAAATTAATTGTTTAGTTTAATAGATAATCCTCAAAGATTTAATAATTCAAATTAATTGTTGAAATTTGGGATAATTATTAAATCAAATTTTTAATATTTAAAAATTTAAAATTAAAAGGTTTTAATTTTCGGAAATTTTAAATTTGATTAAAACCCTAGTATTTTGAAATGTTAAAATACAACCTTATACTATTATAATATTATAAGATTAATAATTATGAATATATATATATATATATATATATATATATATATATATATATATATAATATTAAGCTAGTCTTACCGTTAGTAGGCCTCATTCACGAAGCCGGTCTATAAGGGGGGTATAAGGTTATGGTCTATAAAATGGTCATTTAACAGGTGTTCACTCTCACCCATCGCTTCCTTGATTAGTGGAGGGTCGTTAGCCGAACGGGTAGGATAGGGAAAACTAATTCCTCATTAAAAGTATAATGATTAATAAAGTAACTAATTGTTTTTATAAAATTCCCAATCTTACTTACTTTAGGAAAAGTGTGAATTTGATGCTATTCCAGGAAATTACACTTTGTACCCTTGCCGAGACGTTAGTGGAGCGTGTGTGGTTAATCGATACACTAATTTGTGTCTTAGCAAAGGTGTCAAAGGGTGACTCGATGTTTGTCATAGATAAATGGAGTGTGTGCGGCTAACCGGCACATTGATTAACTGACTATAACATTGAGGGCACCATGTACATTTGCATGGTTATTCATATCATGTTTGTGATCCTCGGTATCCCAGTCACAAACTTGAGGGGGCAAATAAAGATTTAAACATGTCGTTGAAAAGTTCAATGAATCTCAAAAGATCTAGGAGTTTTCAATACATTTAAAACTTAATCCTTTTCGTTTTTCATGGTGGAAATTAGTGAATTGTCATTCACTTAGCTTCAAATTATTTGATGTTTAGATTACGGCATCCCTCTTCTAAATTGCATATAATGTTGTTGTATCCTAGCCCTAATTTCTCATTTGGGTGTTTAATTGGGGATTGTTATCTAATTAACTTTGTCTTTTTCCTTACTCAAACAACGCTTCAGGTTCAAACACCTCTGGCTCATTCTCAGTCATGAATTTGTGTGGGAGGGTGATCTTCGACAGAAACAATTTTAACGATTAGATCCAAAACATAAGGATGGTCACCCGCTACGAGGACAAGGAGTATGTCCTCGACAAGGAGCAGAAAAAGGTGGATGTGAACATTGTTACTCCTAAGGAGATCGTTGCCTTTGAGGCCCATGAGCGTGATGCCACGAAAGTCCATTACATCATGCTAGCGACCATGACTGCTAAACTCCAAAAGTCCTACGAGGACTTCTATCCCTACGAAATGCATCAGGATTTGCTTGAAAGGTACCACAAAAGTGCAAGGTAGTAGAGGTAAGAGATCATCACTTCGATGATCACGACCAATATGAGGAACGGAGAGTCTGTCACTGCTCATCTGTAGAAAATTAAGAGGTATGTTGATCGTCTACTGAAGTTAAATGTTAACTTAGATAAAGAGCTAGCGAATGACATCATTCTTCATTTGATGCCACCCTACTTCAACCAGTTTCACATGACCTACCACATAAATACAGAGGTCACATCGAGTAAACTTCAAGGGTTGTTGTGGACTGCTGAGAGCAACCTCAAAGACAAATTCGTTGCACAAACTCCTACTCCTACTGTTGCCCCCGTCTTGGCTATTGGGCAGGGGAAGGGAAAGAAAAGGAAGTATCCTTCAAAGAGCCACCATAAGGGAAAGTCCCATGATGGCACCTCCTCGAGTGGAACCAAGGCTGGTCCCGCTGCCCCCACCTCCAACCCAAAGGATGCAGAGTGCTACCACTTCCATGACAAAGGGCACTTGAAACGAAGCTACCCGAAGTATCAGCAAGATATCAAGGATGAGAAGATCAAGCCTTACTTCGTAGGTATTTATACTATTCAATCTAATGATTCAACACATGCTATTTCTTGGGTTCTTGATACAAGGTGTAGTTTTCAGATTTGTTCTGATTTGTAGGGCCTAAGAAGAAATAAATATGTGGAGCATGGGAAGATAAACTTGATCATGGGGAACAGAAGAGGGTCGCCTGTCACCAAGATTGGAGTTTACTCTTTAGTGCTTAGTAATGGATTAATACTATATTTGAATAACTATTGTTATTCGCCAGAAATGGCAAGAAACATCATTTACTTTCATGGCTTTTATAGATAAGGATTTAGATATTCATTTGATAATGAAAAGGGTTCTATTAATCCTTATCTTAATGGTATTTTATATTTTGAAGCATTGACTTGTAATGGAATATACGAAACTGTGATGGTTGTAGACAATTTAGGAAATGATGTGTTGTGTATCGATTCTTCCAATAGTTTGGATAAAGCTTGCTTGTAGCATTGTCGTCTTGGACATGTCAATAAGAAACGCATAGGCCAACTCTAAAAGGATGGGGAGTTAGAGTCATTCGACCTTAGGGATGATGACGTGTGCGAGTCTTGTTTACTTTGAAAGATGACCAAGTCACCCTTCACTTGTTCTTATGAAAGGGGTGAGGGTTTATTGGATCTCATGCACACCGATGTGTGTGGGCCCTTTAGATCCACCACAAGGGATGCGAGTCTCTTCTATGTGACTTTCGCCGATGATTATAGCAGCTATGAGTATATTTACTTAATCAAGCACAAGTCAGAAACCTTTAAAAACTTCAAAGAGTTTAAGCAGGAAGTGGAGAATCAGCTGGGCAGGAAAATCAAGATGCTTCAATCCGATCGAGGTGGAGAGTACCTTAGTCTTGAGTTCTACGACTACCTTAAGGAATGCGGAATCGTTTCGCAATTGACACCGCCTAGGACACCACAGTTGAGTGGTGTGGCTGAGAGGCGTAATCGAAGCTTGCTAGACATGGTTCGTTCCATGATGAGTCGTGCTTTGCTGCCTATCTCATTATGGGGGTATTCCTTAGAGACTGCCACCCATATCCTTAACTTAGTCCCTACAAAGAAGGTTGCCAAAACACCTCACAAGATGTGGACAGGGAAAGCTCCCTCATTGGCATATATCAAGGTTTGGGGTTACGAGGCTTTCGTAAGACGAGAGAATCATGACAAACTCGAACCTTATGGTGAGCGGTGTGTTTTCATCGGCCACCCACAGAAGTCTTTTGGATATCTCATCTATAGACCAAGCGACAATGTTGTCTTTGTTGTGAGGATAGGGGTTTTCTGAGAGCGAGAACTCACAATCCAAGGGGACAGTAGGAGGCAAATCGACTTGAAGAGCTTCAAGAGTTGAACGATGAAGGAACCTCTAACACTGGTGGTTAACCCGAGGAGGAAAATCTAGTTGAACCGATTGACGAGTCCTTACCTCTTAGACGTTCCAGTAGAGTTAGTGTTCCACTCGTGTTAAATGGTTTTCATATAACAATTGAAGTTGATACGTTTATTAGTGATAATGCACTGATGAATTTGGATTAACCTAACAGCTATAAGGAAGCCCTGGCAGGCCCGGAGTCTGCGAAATGGAAAGAGGCTATGGACAGTGAGATTCAGTCCATGTATGACAACCAAGTCTAGAATTTGGTTGAAAATGTGCCAGTTCGTAAGACGGTCGGGTGTAAGTGAATCTTCAAGAAGAAGACCGACATGGATGGGAAAGTGCACACTTATAAGGCGTGATTGGTTGTGAAGGGATTTACTCAAACTCCTGGAGTTGACTATGATGAGACCTTCTCACTAGTTGCGAATACAAAGTCTATTAGGGTGATGCTAGCCATAGTTGTGTTTCATGATTATGAAATATGGCAGATGGATGTCAAAACCGCTTTCCTTAATGGGAAGTTAGGTGAGGATGTATACATGATTCAGCCATAGGGATTTGTCGATGCAAAGCATCCTAATAGAGTGTGTAAGCTTGAGAAATCCATTTATGGATTGAAACAAGCATTTCCCAGATGGAATCTTTGTTTCGATGAGAAAGTCAAAGAGTTTGGCTTCCTGAGAAGCGAGAATGAGTCATGTGTATATGTCAACGTCAGTAGGAGTATAGTTAGCTTCCTCGTATTGTATTTTTGATGACATACTGCGCATAGGAAACGACATCCTGACCCTGGAGGAAGTCAAGTCCTGGCTTGGGAAGTGTTTTGCTATAAAGGACCTCGGAGAGGCTGCCTATATTCTGGGAATAAGGATAGTGACAAACAGGAGTAAAAGACTAATAGGACTTAGTATGAATACTTACCTGGAAAAGGTACTAAAACGTTTTAGTATGGAGAATTCCAAGAAAGGGGAGTTAATGATCCAAAGTAATGCCAAGTTGAGTAAGACTCAAAGCCCGAGTATCGAAGTCGAGATAGCAGAGATGAGCCGAGTACCTTACGCTTCCGCAGTTGGCTCGATCATGTATGTTATGACTTGTACTCGCCCTGATGTGGCCTTCGCTTTGAGCATGGTCAGTAGATATCAAGGGAACCCTGGCAGAGCACATTGGACCGCAGTGAAGAATATTCTTAAATACCTTCGGAGGACCAAGGAATGGTTTCTAGTCCTTGGTGGGAGTGATGACTTAAGGGTGCGAGGGTATACTGATGCTAGTTTTCAGACCGACCGAGACAACTAAGGTTCTCATTCGGGTTGGGTCTTTACCCCAAATTGAGGAGCAGTGACTTGGAAAAGTTCCAAGCAGGAGACCGTAGTTGATTCAACGTGAGAATTAGAGTACATAGCGGCAAGCGAAGCGTCAAAGGAGGCAATATGGTTGAAGAACTTCATCGGAGACCTTAGAGTTGTGCCATCCATAGAGGAGCCTATGGAGATATTTTGCGATAATGAATGAGCGGTTGCCTTGAACAAGGAACCGATGGATTATGGAAAATCCCAACATATCGACAGGAAATATCATTTTATTAGACATTGGGTGGAGGAGGGACTCCTCGTAGTGAAGAGGGTATCATCATAGGATAACCCAGTAGATCCCCTTACGAAGGGACTGAGTAGGGTTAAGCACTTATAGCATGCTAGGAGCATTGGGTTGGAGGACGATATTAGTTTAGATTCGATAGTTTCGAAACATGTAATAGATAAATTGTAATTAACATTTGATGATTAAATAAAGGAGTATTATTTATGAGTAAAGTTGATATCTTATGTTAATTGTTTACCTAATGTTTCACTTTGCATGTATTGACTTCCTAAATAATAAGATTATTCAGATACCCTACTGTCACTTATCCTTTGGAAGTAGGTATAAATGAAGACTGTCATGAATTGGTTTGTAGAATGTCTAAAGTGTATTAGACATAGCAAAAGTCTGTTGCAACGTTCATGAATGCTTATGAATATGAATTGCGCATTGGATTAGACCACGCTTGCTGGAATCACTTCATGGAATTTATCACGAGTGATTGCAAGATGATAATATCATATGGTCTTGAAACCTAGTTATATGGTTTATTGTTTGCAAGTTGGTTGTGCATTGATGATGCGTAAACGCATCAGTAACTTGATGTTGTAAAACGCATTGTTGTGCATTATTATATGAGTGAATGGTAAATGCATATAAATTGAAGTTTATCTGTTCCTTTTATCCTAAGAGGGTAAAAGCTATATCTGGTTCACTCGATGATTTGGGTTGACTTATGTGTCGGGCCCGGTCAGGACTGAATTGATGTGTTCAATTAAGTTCTATGTCAGACAAATTTGAGATCGAGAAACAAACTGTTGGACAATAAGTATGACTATGTTCCATGTAATTATCTGCACGATATCTAGAACAGGGGACTATATGATCCCTTATCTAAAGGACAGGTTGCTGATAAGATCAGAGTTCGACAGCGGCTTATGAAAGTTACGATTGCTAATTGGGTCCTGAAGTCGTACTTGCATTTGTAGTTATTAGACTTATCCAAGTGGGAGATTTTTGGATTAGTTTCTAAGTCCATAACTACATTCGGTATGTACTTGACCCGGTTATAGCATGGTCCTTTTGGATTTCTTTCACACTGGTGGCTAGACAGGATGATTATTGAGGAAAGATGTTGATTTATTGTTAAGAATAATAGATTGGGGTATAAATATGATTTTTTAATATATATTATATGAATAATATATTAATTTTTAATCATATTATTAATTAGTATTTAATCAAAAATTAATTAGGAATTAATTTTGGGATTAAAGGAATTAATTAAAAGTGCAGGGGTTGTTTTGTAATTATTTGATAGTTGAGACTTTGGGCCATTGGATCACCTTTATTAAGGCTTGGCCGAAAATCCAAGAAGGATCTAGGAATTTTCATCCAGGGGCTTAAGGAAAGGAGTCCATGGGTTTGCTTAGGCCCTGAGCTATGGGATTAGGGTTTCCACGTTGAAACCCTAGTTGACTTCAACTATAAATAGCACCCGAAGGCACTCAAAATCGGCACCCCTTGAAGAAACCCTCGCAGAGCCGATTTTGTGAGCTTGTTACCCTCCGTCCTCTCTCTTTCTCTCTCTCTCTCTCTCATATTCATCATTTCACTCAAGTGTGTTTGTGAGCCATTAGAGGTATTACACTTGTAATACTTGCTTTCAAAAGCTAAGGAGATTCAAGAAACAAGTTGTTATTACTACATAACAACAAAAGGTATGTATTCTATTCTTTTATGTGAATTTCAAAAATTATTGAAGCATGCTAGGTTTTTTTTGTGTTCATAAAGTTGTATGTCTAATAGTAAAAACATAGATCCAATTAGGGTTGCATGCACACATAGGATTGTTTGTGTAAAACCCATCAGTAATATTTTCTAGTTATACACTAAGATTGGATATTGGGTAACATCATATAAAAGGGTATATGTGAGATGGGAACGGAGAGTAGAACTCTGTTCGATGATACTCGTGAGTTGGTGGGATACGAGTGCATACAATAGTACTATATTAGTATCCCCCTTCCTTTTAAACTGCTAAAAATGGTGTGTCTATATCTTGCTACCAGTAGGTATGTCAGTCATCTGCTAGAGTATGGTGACAACCAATGACTAAATTAGTCTTATGGAATCACTTACAAACTTATAGTCTGTAATTGTTAACGAATTATATTAGTTCAGGTAAATTGGATTTTATGTTCATTCGTGTACTCTATCCCCCATGGTTGCCTCTATTGATTAACGTATGCCACCAAGGAATCCCTGATGGAGCATAGTCATCTCGTTACTTATAGTGTTCCATCATGATAGATCTCATAAGATCACTTTTACAGCATCAATATGTGAGGATCAATGGGATGGGTAACTAAGGGTAGATTGTCTTAAGATATCTATGTTACATGACATATTGTTTGGTAATAGTTGGTTTTGTTGGTTTCATAATTATGGTTTATTATCATACTAATATTATATGATTGAAAACTTTATGTGTCTCACCAGGTTTTACCGAGCTTGACCCACTAAATCTATATGTGTCACAGGTAGCGGTGTTAAGTGTGTTGGATCTTTAATACGATGTCGAGTGATTAAAGAGACAAGTTTGCTATAGAGTTCATGAGTGCTAGATCTATATGGTGTAATTTATGTACATTATTGATTACGACATCCTTGGATTTTTTGTATTTTGAAACATCTTTATTTCAAGGTATTTTAATAAAACAAGACAGTTTCCGTAAAATGTTTTATTGTACTGGGATTTTCTGCAAACAAAAATAATATGATTTTGAAAGCGTAAACATTTTTTTTTCGGTTTTAAAAAATAAGGATGTCACAATATTTATTATGGTCCTCATTCTCTAGTCAGTTATGACTCATAAGAAAATTCCAAACAAAAGGAATAGATCCAATTTTGTGATCCTCCAACAATTGAAACCTATATAAATACGCATTTGATTGTTTATTGACAACCTTTAAAATCAAAACCTTGTTTTTAAAGTAACCATAGCTATAGAACACCTTCCATATTTTAGGTTTCTTTTGGGGGATAATCATGTTATACATACATCGCAACGTCCTTTTCATCGGGGATAAATAGAGAGAAAGAAAAAAAGATGGTACTTTGTAGAAAATTGCATCCTCACAGAGGTCGGCGCCCTCGTTGGAGACGATTGCACCCTAGAGGAGAGGATAGTGCGAGAGACCGATGCATCGTTTCTTTCTTTTAAGAAGGGGTTAGAGTTGGAGTCTTTGTTGGATAGCTTTTATTTATTAGTTAAGATGTTACAACAAATGAAAAAAATTAAAAAAACTCAATTAAAACACAAAAATAGTTCTACTTTTTAGGGACCATATCAATAATGAAATCATGCATTCTAAAATGACTACTTTTGCATTTTTAAGCTATTTGGTTTATTGTTATTAAAGTGCAAAAAAGTTTTTCCTTAGGTTTTAAATTGTCTCTAAACTAATTTATGTGCATATGCACCACTAAATTCTATTTTTACCTGTTAAATTATGTGATTTTGAAAATATTACTCGGTTGAAATGATAAAGTTTATGTTAACTGTGTATATGTGGCAGATCCTTGTTCATACAGATGCCACCATGTCTAATTTGTTTTCTAGCGTAGTTAGGAATCCAACGATAGATGTCGAAAATATAAATACTTGTAGCTTCATTCTTCCCATTTGTTGCTCAAGGAGTTCCAACCAAACCCTACTAATACAAACGATGTCTAGGCGTCCTCATTAATATCAAAAACTTTGAAGAACCCGAACCTAATTGCTCGCAGCAACTCCTCTGTTTCAACATGTTTGTGTGATTGTGAGAAGTTATCAATGGGGTATGTGTTATGGACAAAAATGAATCCAACTAGGTGATTCTATAACTACATCAACTTTTTGGTAAGATCTATTTGATGCAAATGATGATATCAATAACTGTTGAATTGAGAACACTTATTTTCTGAGTAACCAGAACACTATTTATTTTTCACTATCTAAACGACAAACAAAGTGTAATATTGTTAAGTGCTTTGACCCACCAATGGAGAATGGTATTTTTCTTTTTCTTTGAAATTGTGTTTCTGGAAAAAAAATGATCAGAAAATTAATGATGGTCGGATGATGTAAAAGTTATTAAATACGTATAAAATTAGTTTCGTAGTAAATCGTGTATGAAAATCTATGTTTAAATTGTAATGGTGTTTCTTTACATACCAATGTAGTTTAAAAATGTGCTGCTTAAACATATAAACCGAGTAAACATGCAATTGTTGGTCAAAATAATACAATTTCTTAAACAGTAAATAAATTTAACTATATATATATATATATATATATATATATATATATATATATATATATATATATATATATATATATATATATATATATATATATATATATATATATATATATATATATATATATATATATATATATATATATATATACTTTCTCTTTTATTAATATATAAATAACAACTTTGAGAATACAAATTTTCAAAAAAAAAAAATTACATTTACATTTTCATAGTAATATTTATAAATTTAGAGTAAATGATTTTACTTATAATGCATTATATATATATATATATATATATATATATATATATATATATATATATATATATATAAACTAATTAAGTATATATTTGATGATAATTTATTATCTATAGAATTATTTTCTGTAAATTTATATATAATACAGATAAAATGTAATATATATATATATATATATATATATATATATATATATATATATATATATATATATATATATATCAAGCTTCTAAATAATATAAGGTGTAACTTGGCGGTAATGTTAAATCTCAAGTTTTTCTAAATTTTTTTGAGCCACATCGTTTGTAAAGCGTGACTTAACGCGGCAAATTTGTATATAATTAATAATTGTATATATATTTTCTACTATTATTATTCTTATATATATATATATATATATATATATATATATATATATATATATATATATATATATGCGTGTGTGTGTTACTTAAAGCAGAAGTTTGTCAAAGCTTGGCGGCAAGTACAAGCCTTGGTGCCATCGAGCGCTTTGACGAAGCCATGACGAGCTTTTTTGAACATTGATATATATATACATATATATATATATATATATGTATATATATATACATAGAGAGAGAGAGAGAGATAGAGAGAGAGAGAGAGCTAGGTTCAAATATTCTAACTAATAATGAGTAGATGTAGGAATGATTGTGACCTAATTATTTTAAAAACCTAAATAACGGTTAAATGGTAATTTTTACCATTAACTAATTTTGATAATTAATAAATATTTAATTACCCTAAAATGTTTGATTACTTTCCTTCAATCATGTGTGCGTGCTTATGTAACAGCCCGGAATTTCAGGTATTGTTATATTTATGATTTTGGGTGTTTTAAGAGGGGACTCGGCGAGTTGGAGCCTAGACTCGCCGAGTAGGATCGCGGATCTGGTCGCGGGTTCGCGACTGGACTCGACGAGTCGGGATATGGACTCGGCGAGTCTGCGCTGTTTAGCGAAAACCCTAACCGTTCAGGTTTGGGACGTATATGAGGGACTTTATGGCCGTCATTGTTCACCCTAGTCCTCTGAGAGAAACCCTAATTCGATTGTGAGCGTCTGGAGCAAGGTTGAAGACCATTGTTGATTTTGGAAGTGTTGTTTTGCAAGGAAGAAGAGGCTTGGTTAAGGGAACAACAAGGGAAGCCACATTCTGAGGATTGGGGACACAGAGAGCACGTTATTCAGGTAATATTTCGAGTTGCATCCTTCTATGTTGGTGTGTATATGGATTTAGGGTTTATTGACCCCTTTTGTGGCTAGATTGAGTGTTACTTTAGTCCCCCAAACGATTGGAACCCTGTATTGAGATCTTTGGAAGTCCAGAATGTCCCATGCCTGAGCATTTCGGGAATCAATGGAGGTTTTGGATTGGAATCCTTATGCCTTAGGTCAAAATGTAAATTATGAGTCATGGGGTGTATTATGAGCACCGAAATGAGGACCTTACGTGATGAATCAGTCTAGGAAGGCCAGACCTATGAATGGTCGGAGCAGTTCTGACCTTAGAAAGCAGTTTGAGCGGTTGCATGGCATGGACTCGCCGAGTCCGATGAACAGACTCGGCGAGTAGCTTGAAGATTAATTGGGACTCGTCGAGTTGTTCTTCAGACTCGGCGAGTTGAGTCGGGGTGGCCCCACGATTCTTCCAGGAGAAACTCGTCGAGTCAAGGAGGATACTCGACGAGTAGAAAGGGAATCTTAGAGAATTGGTGAGGACGTCTAGACTCGCCGAGTCGCCCTAGCACTCGCCGAGTCAGGTCAGGTTGACCGTTGACCGTTGACCAGAGTTGACCTATGTTTGACCTCTTAGGGATAGTCAAACTTAGAAGATAAAAGTGTTAATAAGAGATGTACAATGTTATAGGGAGATTGTAGCTCGGCGGATCAAGTACGAGTGACTTCGGGATTTGCTAGCTTTCGACATTCACGAGGTGAGTCTTCTCACTATACTGTACCCGGAAGGGTTTGACTGTGTGACCGGAAGGTCGGATATGATATGAGATATATGTGCTATATGTGATAAGTTAATTGTTATACGTGCTATGTATGTTATGTGGGCCGGAAGGTATTATGTTATTGGCCGGAAGGCATTATGTTATGGGCCGGAAGGCGATTATGTTATGGGCCGGAAGGCGTTGTGTTGTGGACCGGAAGGTCGGCGTGGGTAGGACCGGAAGGTTTACCCAGCAGGGACGGAAGTCCCCTGAGACACATGGACCGGAAGGTCAGGGCCTGGAAAGGCGTATGTGCGTAAGTTGTATATTGGGGAACTCACTAAGCATTTATGCTTACAGTTGTTATGTATGTGTTTCAGGTACTAGCGAGGACCGTGGGAAGGTGCCGGCGTGATCTGTACACACTGAAGGATGTTTTGTGATCTTGGGATTTAGATGACTTGTATTTTTCACATGACACTTGAAATGTTTATGCTTTGTTTTGAATGAAAATAACTTATTTTGAAATGAAAAATTTGTTTGAAAATTTACGGTGTTACAATATGGTATCAGAGCCTTGGTTTGAGGGATTCGGGTGCGCCTTTGGGCGTAACTGAACTCAAACCGAGGATTTGAGAAACACTTTTAAAAATAAAGGCATAAACTTTTATAAATGATTTTGTGGTAAACAAGAAAGAAGCAGTGTGTACGATCAGTCAGCGCCCGAACGGTAAAAATCCCCAAAATACCTTACAATGTTATGTTATGAGATAAGTTATGATATGAATTGTTATGCATGCTAGAAGACTAGGTATTCATGATAGGACTAGAGTGGCCTGATTTGTGATGCCTTAGTCTAGGGAGGTTTGCCGATATGAGATGCTTTGATAGCGTGCAGATAGATAGTGCATATCAGAGGTAGAGTACTCACTATCCGGGGTTTGGGGAGGAAGATTTGGGATGAATGCTGATGCGGTGTGGTCGGTAGTATTGGGCCCGTACTACCGAAGACACCGGGTCAGTGGGAGACCCAAGTAAGAATCCCTGGATATCGGAGACTGAGTAGGGTTGCGTTATCGAGTGCAATTATACTCGATGGAGTCTCTGATAGTTTTATGTTGTATTTCAGAGACAGCATGGTTAGACCGCGCCACGGAGCGAGTACGAGCGGTGTGAGTGACGAGGAAATTCGTCAGATGATTCACGAGGAGGTGGCTGCAGCGATCCGGGATGAGATTCCGGAGATGTTTGGGTCTATTAAGACCACCTTGATGGAGACTTTTGAGGAGCGGTACGCCGCATTGACTGAGGCTGCAGCCGCTGCAGCTACCGCAGTTGTGGCCGCTGCTAGGCCACAAGGGGGTGACTCGTTGCTGTTTCGGGAGTTCAGCAACACGAAGCCACCTGAGTTTGATGGGACGCAGGACCCGATTGCTGCGATGAGGTGGATCGCTGATATTGAGGGGTGCTTCTACACTTGTTCATGTCCGGAGCATCTGAGGGTACGGTTCGCTTTGAACCAGCTCCGTCTGGGAGCAAAGGATTGGTGGAAGTTCGTGACAGCGAACTTCACTTTGGCAGAGATTTCAGCAGTGACATGGGAGGGGTTTACCTCTATGTTCAGAGACGAGTACGTTCCCACGGTAGAGAGGGAACGATTGGTTCAGGAGTTCTTGACCCTCAAGCAGGGTACTGATTCGGTTGCGGTGATCACGCGGAAGTTTCATGAGAGGGCGATGTTCTGCCCCGAGCTGGTGTCCACAGAGCAGGCTCGGATGAGCCGGTACTTGGGTGTTTTGAGGAGGGATATCCGGGAGTTTGTGTCAAACTCCACCTATCATACCTTTGCTGAGCTTCAGGCGAATGCCAGGAAGCGCGAGATTGAGTTGGAGACCCAGGCCAGGGAGGAGGCCGAGTCTCAGCGGGTGGACCAGCGGCCGGCTCAGTCTCAGCCGGCAGCCAAGCGGACTAAGTCCGCCGATTCGAGGACGGGAGGTCCGAAGGGCCGCACTTGCGGAAAGTGCGGCAAGGGTCATGATGGGGCATGTCGATCTGGTGCTTGCTACAAGTGTGGCAAGGAGGGGCACATTGCTAGGGAGTGCCCCAAGGGGTTTACGGTTTGCTTTCATTGCAACCAGATAGGCCATCGGAAGGCCGAGTGCCCCCAGCTTCTCCAGGGATCTGCACCTACTGCCAGAGCTACTGCGACTCGACCGGTGAAGGCCGAGGCCCCGAGGGCTCGTGGGAGAGCCTTTCAGCTGACTGCGGAGGAGGTTCGCGCTGCGCCCGATGTTGTGGCAGGAATGCTTTATTTCATGTATTTATTTTGATGTCGATATGTTATGCTTATGTTAGGATATGCGTAGGTACTTTCCTTGTGAACTTTGTGCCTGCTTTAGTGTTATTTGACTCGGGTGCGAGTCGGTCCTTTGTATCCTTGGCTTTTAGTCAGCATATCAGCGTTAGTCGTGAGCCGTTGAGTCGGCCTCTGAGAGTTTCTATAGCTGACGAGAGAGTGATTTGTGCCACGGAGGTTCTTCGGGGATGTGTGTTAGAGATTTTCGGGGTCGAGTTTCCGATTGACCTGATTCCTATTGCGATGGGTGATGTCTGTGTCATTGTGGGCATGGACTGGTTGAGCCGATTCGGCGCCGTCATCGACTGTGAACGTCAGTTGGTGACTATACGAGACCCTAGTGGGGGAGTTCTTTCGGTGTATGGCGAGGGTACCCGTTCGGGATCAGCTTTTTGTTCGGCCGCTAGGGCGAGGCAGTGTCTACAGTAGGGCTGTAAGGGTTTTGTGGCGTATGTGATGGATACGCGGGAGGTTCCCGAGAGACCGAGATCAGTTGAGGAGGTCCCAGTGGTGCGTGAGTTTCCAGATGTTTTCCCCGAGGAGCTGCCGGGAGTACCTCCTGTGAGGCAAGTAGAGTTTGGTATCGATCTGGTTCCGGGGGCCGCGCCCATTGCTAAGGTGCCTTATCGTCTTGCACCTCCAGAGATGCAAGAGTTGTCCTCGCAGCTTCAGGAGTTGCTGGGGAAGGGATTCATTCGGCCGAGCAGCTCGCCGTGGGGAGCACCTATTCTGTTCGTCAAGAAGAAGGATGGTTCACACCGGATGTGCATTGATTACCAGGAGTTGAACAAGTTGACGGTCAAGAACCATTACCCGTTACCGAGGATCGATGATTTATTCGATCAGTTGCAGGGAGCATCTTGGTTTTCCAAGATCGATCTGAGGTCAGGGTACCATCAGGTGAGAGTGCGGGATGAGGACGTCCAGAAGACAGCGTTTAGGACGCGATATGGGCATTATGAGTTTGTGGTGATGCCTTTCGGGCTCACCAATGCCCCGGCTGTGTTCATGGATCTCATGAACAGAGTATGTAGGCCGATGTTGGATCGGTCAGTGATTGTATTTATCGATGATATTCTAGTGTATTCGAGATCTAGAGAGCAGCATGAGGAGCATTTGAGGGAGGTTCTTGAGGTATTGAGATCGGAGAAGCTTTATGCAAAGTTCTCCAAATGTGACTTCTGGTTGCGGGAGGTCCAATTCCTAGGACATGTTGTTAATCAGGAAGGGATATTGGTCGATCCGGCCAAGGTTGAGGCGGTGATGAGTTGGGAGGTGCCGAAGTCACCTTCTGAGATCAGGAGCTTCCTTGGGTTGGCAGGGTATTATCGGAGATTTATTAAGGATTTCTCCAAGATCGCAGTGCCGCTCACCAGATTGACCCGGAAGGGTGTTGCATTCTCTTGGGGACCCGAGCAGCAGACCTCCTTTGAGACACTTCGCCAAAGGTTGTGCGAAGCCCCGGTATTAGCTCTCCCGGAAGGGATGGAGGATTTTGTAGTATATTGCGATGCATCAATTTCGGGGCTGGGTGCAGTGTTGATGCAGAGGGGTCATGTGATAGCTTATGCGTCGAGGCAGCTGAAGCCTCATGAGGTGAGATATCCCACGCATGATTTAGAGTTGGGGGCAGTAGTGTTCGCTCTCAAGATTTGGCGTCACTACTTGTATGGGGTTCGATGTACGATATACACGGACCATAAGCGCTTGAAGTATTTGATGGATCAGCCCAACCTAAATATGCGTCAGAGGAGATGGTTGGATGTGGTCAAGGATTATGATTGTGAGATCCTGTACCACCCAGGTAAGGCTAATGTGGTAGCCGATGCATTGAGCCGCAGGGCGGAGAGCACTCCACTGCGAGATGTATGTTTGAGATTGACTGTGATAGCTCCAGTATTGGATGCTATTCGTGGGGCACAGGCCGAGGCTGTGCGACCAGAGATGCAGAAGAGAGAGCGGGTCGTTGGTTTGGTTTCAGAGTTCGTTACGGATGGACGAGGGCTTATGACGTTTCAGGGTCGGATTTGGGTACCGTTCGTGGGTGGTACGCGTATTACTTTGATGGAAGAGGCTCATCGATCGAAATTCTCGATCCATCCCGGGGCTACGAAGATGTATTTGGATTTGAGGAAAGAGTATTGGTGGCCCTGTATGAAGAGGGACGTCGCATGGTTCGTTGAGAGGTGCTTGACCTGCCGTAGAGTTAAGGCCGAGCACCAGAGACCGCATGGCAAGTTGCAGCCTTTGGAGGTTCCCGAGTGGAAGTGGGAACAGATCACTATGGATTTCATCACCAAATTGCCGAGGACTGTCAGAGGAGTCGATGCAATTTGGGTGATTGTGGATAGGTTGACGAAGAGTGCACACTTCCTTGCCATCAATGAGAGTTCTTCAGCGGAGAAGTTGGCGGAGATATATGTGAGAGAAGTGGTATCTCGGCATGGGGTGCCAATCTCGATTGTTTCAGACCGTGATGTGCGCTTCACTTCCAGATTCTGGAAGAAATTCCATGAGGAGCTGGGTACTAAATTGCATTTTAGTACCACATACCATCCCCAGACAGACGGTCAGAGCGAGCGAACGATTCAGACGCTGGAGGACATGCTTCGAGCGTGTGTGTTAGATTTCGGGGGTAGCTGGGATGCGTATTTACCCTTGGCAGAGTTTTCCTACAACAACAGCCATCATTCGAGCATTGGTATGCCACCCTTTGAGCTATTGTATGGTAGGAGGTGTCAGACCCCCATTTGCTGGGGAGAGGTGGGACAGAGAGTGATGGGCAGTACCGAGATCGTGCTTCAGACTACAGAGCAGATTCAGCAGGTTAGATAGAGGTTATTGACCGCCCAGAGCCGACAGAAGAGTTATGCAGACAGACGCCAATCCGAGCTTGAGTTTCAAGTCGGCGACTTCGTTCTCCTGAAGGTCTCTCCTTGGAAAGGAGTGATTCGATTCAGGAAGAGGGGCAAGTTGGGACCCCGATATATTGGGCCATTTCGTGTGATTGCAAGGATAGGCCGGGTAGCCTATCGTTTGGAGTTGCCAGCAGAGTTGGGGCAGATCCACGACACTTTTCATGTGTCGCAATTGAGGAAGTGTATAGCCGATGAGTCGGCAGTGGTTCCATTAGAGGATATTCAGGTGGATGCGAGCCTGAATTATGCCGAGAGACCAGTGGCCATCAGGGATCGGAAGATCAAGGTTCTGAGGAACAAGGAGGTACCTCTGGTGTTGGTTCAGTGGCAACACCGGAAGGGATCGGAAATGACTTAGGAGCCGTAGCGTGAGATGCGGGAGCAGCATCCAGAGCTATTTTTAGAGTGAGACTTCGAGGGCGAAGTCTAGTCCTAGTGGGGGAGAGTTGTAACAGCCCGGAATTTCAGGTATTGTTATATTTATGATTTTGGGTGTTTTAAGAGGGGACTCGGCGAGTTGGAGCCTAGACTCGCCGAGTAGGATCGCGGATCTGGTCGCGGGTTCGCGACTGGACTCGACGAGTCGGGATATGGACTCGGCGAGTCTGCGCTGTTTAGCGAAAACCCTAACCGTTCAGGTTTGGGACGTATATGAGGGACTTTATGGCCGTCATTGTTCACCCTAGTCCTCTGAGAGAAACCCTAATTCGATTGTGAGCGTCTGGAGCAAGGTTGAAGACCATTGTTGATTTTGGAAGTGTTGTTTTGCAAGGAAGAAGAGGCTTGGTTAAGGGAACAACAAGGGAAGCCACATTCTGAGGATTGGGGACACAGAGAGCACGTTATTCAGGTAATATTTCGAGTTGCATCCTTCTATGTTGGTGTGTATATGGATTTAGGGTTTATTGACCCCTTTTGTGGCTAGATTGAGTGTTACTTTAGTCCCCCAAACGATTGGAACCCTGTATTGAGATCTTTGGAAGTCCAGAATGTCCCATGCCTGAGCATTTCGGGAATCAATGGAGGTTTTGGATTGGAATCCTTATGCCTTAGGTCAAAATGTAAATTATGAGTCATGGGGTGTATTATGAGCACCGAAATGAGGACCTTACGTGATGAATCAGTCTAGGAAGGCCAGACCTATGAATGGTCGGAGCAGTTCTGACCTTAGAAAGCAGTTTGAGCGGTTGCATGGCATGGACTCGCCGAGTCCGATGAACAGACTCGGCGAGTAGCTTGAAGATTAACTAGGACTCGTCGAGTTGTTCTTCAGACTCGGCGAGTTGAGTCGGGGTGGCCCTGCGATTCTTCCAGGAGAAACTCGTCGGGTCAAGGAGGATACTCGACGAGTAGAAAGGGAATCTTAGAGAATTAGTGACGACGTCTAGACTCGTCGAGTCGCCCTAGCACTCGCCGAGTCAGGTCAGGTTGACCGTTGACCGTTGACCGTTGACCAGAGTTGACATATGTTTGACCTCTTAGGGATAGTCAAACTTAGAAGATAAAAGTGTTAATAAGAGATGTATGATGTTATAGGGAGATTGTAGCTCGGCGGATCAAGTACGAGTGACTTCGGGATTTGCTAGCTTTCGACATTCACGAGGTGAGTCTTCTCACTATACTGTACCCGGAAGGGTTTGACTGTGTGACCGGAAGGTCGGATATGATATGAGATATATGTGCTATATGTGATAAGTTAATTGTTATACGTGCTATGTATGTTATGTGGGCCGGAAGGCATTATGTTATTGGCCGGAAGGCATTATGTTATGGGCCGGAAGGCGATTATGTTATGGGCCGGAAGGCGTTGTGTTGTGGACCGGAAGGTCGGCGTGGGTAGGACCGGAAGGTTTACCCAGCAGGGACGGAAGTCCCCTGAGACACATTGACCGGAAGGTCAGGGCCTGGAAAGGCGTATGTGCGTAAGTTGTATATTGGGGAACTCACTAAGCATTTATGCTTACAGTTGTTATGTATGTGTTTTAGGTACTAGCGAGGACCGTGGGAAGGCGCCGACGTGATCTATACACACTGAAGGATGTTTTGTAATCTTGGGATTTAGATGACTTGTATTTTTGACATGACACTTGAAATGTTTATGCTTTGTTTTGAATGAAAATAACTTATTTTGAAATGAAAAATTTGTTTGAAAATTTACGGTGTTACAGCTTACCACTAATCTCAAAAACCCCATTTGCCCAAATCTCGATTCTTTGCCCCCCAACTCAATCCAATACTTCGTCTCTCTATTCTCTGCCATCGCTCTCGGTGCCATAGCTACCACTGTCAACCCAATGTACATTGTCGCCGAGCTATCCAAACAACCATTCCACCAGCCCTTCTTCCCCCATTAACTTCAATCTCACCGACGTAAACGGGTGGGATCACCATAGGAGTTCCTGCACATGGTCCTTCTCTGCAGTCTCCCACTTCGCTTTCTTCATTGATTCCATCTTCGTTTGGTTCGCAGTTTGATGGAGGATTAGGTCGTCATAATACTATTAGTATGCCCAAATTTGCAACCAGTACTAGCACTCCGCAGGTATGCCAATTTCCTTCTACCCTAATTTCACTATCATAATTTCTTATCTCTAACATTAAAATCTGTGTTTATATTCAAGGTAAGGCAATCAATATCTTGAATGCAGAGAGTAAGAATGATGGGATCTCTTGGTTTCAATTCTTCTCTGCGACCAAGTGGAGTTCCTACATCACATCTACAGAGACCTCTACAATATTTTCTTAGACCACAGACAGGTGCTAATAATCAGACTGCATCACAAGTTAGTGCTTTTTTCTCTCCTGTTCTAATATCAAATTGTAATGCTACATGAAATTCATGATACATATAAATACACTAGATTGATCGTTGGGTATCTGTAATGGACAGATTGATCCAGGTAAAAGATTGGATCTTGAAGTGGTGATGACATTCTTGTTGATATTGCTGATGATGTTGTTGAATCTGTGAGTTCCATCTTCCCTAAATATTTTAGTAGTAAAATGTACTTAACAAAATGTTTTTTTTAAAGATTTTGCTTGTATTATTTAATGAACTGGGATCTTTTTATACAATTTTTTTAATTAGTTTTGTTTGTCTACTTGTTCCAGTATTCAATACTCAGGGATCAAAAAGGTAATTCTTTTTACCAGATTTTTGTAATGTTTTTGGTTCTTCTTCCAACAAATATGAAAAAAATTGCAAGAAAAAACTTGTTAGGACAAAAAATGCCAAAAATACAATACTCAAGGATCAACAAGGTAATTTACTTCAAATGTTCATTTGAGTTTTTCATAGTTGTTTGTGCTAGTTTTTGTTTGGTAATGATGTTCACCGAGAGAGAGAAGCTGCGATATATATAATACTCTAAATTTCCATTTTGCATTCATATATAATAATAGTTAGGGTAATTCTGCCATAATTGAATCTTGACATTCAATTATGTCGGAATGGAATCTAGAATTCCGATTATGTCGGAATTGAATCTAGATATTTCCTCTATGATTTGTGCATTTTCTACAATTATTGGTTATGAGTTTTGGTGCAATTCACAAGAATGGAGATTTGTACAAAGGACTTTAGTTTTTTTCTTTTTCATTTGGTAATAAACTATTCTTTCAGAATGGATTGAAGAAGGAATCAATGATTGATCATATAATAAAAATACTTAGAGTTGTGTAACATCCCGAGCTAAGTTATGTATCGATGACCCTTACTTTTATTAGAATTGTCAAAACTAGCCCTTAATTGAGAAAAGGTGGCAAATAAGTATGTAGGGCGTATGCATGTGTACGCTCAACGTACTCTTGTGCGTATTATGGATGCGGAGGCCACCTAGTATATTAGGAGTACCAGAGGGTACGCTGGGCATACTAGGCTCATATTGTAAACCCTAATTGTGTTGTGTGTCCCTATTTAAAGAACATGATGGCCTTATTTCCAGCCTTTAACTCCCCTCAAACCGTAAATCCCATTTTCATAGCTTGCGTGAGCATTTGAGGCTTATTGAGTGATCTTGTGGTATTATTTTATGAAGAATGAGCTTTAAAGGAAGAAGAGTTGGTGTCCAAGATTTTGGATCTGAGTTTCCTTGTGGTTGGTGCATCATTCACAAGTATCAAGCTCAAAGCTTTCTCATTGTTTTTATTGGTTCATGTTTTGGTCCATTTTTAGGGTTTTATATCCCAAGCTTGAAGCTTTATGAGTTTGATGAACTTTAGAGCATAATGCATGTCCGTTTAGGTGAATCTAGTGATTTGGACTCATCAAAATGAGATCTTGGCCGTTAATATCTCTCCACACATGAGATCTGAGGACCTTTGTGAGTAAAGGATTAGAGTTTTAGACTTGTCCAGCCATGCTAAGTCTTAAAGTCACTAACTTTATGGAGTAATGTACCTTATTCAGCCTAGATCTGTAGTAGTAGAAATGATCTTAACGGATTAAGACTAAAAGAGTGGAAAGAGGAAATATGGGGAGTACGCCGTGCGTACTCCCAGCTACGTATAGCGTGGCGCTGAGCCACCTCGATGTATGAATGGCTGGCTGCATGCCCATCATAAAGGGACGTAAGCGTACGCGCTAGGTGTTGACTTTCGTTGAGTTTTAGGGTTTTGGTCAGTTTATGGACTTTGGAGGTCATGGAGGGGTAAAATGGTATTTTACCCTTCTGAGGTTTAGCAGAGAAACTTAGCCTAACATCTTTTGGGGGTTGTTAATATCAATTATTAATTAGAGGTATATATGATATATGTTAGGCGGAGTCTAGACCGAAAGTTTGGGTACGGGATATACTTGCTTTACTTTACGAGGTGAGTCTCCTCTCTATACTTACCTGAGTGGTAATTACTATGCAACCGGAGGGTCTTATTTGTGTTATTGACCAGCGGGTCTTATTTGCTTATATTGAGATATGTGATATTATGCATTATGTCTTTGTGATTATTGTTGTATATTACCCTATGCATTTATTAAGCTATAGCCGGAGGGTCCGTACTGAGCAGTAAGACCGGGGGGTCTTCACTGAGACACAGGATCGGGGGGTCCATAACGAGCCGTGAGACCGGAGGGTCTTCATTAAGATACATAACTAGGAGTCCTTATCAAGATATAGCCAAGAGAGGCTAACTATTTATGTGTGTGGTATTTTGGGGAACTTACTAAGCTTCGTGCTTACAGTGGTTTTGTAAAATGTGTTTTAGGTGCATTTACACACCAGCTTGTTGATTTGTGTTTGTGTGGATTCTGAGATATTTAACAACAAAATCTGATGTTTTGTGATTAGGAAAAAATAATAAATTTGGCATGAGAATTGTTAAACTATGTTTTCTATCAACTTTTAAAAGTGTAAAATTTTGTTTGAAATTTTTGAGTGTTACAAGTTGAGTTCAATAATAAGTTACATTGAAGAAGATTAAGTGTCATTATTTGGACCATTGAAGAAGATTAAGTGTACTTGTTCAATAATTGTATATTTGAGAATGCTATTCTGAAGAATTTTATATATTTTGATGACATTCTGTTAGAATATGTACAATTATATTAAAATGTATCTGTATGTAAGAATATTTATGAATTTGTAGTTAAGTTCGGATGTTTATGAATATATTAGAATGTTGTTATTATTCAATTTCAGGTTCAAGAATTTTATTATTATTTATTAATATTCTAATAGAAAAACAATATGACAAAAAATATCATAGAACATCATTCTGATGGAATAACATTTTGACATAATTAAAACTGAATTAATTAAAAAAATTAGAATTCAAAATTAAGATAATAAAAAATCTCTTAAAATCCGAAAATTTCCTTTTTAAAATTGTGTTTCCTAAATTGAATGTAATGGAAATTTACATTTTTACACTTTTTTAATTAAACGATATTATTTTATTTTTTTAATTTAATAATAGGAATAAATATTTTTCTTAAAATAACTAAAATGATTGGTCTACAATCATTACTACATCCACATAATAATTAGTTAGAATACAATAACCTAGACATGTATATATATATATATATATATATATATATATATATATATATATATATATATATATATAGTTAAAATCAAAGTAAAAATTTTATAAGATTACTGTTCGCTCTAAAATATAAAACTTATTCGATACAATAAAAAAATGATACAAAGAGGAGTAATTTAATAATTTCATTCCATAATGATTCGAAAAGACTTTGATTTTAAAACGAAACTAAATGACAAACGAAACTAAATGACCCTGTTCTTATTATTCGTTTCTAAGTTGAGTTGAAAAATTATCCAAAAATGAATTCGCTGATTGACGGTATGGGTAGATGTTACAGATGATTAATCCATTTTTTTTATACAGTTGTGACTTTCTCATATATATATATATATATATATATATATATATATATATATATATATAGAGAGAGAGAGAGAGAGGGAGAGAGAGAGTTATGTTCCAATGAGAACATTTTTCCCGTAAGAACATTTGAGAACATTTTTTAGGCTATGAGTTCAAAAAAATTAGACTATTAAACACGAGCCGTTTCTTTTTTCTTTCTACTCGTCGACACAACGTCCAATTTTTGCCTCTACCCTCTATGATCTTCAACAATCAATCTACCTTGCCCTGATCTGCAACAACATATTCGCCTTCACTAGTTTCACCGACGACCCCTATCTCCAGGTTGTATTCTTCAAGAAATCAGATACCTGTATCGATTATCATAGATGTAGATGTTAAGTTTTCTGATGCTATGGATGAATGACGTTGGATTCTGTTATGATTTTAATGCTAAATTTTGATTTGATTTCTATGTTAGATTTTGATTTGATTTCACCATCACCAACAACGAGGCTCATCTTTAACTATCTCTTCTGCAAGTCTCAATCTACTGTGAATTTAGTGTCTACAAACACGTTCTATGAGAACTTCCAGACAGTATTTTTTTCAAGTCTTTACATCTGCGTTTTTCAACCTAAATTGACTCGATTTATCATGAAATTCATGAAATTAAGCTTATAATGAACGACTAATTGAGTGTCTAATACTTGATTTCACATATGAAGACATTTTATTTGAAAAATTCTAGTATATTTTCCTGTTGTTGATGGATTATGAACTTGCTTGTTCATTTGTTTGCTTTTGTGAGGAATTATGTGTACAGTTAGATTGTTTTTATTGAAAACAATAAGTTCTATTGTTTTTATTGAAAATAATAAGTTCTAGGGGATGGATTGGATTCTATTAGAGAGTTGATTATCATTGTAGGATTTCATGCACACAAGGTGTTTGTCATATTGTCTGAAAGAACCTAATAAGTGTAAAAGTACCCTTTTATGTGAAAATCCTTAACTTTGAACCCTTATCAAGCTAAGCATTAAGGCCCTTATCTTAAATTAAATTTCACATCTCAATAGACTAATAAGTAACCAACAATCATGTTAAAAGTGATAAACTTAAGGCTTAACCATTAAGTACTTAATAGAACACCAAAAGTGATTTAAAACCTATTATGATCAATTTTCCCAAATTTGTCCTCCAACTTCTAAAATTCATGCAAGTCAATAGGAACACCTAAAAATCATGAGACTTATTTTTCTGGAAATATTATTGTGTCTAGCTTCTTCAAACTTTGAATCACATTTCGAAATTCCAAATCCTTGAGGGGTTAAATTGGCAATGTTCTTAGTTTGGTCCATGATGTAACAAATTTCATGCATTGTCTTCAAAAATCATAATAAATTCATCAAAACTCCAAATGCCAAAATTTCAAGGCCTATAGTTAGATATGGATGTATAGTTTCCTACATATAAAAGGTTTGATGTAATCTTAGTAGATTGGTATAGTTTATTCCAATAGTGTTGAGTGGTCCAAAATGTGGCAGCTTAAAGTTACTAACTTGTAAATTTAATATAAATTCAACCAAAAATCATTAGAATGAGATCTTTATATTTCTGAAAAGATAAAAGAGAGAGCTTTACCATTATTATTTTATCGAAATTTTAGAATGGGTTGAAAGGTAAGAAAACATATCCCAAAATAGCACTACAATCAAAAAGAAAATAAGAAAATATATACATAAGTTTTATAAGAGTAATACAACAAAGCACAAGCTAAATAATGTTATGATTGTTGTGTATTGTAACGTCCCAAAATTCAAGAATAAAAATTTCTTTTAATAGAACATTACTTAAAGTAAAATCATCATTTCAAAACATAAACAGAGTATTAGTTTTCAAAACACATGTTCATTATCAGAGTAAAACATTCCCAGGCTGATTAATCTATGGTGTGTGCCATGCGATCATCCCGAGCTCCATCATCCGCTACCAGAAATACCTGAAACCAAAACTGAAAGCCGTAAGCACGAAACTTAGTGAGTTTCCCCAGATACTACATACCATACAAACCATTCATAGCCAAGAACCATACATAACTGACTTATCCATAACCAAGTAAGGTGCTATGTGCCAAACATAGTCTTGCCATTATGCCACGGACCGCACGTGGTCTTCCTGTTCAAGCGTGGGCCCTCCCTGGGTCTTACAGACAAGTGCCAAGGGCCACACCCTAGTCTTCTATGCAAGTATCACAAAGACAACCGTACATACTACTCTACTTAGCCAAACAGCATACAATGTGCCAGAAGCCACCTCCTGGTCCTTCATATCTATAGCATACAATGCACCAGGAGCCACCTCTTGGTCTTTCATACATATTGCCTAGGGCTAACCCCCGGGTCTTCCTGTTATATGTAATAACATACTGTGCGCCAGGAGCCACCCCCTGCTCTTTCATGCATATTGCCTAGGGCTAACCCCGGGTCTTCCTATCATACATAATAACATACTGTGGGCCAGGAGCCGCCCCTGGTCTTTCATGCATATTCTAAATGGGCTGGCATTGGTGCCCTAGACCCATACAAACAGTGAGGAGACTCACCTCGCACTGCGGAACTCTGCTGATAATCCTTTGTCGCTGACCGACAACTCTCTGAACTCCTGCTCCACTAGCTCCCCGAGCTACCAATATCAAAGCAACACTGAGTCTAACTGACCCCCGAAAGACAACCAAATCAACTCAGGTCAAGGCCAAAGTCCTGGTCAAAGTCAACCTTCTAGGTCAACCCTACTCGTCGAGTCACCCTACTGACTCGCCGAGTTCATAAGTCCAGAGTCCTTCCACTCGTGACTCTACTCGCCGAGTCTACTGATTCCCGATTCCTGTCCTGTCCAACTCACTGAGTCCTTGCTCGACTCGCTGACTCGAGTCTTAACTCGAAGGGTTTGGGGACTTCGCGACCTGGCTCACCGAGTCTAAGAACAGACTCGCCGAGCACGCGGCAATCTTCATCCAACTCGCCGAGTTGTTCATCCAACTCGCCGAGTTCATGCCTATCTTCATCCGACTCGACGAGCTGTTCATCCCACTCGTCGAGTTCCTCCTCATCTTCATGGTACTCGCCGAGTCCACTCAAAGGACTCGCCGAGTCCATTCAGATCTCCAAACATGCAGAGGGCTTTTGAGTCATGTAGGGACTCCAATCCATAGATCCATACTTCCAAAACCCAATCCCTACGTAAAGTTGCAAACTTTACGTATAACTAAAGAGATCTAGGCTCAAGACACATTAGGGTTTGGTTTAAGGACACAAGGGCTTCATCAACTACTCATCTCCTGATGCTTTATGACCTAATGGACCAACCCAACAATAGATCTAAAGTGGCAACAACATATCTAAGCCCCTAACCCGATTTGGGTCTCAAACAACCATAAAACCCCCAAATCTCATGACAAAATAGATCTAGATGCAAAGAAGGGAAAATGGCAGCTTAATACCTCCAAGATGAACACAATTGAAGTAGATCTCGAGCACACACTTCTCCCTTGACGCAACCTTCTTGATCTTCAAGTTTCTCTCCAAAGTTTCCTTCCTCCCAAAGCTATTTCTCTCAATAATGGAAGCTCACACGAATTATAGGGTTTACCGGTCTTCTGGAGTGATATGGGGGCTGAGGGAGGGACATAACACCCTTTATATAGGATACAAATCCCAGAATTAGGGTTTTCCTCGCACAGACCAGACTCGCCGAGTCACCTTGGCCGACTCGCCGAGTCGGTCACTTACTCCTCGACCTAGATCCCGCTCGGACTCGCCGAGTCGATCCCTAAACTTAGTGTTTTCTCTCCTTTCTTGGCCCTCAAAACTTGGGTGTTACAACTCTCCCCCACTTAAATTAAACTTCGTCCTCGAAGTTTGCCATGGCCCACCGCCTGCGATCCGCCTTCAATACCCACCAATTATCCCAACATCAGCTGCCTACCTTCGCTGGTCTTCCACCTGGTCGTTCTGCCTAACATAAACCTCGCGGTTAAACCTCGGGTCAAACCTAACCCTAATCAACTCAGAAACACAACTTACTCAACCGCCAATCCTTCTGGTACTTTCCGAGTACCTCAACTGAACCTATAGGGGTTCACCCCTTCTTTCCTCACACAATCCCTTTGCCTTCCCAAGGCGATGCTCCAAAAACAACTATCTCCTCAGCCACTATGAAGATCCTATCTTCACCAATCCCTTATTGCTGCTAAAACCAGTACGGGTCATTACCGCCAGTAACCACTGACACTCCTATCTCGTCATAACTTGGTGTCGAGCACCTCTCTACTCAACTAACTAAATTCCACCATAACCCGCCTTCCCGCACTACTGTTGTCTGGATATTCCTGCCATTCCTCATCTGCCTTCCGGATGGACTGAGACCACTCTGGCCCCTACCAACCTATCAATATCTGGATTACCGGCTCCCACCGGTCGCTAGCCCCAACTCAACTCCTAGTCGCCCCGAGCGACTTTCGAAGAAACTTCACCAATAACCGCTCAATCCACTCTGCCACTAAATCATACACCTGATACATTCTCCCTAACGAATAGGGACCGATGAATGCTACGGGTCATCCCGTAGTCTTACAACACTTCTACGCTGCTAGCCCACCAAAGCTACGAGCCGCCCCGCAATCTTGTTAAGCCAGTGCTACGGGTCACACCGTAGCCTAACCATACTCTCATACGATTGTTGTGGGCCGCACCGCAGTCTTGCTAATCTGATGCTACGGGCCACACCACAGTCTTACTAGTCTAATGCTACGGGCCACACCGCAGTCTTACTAATCTAATGCTACGGGCCACACCGTAGTCTTACTATACCTCCCTTACTATTAGCCACTGGTGAATGCTACGGCCATTCGGTAGTCTGACAACACCTTTCCCCGCCGTCTAGCTGCTAGTGGATGTTACGACTAAACCACAGTTGATCATACAGCACAATCGAGTACCCCCAAGTGGTACCCATGTCCCAAATGGACTCCCAACCAATTCCTATGTAATCTGCGACGAGAAATTTCGAGGATGAGGTCTCACCATTGCCAAGCTTTCCCCAACTTCCAATTTACACTATCCTCCAATCATACAGTCACCTGAGCCGTCTTTCTTACTAACAAGAGAGCGAAACTTATCCCAGTTTCAAAACTCCTTCTACTCCCATAACCTGATTGTTTCTCCCCCACTTAGCCTCAGCTAAGTCTTTACTGCCTGCGAAAACCCGAAGATTTCCATTCCTTCCTTCCTTACACGATAGGCATGGTGACCACCATCGCCCTATCCCTGCTAGCGATCCGTCTCTAGCTCACTCCAACTACCGTATGATTATCGAATACTAGATGAACACCGCCCGCATCCCTGATGCTCAAAAAAATCCTCTAAGCTCTGACTACTGCCCTTACAGTCCGAATAATTGGGCACAGACTCCTTGGTGATAAGCCACTTTCCTTGAAGCTTCCGAAAGCCATCCCGAACGCCCATATTAGAACCATCAAATCCCAATGATGGTGGCTGACCACTTCCCGAATCATTTTCAACCGTAACCGAGATGATACTGAACACTTCGAACCCGAAGTGAAAGATGACCTACGCTAGCTACTAATAGCTCCTGGTATGCAATTGGCATACGACAATTCCAAAATACACTCCAAATACAAGCAGAGAGACAAATCATACATAAAATCGCCTGAGTCTAGGGTAGAAACTTCGCTAATTCACATAGGAATGAAAATAGTCATAGATACGTACCTGCAACATTTCTTCCTGTAATCCAGATCTTCCGCATCTGTCAATGCATGGCACTACCCTCTCGCCCATCCATAATCCTCATAGTCGCTGGGGCAGGCACACTCCCTGCTCCTCCCCTCATCATCGGGCAGTCGGTCCTCTTGTGGCCCACCTGATTGTAGTGAAAACATAATGGGCTTGCCCCCCGTGGGCAGTCCCTGCTGACGTGACCATTACTGCCACACTTGTAGCAGCCGGAACCCCTGGAACGACACACTCCCTCGTGCGGTTTCCCGCACGTGCTTCACTGACTTCAGCCCTGCCGACCCACTAATCGCTGATCTGATGTCTTGGGTCTCTTCCCGGGACCCTCCAATGTGAATGTCTGATCTGACCTCCTCTTCGCAATGTGCTCCAGATCGATCTCCCTCTCCCTAGCTCTGGCAATCATAGAGTCCAGGGTCGGGCATGCCGAGAAGCTGACATGCTCCCGAATCTCCGCTCTCAACATGTCATGATAGCGGGTCCTCTGCATCTCATCATCCCCTGCATACTGAGGAACTAATAGGGCCCTCTCCCGAAACTTGGCGGTAATCTCCGCCACCGACTCTGTCGTCTGTCTCATGTCTAGGAATTCTCTGGCCAGCTGTTGAAGCTCCACTGCCGGCGCAAACTCTGCCCTAAACCTGGTCACAAAGTCTGACCAGGTCATATCCTCGATGACCGAAGCTCCCAATGAGTCTCCAACTGACTCCCACCAATCTCTAGCTCTGTCTCTCAAACATGCCGCCGCAAAGCGGACCTTCGACCCATTCGGGCAGAAGCTCGTCAATTGTGCAGACTCAATGTCTGCGATCCATCTCCTGGCAGCAATGGGGTTCTTCACCCCGTGAAAATCCGGCGCACCACACCCTCTGAAGTCCTTGAAGGACAGCGTGCGCGTACTTGCCTGGCCAGATGCCAAATCACTCCTGAAAGCTCGGAGGCGGTCCTCCATCAGCTCAATGATCCCCTCCTTGATCGACCCGAAAATGTCCGGGGTCGCCTCAAGGATGCCTCTCGTAATCTCAGATGCGATGAACTCGCGTAACCCCTCATCAACTGGTTCGGATCCCGCACCCGAACCTGATCCTGAACTGGATCCTGACCCGCCCACTGGTCTCTCTCGCAACGTCACCATGCTGAAAATATAAAACAACCACTATCAGAATATTGATCACTACTGCGAGGCCAAACACACACACTATCAGGTTCCCGGTCTTGTCTCGGCCCTTCCCGAATCGAGTACGGATCCTCTGCTTTCAGTAGTACGGGCCCATACTACCTTCCACATCTATCCGTACTTTCCTCAGGACTGCTTTGACTCCACCAGGTCCCTTTCTACTACTTCTGCTTCCAGCACTACCTCATCCTAGGCTGACCCTAGGGAAACCTCTGACTCAACTCAAACCAGTCCTCAGCTGCTGAAGGCTTCCTCGCGATGCCAATTAGCCACCACCTGGATACCATCACATGTGATGAGGCTCAGATAATCCTTTGAGTAAAAGACTCGTCCCTACAACGGTTAAACTCAAACGAGAGCTGCACAATAGGGCCAATTCCAGCACTTTGAGATTATTCAACCCTGATCACATGTGACGTGGCGTATCCACTTAATGACTAACTCCCATCACTCAAAATCCCACAATGCACAAAGCAAGCAGCATTCAGACGAGGGAAAATCTAACCACAACATACTCAAGCAATCATACACACATAGCAAAAATCTGGACTAGCATGCAACACGAACTCATAACTCAGGCATAACCTAAACAGGCTATCCTACTACTGTCTAATCAGCACTACTATGCAGCTCAAACACATATAATAGGCACATAAGGCATCATTCCTAGATCCTTAGTCCTAATCTAGCATGCTGTTCTATTAACTGATAATCATAACATAAACTTGTATGGGTATTTTGGGGTACTTACTTAAGCTCGGTTGATTGCATGCACCACACCCTTTTCCTCTTTTCAAAGTTCCTTTCTTTATGAATTCTTTTTGCTTTTCTAAAACTGTTTTCTTTCTCAAAACTCTCTTTTACAAAACTGTCTTTTTATTTTGAAAACTCTTATACCAATCCCTCAGTTTGAGTTCAGACATGCTCGAGAGCATGTCCGAATCCCTCAAACCAAGGCTCTGATACCAACTTGTAACATCCCAAAATTCAAGACTAAAAATTTCTTTTAATAGAACATTACTTAAAGTAAAATCATCATTTCAAAACATAAACAGAGTATTAGTTTTCAAAACACATGTTCATTATCAGAGTAAAACATTCCCAGGCTGATTAATCTATGGTGTGTGCCATGCGATCATCCCGAGCTCCATCATCCGCTACCGGAAATACCTGAAACCAAAACTGAAAGCCGTAAGCACGAAGCTTAGTGAGTTTCCCCAGATACCACATACCATACAAACCATTTATAGCCAAGAACCATACATAACTGACTTATCCATAACCAAGTAAGGTGCTATGTGCCAAACATAGTCTCGCCATTATGCCACGGGCCGCACGTGGTCTTCCTGGTCAAGCCTGGGCCGCTCCCTGGGTCTTACAGACAAGTGCCAAGGGCCACCCCCTGGTCTTACAGACAAGTGCCAAGGGCCACACCCTGGTCTTCTATGCAAGTATCACAAAGACAACCGTACATACTACTCTACTTAGCCAAATAGCATACAATGTGCCAGAAGCCACCTCCTGGTCCTTCATATCTATAGCATACAATGCGCCAGGAGCCACCTCTTGGTCTTTCATACATATTGCCTAGGGCTAACCCCCAGGTCTTCCTGTCATACGTAATAACATACTGTGTGCCAGGAGCCACCCCCTGGTCTTTCATGCATATTGCCTAGGGCTAACCCCCGGGTCTTCCTATCATACATAATAACATACTGTGTGCCAGGAGCCGCCCCCTGGTCTTTCATGCATATTCTAAATGGGCCGGCATTGGTGCCCTAGACCCATACAAACAGTGAGGAGACTCACCTCGCACTGCGGAACTCTGTTGATAATCCTCTGTCGCTGACCGACAACTCTCTGAACTCCTGCTCCACTAGCTCCCCGGGCTACCAATATCAAAGCAACATTGAGTCTAACTGACCCCCGAAAGACAACCAAATCAACTCAGGTCAAGGCCAAAGTCTTGGTCAAAGTCAACCTTCCAAGTCAACCCTACTCGTCGAGTCACCCTACTGACTCGCCGAGTTCATAAGTCCAGAGTCCTTCCACTCGCGACTCTACTCGCCGAGTCAGCCCTGACTCGCCGAGTCTACTGATTCCCGATTCCTGTCCTGTCCAACTCACTGAGTCCTTGCGCGACTCGCTGACTCGAGTCTTAACTCGAAGGGTTTGGGGACTTCGCGACCTGGCTCGCCGAGTCTAAGAACAGACTCGCCGAGCACGCGGCAATCTTCATCCAACTCGCCGAGTTGTTCATCCAACTCACCGAGTTCATGCCTATCTTCATCCGACTCGACGAGCTGTTTATCCCACTCGTCGAGTTCCTCCTCATCTTCATGGTACTCGCCGAGTCCACTCAAATGACTCGCCGAGTCCATTCAGATCTCCAAAGATGCAGAGGGCTTTTGAGTCATGCAGGGACTCCAATCCATAGATCCATACTTCCAAAACCCAATCCCTACGTAAAGTTGCAAACTTTACGTATAACTAAAGAGATCTAGGCTCAAGACACATTAGGGTTTGGTTTAAGGACACAAGGGCTTCATCAACTACTCATCTCCTGATGCTTTATGACCTAATGGACCAACCCAACAATAGATCTGAAGTGGCAACAACATATCTAAGCCCCTAACCCGATTTGGGTCTCAAACAACCATAAAACCCCCAAATCTCATGACAAAATAGATCTAGATGCAAAGAAGGGAAAATGGCAGCTTAATACCTCCAAGATGAACACAACTGAAGTAGATCTCGAGCACACACTTCTCCCTTGATGCAACCTTCTTGATCTTCAAGTTTCTCTCCAAAGTTTCCTTCCTCCCAAAGCTATTTCTCTCAATAATGGAAGCTCACACGAATTATAGGGTTTACCGGTCTTCTGGAGTGATATGGGGGCTGAGGGAGGGACATAACACCCTTTATATAGGATACAACTCCCGGAATTAGGGTTTTCCTCGCATAGACCAGACTCGCCGAGTCACCTTGGCCGACTCGCCGAGTCGGTCACTTACTCCTCGGCCCAGATCCCGCTCGGACTCGCTGAGTCCCTCCTTGGACTCGCCGAGTCGACCCCTAAACTTAGTGTTTTCTCTCCTTTCTTGGCCCTCAAAACTTGGGTGTTACATGTATGCTCTCAGAAAGGAAAGGATCCATCTTGCTCATGCTAGCTGATTTTCAAGTTCAAGGAGGCGAGTTACACTACGTATCCTATTATGTAGGCATTACTTGTTTTATGATATTGTTTACGTTTACCCTAATCCAGTTGAGTGAACAAGGAAAGGAAAATGTAGTTTATTTTTTAGTGTGAAATGCAGACAATATTCATTTCCATGTAGGAAATCACATGCGATTATATGATCTAATCACATATGAATTATATGCACAATATTCATTTTTGTGTTTTCGATTAGATACATATAAATCATATACGATTAGATACATATAATTACATGTGATTATGTGTATCTAATCACATATGATTTATGTGGCTATGATTCATTTTTGCATTCTTGATTCAATAATTGTCTTTTTTCCACTTTAATCATATGTGATTAATTACATTTAATCAAATGTGATTATATGTTTCTAATCACATATGATTTTATTTGGAAAAATGAATATTGTCTATATAAATCATATGTGATTAGATACATATAATCACATGTGATTATATACATGATAAAAAATCTTGAACCAAGAACACAAACACAAATTATTATCCAAAATAATCATATGCGATTAAATACATCTAATCACATGTGATTATATGAATCTAATCACATATGATTTATGTGGACACAATTCATTTTCGCTTGGTCGAGTGAATAGTTGTTCTCATGTATTTTATCACATGTGATTTAGTATATGAGCACAAATATTAAACCGAGAAGGCAAAAATGAATCTTGTCCACCTCATATCATATGTGATTATATACATATAATCACATGTGCTTAAATACACAAAATCATTTATTCAATCGAAACCGCAAAAATAAATATTGTCTACATAAATAATATTTGGTTAAATACATATAATCATATGTGATTATATTAATCTAATCACATATGATGTATATCGACAAAAAATAATGATGTCTATATAAATCATATCTAATTAGATACATATAATCACATAAGATTATATACACGAGAACAACTATTGAATCGAGAACACAAAGATATATATTGTCCACATATATCATATGTGATTAAATGAATATAATCACATGTGATTACATATATCTAATCACATAGAATTTATGTGGAAAATATTTATTTTGGCATTCTCAATTCAGTTGTTGTTCTTGTTTCCGTTCAAATAAAAAAAAAATAGGGATGGTGCTTCTAAGAGGAACAAAGACTTGCATGGTGCTGCCACGGGACATTCGTCGGGGTGCTGGTGGCCTTCCCCGAGACTGTTCAGGAACATCTTGATGTGGGTATACCTGAAAAATTCCTCAACCTTCGCCCAGAAATGAAAGAACTTAAAGGGTATATTGACCTTTCTAAACTAAATGCTAGATCTAACAATACGTTAAGGGGGTTGGGGCGCGAAGCGCAAACCGCTCTTCGATCTCCCGGTGAGTTGGACGGGTTTTAATTACATGAGATTATACGTATCTAATCATATATGATTTATATGGAGAATATTCACTTTCACATTCTCGTTCAATAGTTGTTCTTGTACATTTAGTCACATATGACTTCTGTACACAAGATTCATTTTTGCATTTTCGATTCAACAGTTTTTGTTTTTCCACATTAATCATATGTGATTAAATACAAACAATCACATATGATTAAATACATGAGAAAAAATATTGAATAAAAAATGTGAAAACGAATACTATCAATATAAATCATATGTGATTTGATACATATAATCACATGTGATTAAGTACATGAGTATTGAATTGAGAAAGAAATTATGAAATTTGTCTAAATAAATAATATGTGATTGGGTACATATAATCACATGTGATTATATGTATTTAATCACATATGATTTATGTGGACAATATTCATTTTCATGTTCTCAATTCAATAATGGTTTTTTGTCCATTTTTATTTGTATTTGATTAAATACATTTAATCACTTGTGATTAAATACACAAGAACAACTACTGAATAAAGAATGCAAAAACGAATTTTGTCCATATAAATCATATGTGATTAAATAAATATAATCACATATGACTAAATACACATGTGCTTATATGTATCTAATCACGTATGGTTTATGTAGACATGATTTAATTTTGTATTCTTAATTTAATAGTTGTTCTTTTACCACATTAATCATATGTGATTAAATTGATATAATCAAATAAGATTATATCAATTGATATATGATTTATGTGGACAATATTCATTTTTGTGTTCTCGACTCTATAGTTGTTCTCGTATATTTGATAATATGTTAATATATGTATCTAATCACATATGATTTATATAGACAAGATCGATTCAATTTTGTCCATATAAATCACATATGATTAGATACTTATACTCACATGTGATTAAATACGTGAGAAAATTATTGAATTTAAAACTCGAAATTGAATTTTGTCCATATAAATCCTATGTAATTAGATACATTTAATCAATTGTGATTATATACATGAGACAAATTATTAATTCAAGAACGCGAAAATATATTTTTTTTCTACATAAATCATATGTGAATAAATACATATAATCACATGTGAATAAATACATGAGACTAAATATTGAGTCGAAAACATGAAAATGAGTATTGTCCATATAAATCATATATGATTAAATACATATAATCACATGTGATTAAATACACGACACTAACTATTAAATGGAAAACGAGAAATGAATATTGTCCACATAAATCATATATGATTAAATACATATAATCTCATGTGGCTATACGAATCTAATCACAAAATATTTATGTGGCCAAAATTCATTCTCGCTTTCTCGATTCAATAGTTTTTTAATTTTTTTGTATAATCACATGTGATTATATGTATTTAATCGCATATGATTTATATGAACAAAAACGAATCTTGTCCACATTAATCATGTATGATTAAATACATGAGAAAATTATTGAATCGACGCAAAAATAAATATTGTCCACATAAATCACACGTGATTAAAAATATAAAAAAAAAAATTTGTTGAAGAGAAAATGTGAAAATTAATCTTGTCAATATAAATCATATGTGATTAGATACATCATACATTTAATCACATGTGATTAAATATAAGAGAACAACTAACGAATCAACAACGCGAAAATGCATGTTGTTCACATAAATCATATGTGATTAAAACATATAATCAGATGTGATTATATATGTCTAATCACATGTGATTTATATGGATAATATACATTTTTTATTCTCGTGTATTTAATCATATATGATAAAAGGTATCTAATCACATATGATTTATTTAGACAAAAATGAATTGTATCCATGTAAATCATATGCATACATATAATCACATGTGGTGATGGTGGGTGGGGGTGTTAGTGTTGGTTTCAGGTGGTGTTGGTGGTATTGGAGAGTGGTTGGTGGGGGTGGTTGTGGCTGGTGGTGGTAACGAGTGGTGTAAGTGGGTGGTTGGTGGTGGTGGTGATGGGTGGTGGAGGCGGGTGGTGATGGTAGGTGGTGGTGGGGGGGTGGTAGTGATTGGTGGATAGTGGTGGTTGGTGGTGACGAGTGGTGGTTTTTGTAGGTAGGGGTGGGCTTGTGGCGGCGGGTGGTGATGATAGGTAGTTAAGGTGGTGTGGTTGTGGGTGGTGGTGGTGATAGTGATGTATGGTGGTTTTGGTGGGTGGGTGTGGGTAGTGGTGGCGGGTAGTGGTGGTTGGGTGGTGATGATGGTGGGTGGTTGTGGTGGTGGTGGGTAATGGGAGATGGTGGGTGGTGATGGGTAGTAATGGGTGGTGATGGTGGAGGATGGTTCTAATGGGTGGTAAGTAGTGGTAGTAGGCGGTGTTGGTTGGGTGATGATGATGGGTGTAGAGGTGGATGGTGGTGGCGGATGATGGTGCTTGGTTGGTAATGGTGGTGGTAGGTGGTGGGTAGTAATGGGTGTTGGGTGGTAGTGGGTGGTTGTGGTGGGTAGGTGGTGGTGGTGACGGGTGGTGATGGGTGGTGGGTAGTGATAGGTGGTGGGTGTTGGTTGGTGGTGGTGGGTACTGATGGGTGGTGGTGGAAGGTCGTTGTGATGGGTGGTAAGTAGTGGTGGTAGGTGGTGTTGGTTGGGTGATGAAGATGGGTGGTAGTGGTTGCGAGTGGTGGTGCTTAGGTGGTAATGGTGGTGGTGGGTGGTTGGTGGCGGGTGGTGGTGGGTGGTAGGTAGTGGTGAGTGTTGGGTGGTGGTGGGTGATGTAGGTGGTGGTGGCGGGCGGTGGTGGTTGGGTGGTCATGGTGGGTGGTGATGGTGGTGGCGGTGGTAGTTGGTGATGGTGGTTGTGGTGGGTGGGTAGTGGGTGGTGGTTGTGGTGGCAGGTGGTGGGGGTGGTGGTTGGTGGTGGGTAATGTGGGGTGGTGGGTGGTGGTTGGTGGTGATGGTTAGTGATGGGTGGTGGTGATAGGTGGTTGGTAGTGGTGGTGGGTGGTGAGTAGTGTTAGTTGGTGAGTTTTTTAATTGTTTGTAACAACTTTTTGATTTATATGAATATTATTTTATAATTTTAATTAAAAAAATTGTGTGGTCCAAATTTGTTCTCAAATGTTCTCGATTGAACGCTCCTATATATATATATATATATATATATATATATATATATATATATATATATATATATATATATATATATATATATATAGGGTTAGGTTATTTTGTTTTCACTATCTATTGTGTCCATGTATGATTCATTCTGGACCAATCATTTTAGTTATTTTAAGAAAGTAGTTAATGCATATTACGTGTTGAAGATATAATGGATATTAATTACATCTTCAGCATTTAATATATACATTAATTACTTTATTAAAATAACTAAAATGATTGGTCCAGAATCAATCATACATACAAAATAGATAGTGAAAATAAAATAACCTAACTATATATATATATATATATATATATATATATATATATATATATATATATATATATATATATATATATATATTTTTGTTGTTAAAGTTGTTATTTGTATGTTAATAAAAGAGAAAATGCATGTGGTAAGTATGGACGTCATTGTTTTTAACAATATATCCCCACCGTGCCATGTGGTTCACTGAGGAAGCTGCTCTTCTAATATTATAATAAAATGCAAGGTACATTTTGGACTATTTATTATATATATGATATATGATTCTTATCTTGATATGAACATATTGATTTCTTCCGATTTACGGCATTTATAAAAATCCTACTTTCGTAAGAATCGAGAAAATCTAGATTTTTTGGAAGCAACGGTGGCCCAAACTTGGAGAATTAATTATTCGAGAAAAAGTAATAAGATATTGTTTGTTTAATCATGCATGAAGTCATGAAGCAATTTCAGGATTGCTAAATTTAAGCTGTTGAGTTGTACCCTCCCACCATTCAATATTTTTGTTTTGCCACGTTAGCGTTTAATTTTTATGACCGTTTTGTATATTTCGCGAAACTTACTATTTTCTTGGTCTTTTATACGTTATATGTCATGAGTAAGAAATGAAACCGCTCTGTAATGCATGGTCAAAAATAATCATTATTCTGCACATTTCCAAAAATACGATTCTCCAAAAATGTCAGACCCTGATTTCGCTAATGTTTTCTCCTCTTCCGGTGTCAATTGTCATGGGGCTGCCTATTCTTTTCTAATAATCGATGCTTTTCGGTTTCCCTTTCCTCGTCGTTTGAGGTTGGACAGTTTAAATTCAGGTTCGGGTTGTGTTTTCCGAATAAATTCGACTTCCTGGTCTGCTGAGGGTTGTCTTCCCGGAAAATATTCAAGGAGGTGAATTTTGTTGGAAGAAGGTTGGGCTAAAGAGTTGCATAAAGTAAAATTGTTGGGGTATGTGTTGTAGTATTTGTTGGCATTCAAATGATTAGGGTTGAGTGATGTGTTATATATATATATATATGGTTAGGTTCATGTGAGACAGCCTAATTTTATGAGACCGTGAGACACATTTTTTTATTATTTTTATTATTTTTTATTTTTTTTAGTTAATTCAAGTTCCGAAAATAATATTTAAAAAAAGAATTTTTGGATTTTTTCATTTATTTTGCATTTTAAAATTTTTGTGTAGAATATGTACAATGTAATATTCTATTAGAATATTTCACATATTTAAAAAAAACGGGATTTTTTTTATTTTTTTTTAGTTAATTCAAGTTCCGAAAATAATATTTAGAAAAAGAATTTTTAGATTTTTCATTTATTTTGCATTTTAAAATTATTTTTTAGAATATGTCATTGTAATATTCTATTAGAATATTTCACGTATTTTTCAAAAAAACGGGATTTTTTTTATTTTTTTTAGTTAATTCAAGTTTCGAAAATAATATTTAAAAAAAGAATTTTTGGATTTTTTCATTTATTTTGCATTTTAAAATTATTTTTAGATTTGGTCTCACGGTCTCACAAAATTAGAATGGTCTAAAATGAACCTGAACATATATATATATATATATATATATATATATATATATATATATATATATATATATATATATATATATATATTGCTCAAGTTTTAAATTTATAAAACACATTTTATCACAACCAGATTAATACACACTAGGCAGTGAACCAGATCGCGTATAATATAATTTTGATAAGTAAGAGTGTCCAACTCAAGGGGAAAGGTAGTGGGTTAATATTATACTTTTTTATTATAGGTTGAACTAAACACACAAAACAGTGAAAAAAATGGTTTTTGATAATCAAATCTTGATTAAATCAATAGATAAACTAACTAGATAAACTGAATTAAAACAAATCACTTTGGGTACTTTAGTTCAGAGTGTATTTCATCTCAAAATACTAGCTAACAATTAAGTGCAACGGATATTTATTCATTATTCACCGATTCCTAATATGATTAGAATTTATGATCAATATGGAGTGTTGGCAGCTGGTTGAGAAAACCCTAAATTTAAGGTTTTGCACCCTATCTAATCTCCTCAAGTCCCAAGAGCTAGCCTTTTATCAGCCTCCAATTCCCCCAAATCGACCCTTGAAAACTCTAATTATCTTTCCATCTCATTTGTGAGCTAGTGTGGTGCTTTTGGAGCAAAAAAAGGAAGTAGTTGGAAGAAAGAAGCAAGGATCAAGAAAACAAGCCCTCATCTTTTAGTGTGACACTCTTCTAGACCTTTGTAAGTGTCCAAGATCCCAGTTTTATTCTTCCATGTTGCTAGATCTTGAGTTTTGTCCTTTTAGCTTCTTATTCTTGAAGGTTGGGATGGTTAGATCTCATAAAGTTTGCAACCTTATGAATTTCCAGGTCTAGGTGACCTACTAAAGTCTTGGATCTAGCCTATAGTTGAGTTTTGATGTCATGCATGGAGATTAGGTCATAAATCCCCATTTTGACCTAATACGGGTTCAAGACATGTATTGGACATACATGTTTATAAAGCCCTGACTTTTCAGATGGTAGACACAGTGATGATACCATATTCATCTAACCATAATTATTTACTTTTTAATAGTTTTTTGTTTAATTTAATAACAAGTGGTATTGACTTATTTATTAGTGGTTTTATTTATGGTGCATTTATAATAAAAATAACAGAGAGTCTTCTAAGCGAACACTTCTCGCCTACTAAATAACCTGAGAATACATGTACTAAGATACGTCAACAAAATTGTGGGTGAGTTCTACAGGTTTTGACATAAAATATTTATATCCAAAAGGGTTTATAAAATTCAGTTGGTTGACCAGCTTTTATAAATACTTACTTTCTATCAAAAGTATAAAATAGGTGACTTATAAAAATGTATTTGGTCTCATTTAGAAACATCATGCATTCAAATCAAAAGTAAAAAATTTGGCAAAATACATATAAGTAAGTCAAACTTATATAAAAAACATGAATTTTTATTTAAAGATTTTGAATACCAAGTTATATAAAAATAATTTTTACCTTTTTTGAGAACATAAAATAACCAATTTTACTCTTGAAGTCAGGTACATGAATTGGTATGGCTTATATGTAAAACTCATAGGTTTTGAGTTTATACAACTAGTAAGATTGTATCGTAGTAGTTATTAAGTGTTTTCTTACTTAATTTCTAGTATTGACACTTATCATTTTGAGTTCCAAACTATCCCACTACATATAGTCTCCTTTAACTAGAATAAGTGCACAAAAACACTGTATAAACCAAATGTCAACTCTATACGGTAACAAAACAAAACTTGGATTTTATGATGAACTCATAACCGAACTTATTACACCACACTTTTTGTAGCGGCTTCATACTGGTGCATCCTTAAGTCATTCACCCCGTTATAACATGTGGTAATGTTCAATGGTACTAACGTCAACGCCAAAATATGTCATGTCAGACATCATTGTAGCTAGCAACTCCAGGTGGACGGTCTAACCGTATAAGATCAATAGTATGACACTTATACTTGTCGTTAGTCACTCTCTGTGGATTAATGGTTATGAAAATATAGGGTCTTCCACCAAGACAAACAGTCTTAGTATACCCAACAACATAGCCCAAATGGCTTAACAAATGAACCTAACTCATATGGCTTTACCAACAACGTGACACTTACAGGGAGACCCTGGAGTATTCAATCCTAAAAATGCGTCTAGGCATCCTAGTCCAAAACTTCCCGTTATAATATTGTTGAGTATTTGTGATTTTTTTTGTTTAGGAATAATATTTGATTGAAGTCTTTACTATTTGAGATATGCAAGACTTAATGGATTTCTAAATTTCTATTGTCTGTTATGACGAAATTTGGGCAACATAAGTCTTTACTATTTGAGATATGCAAGACTTAATGGATATCTAAATTTCTATTGTCCGTTATGACGAAATTTGGGTAATATACCGACTAGTTTTATAACATTTTCTTGGTTTCAATCAACATGAAACCAACAATTTCCATGATATTTATAATTCACATGATTAATATAATATAATATTTCGCAAATAATGACTCTTAAGTCCTGAAGGATCATGTTATTTATTGTAATAAAAATCCATAACTTAATAAAATGAATTATATTTTTATAATTAATATAAAATATATTAATAAATTTTGAATACATTTTTACATAACTTATATATATTAAAAGTTAAATTTCGATAATTTTAACTATTAAATATACGATTTCATAAATTTGACTTTTCTACCAAATATGACAATGTACTTTCATTTTACACGCGAGTAATATTTTTGGTCATTTTCATTTTTGTGACTTATAATATCACTTGTGTTATTATAGCAATTTACGTATAATCTTGTGATTTTTCTTAGTAATAATATTCATATTTCACATAAAGTATAAATATATCGTCTTTTAACAATCTACTTTAACTTAATAGATTTATTGGTGATTTATCACATTTTTAGATAGTTATTTCACAAACTTTTGACTAATAACAGAGTATGATGCAAACAGGTGGCGGTTCAGAGAGAGAGAGAGAGAGAGAGAGAGAGAGAGAGAGAGGGAGGAAACGAACAGGAGCTAAAATCAGGAAGCACCTCCAATGCTTGCCCGATTCGAAGAGGGAGAAAGGTGCAAACAGGTGGCGGTGAAGTGTGGTTTGTTAATGACAAACCCATCGAGAGAGGAAGAGTCGTCCAGAGAGGCAACAAAGGAGTGACGACAATCGGAGGAGGTTGTTGTTGAAAGCAGTTATGGTTAGGGCTAATCTGTCATCCTCTTTCATCGGTTCTTCTTTCCTTTTTTTCTTTACAGTAGATCGCGTAGAGGGAGGGAAGGAGCATCAGAATAGGAGCGATCCAAGGGGTGTTGGATTGTTGTATTTGATAGGAAAGACGAAAGACGAGAAAGAGAGGGGCAGTTGCCCTTCTCTGTTGACTCTCTTATAGGTCCTTTTCTCATCACAAGTAACTTCAAATAGAGATGAGGGAGAGTAGTAGTAGCACCAGGTAGTGGGGGTGTTTGGCTTTTCAATATCACTAGGCTAAATAAGGAGGAGGGACTGTAGCCCTTTTCTTGTTGTCGGAGGATTACCCACCTCCGGTGGGAGGTGCTTTTAGATAGAAAATGGAGAAGGATGGAGGACAACATTAACAAATATTTTTCAAGTAGGTGTTGTGGTGATATATCATTACAGGAAAGGAAGTAAGAGGCAGCTCCGGTAGACGACAACCCCCTCCTTGGCCAGTGATGAAGATAATAAGAGAGAGAGAGAGAGAGAGAGAGAGAGAGAGATAAATCTAGGTGGA
Source organism: Lactuca serriola (assembly GCF_051521515.1). Classification (NCBI taxonomy): domain Eukaryota; kingdom Viridiplantae; phylum Streptophyta; class Magnoliopsida; order Asterales; family Asteraceae; genus Lactuca; species Lactuca serriola. The sequence goes on along the minus strand of NC_136415.1, from coordinate 237,179,677 downwards.
TGGCGAATGATCTTTTAGTGTACCAATGATCTTTGAATTATATAATCATATTTTTGGGAGGGTACATGGAAGATATTGATGGATTTGAGAGTACCAATTAAATATTGAATGATATTGTAAACATGTGTGTGAATCTATGAAGGTTAGAGACAGATATAGGGATCGAAATTCATAGTTAAAGAGTGATATAGGGATCGAAATTCATAGTTAAAGAGGGATATTTGATGTGTATAAAATCTGATCTGGAAGTATTTGGACAATCTTTACTCCCAAATCGAGTAAATATTTCATGTATGTATTTGTATAGAATGTTATAGATAGGTTAATGAGAGTGGAAAAAAAATTTAATTTAGGAAGTGTAAAGACGGACATTTACTCAATTAAACATGTTTTATTGTACTAGAAATAAAGTCACACATGAGGAATAAAAAAATATCATTTTCTAGCATTCTTGATTTGCATGCCATCTATCCTGAATTCTAATAATTTTTCCGAAAATGCCTGCTTGTTGTCTCGGTTGTCGTGATTCCAAAAAAAAAAAAAAACAGACGGAATTCAATTTCGATATAGCAAACTCAGGGAATCAACATATAAAGTTTTGCGATTAATTGCTTCAGATTCGATAGATTTTGCGAATTTGTTTTTGGTCGAGATTAAAAATGTGATAAAAATGGAATAAAGTAATACACCATAATTTGAGTTGAAAAACGTGTTCAAAACAGTTTACGAGATTCATAGCTATCCCAAACGAAACAGTGTATACTTCATTTGAGGAAAATCAGATAAATACTTATTTTTATAGCTTTAAAGAGAAGTAACTATCTCCTACGATATCCATTTTGGACGTTCTTTATATCCACGGAATCAGGAGAACATAATATATTCAAATTTCTTATCCATAACTCTCAAATAAACTTAATCTAAAATTTTATTTATAATGTAACAAATAAATTTAATTTTTGGTGATTTTCGATTCGATCTTCAACGATAGATGGGGTGAGATGTTCTAAAAGTAATTATGAATATAATATCTTTAATATACAATATAAACATAAAATAATACACAATTAGTCCTTAATACATAGCGGGTTGTGGTTGTTTGACCGTCAAACTCTGACTAATTTTTACCAATCGTTACATAGCGGTCGAGCTTTCTTGATGATTGAAAGGATCAAGCTTAAAATGTTCTATAAATCTCGGACAAAGCAAGGAGGTTTCTAATCCTATCTTCAATGTCTTAATTAGGGGAATTAAATCGTCGAACTTGAAAGTTGCAAAAAATCAAACAAAATAAGAAGTGTGAATATTGGGATCCTTAATATAAAGATAAGAAACCTACCCTTTTTTACCCAGGATTGAGGTAAAAGATTTCCACCGGGAATCGAGTCAAGTTTCACGAAAAAAGTATCTTCCTTTCCAAGCACCATCATTATGCTTGGATTTCAATACAAGAGGTGATCTATTAGTTTTGACTTTCAATAGGAAACGAGAATTCCCAAAGGTCGATAGGTCGTAAACACAAGCCAACTCGTTTAGACCAATGTTGAGACACTTGGAGCGGTTCAAATGATCAATCCAATAAAGGATCCTCCAAACCATTGGCAAGGCTTGGATGTATGAGATCTTAGTTATCTTGAAGAATTTAGAGATAATTTTAAAAAAGGGATAATTATGACCTAAGGTAAAAGGATACTCGGGAAAACAAACCCAAAAGGGAGAAATAAAATCAGGTTGGATCGTGACGTCAAAAGGTTTGAAAACAATATCGGCGGGAAAGGTTTCAATCGAGTTCAAAGCTTCAGTATTATCGTCGTCGAAGGTACAAGTTTCCTCATAGGAAAGGATTTTCTGATCTACAAAATCATCATCAGGTATAGCTATGATACTCGCATGAGAACGAGCTCCTTTTTTAACCATATTAAAAAAAATAATAATAATAAGGAAGCGGAATATAAACAAAGATAGTAACTTCAATGATATTCGGTGGATCTCCAGAAGAAGAGCTAAAAGAGTAAGACGAAATTGAAAGGTTGAATACCCTAATTACAAGAATCAAGGGAAGGTAGAAGGGTGATTTGACCTATTCCAACAACTAGAAATCTATCTGTTGAAATTTAAATTACCCTATCCGTTAGAACTTTTTACTTCACTCTTTGCTTTAAAATTATGCCTCCAAATATTTAAAAACTAACATTTATACGTCACAAATATAATTTAGGGGAAATTGTTAGGGGCATGATCCTTGAATCATTTTCAAGATCCTTGATATTTTTGAAGCCTCATGATCCTTAAATATATCACAGGATCCTGATTATTATCACTAATATTTCATAACACTTATAATGGCTATATTCTTCTTTATTTTTCTCACATGTGCAAAATTAGTCAATACAAGACTCATTCTCAACGGAGAGTCACTTCAACCAAGCTTAAGACCCGAGAATACCAACTCAAACAATGTGCAAATACTTGTTGAAGGAGGATCTTGGAAATATCAGACTTCTTGTTACTTGCATTAGATTATAAATAACACATGTATTTAGCACACTATCCACACGATTAGCCTGATTACTACACTTGTACTCGTATTAGTTTCATCACATTTGTAACATCAGATTTAAATCAATAAAACACAATAAGGCAGGTGATTATTATCACCTCCTAAGGTTTTATGTGGGAGATCATATAAGGATCAAGGGCTTTCCATGTAACTCCCTTGTCTTAATTTGGTCATTATTTCATACTTACATTGTATAAACACCATATCATCTCATACACTTTGGTTCAATTACACTTGATCGATTTTTTACCAAAACAACACTTTCTCATCACATTCTTCATTGGATAGTTAGTTTTCACATAAATTGTGTGTGTTTCGAAATAATGACGTATTATGGTTGAAGCACAACAAAGAGATAATATTATTTTTTCAAGATGTGAATACATGGTCTTAGAATCCAATAAACTCGTACTTACATAATATATTGGATGATAAGAACCATCTTGTTTCGTTACTAAGATTGCACTTTCTGCATTATTGGACACAACCAAATATAAGAACAAAGGTTCTCCATCATTGGGTTTGGTTAACAATGGTGCTTAAGATAAGTAACTCTTCAGCTCTTGAAAGGCTTGTTCATGCTCCATTATCCTTACAATGTTTTTGTTGTTTCTTAAAATTTCATATAAATGTTTGCATCTTTTAGATTCCTTAGAGATAAACATGTTTAGGCCTACAACTCAACCTGTTAATCTTTGAATATCTGTGGTCAAAGTTGGGGATTGAAGATTAAAGATATCATTGATTTGTTCTAGGACTATCTTCAATTCCTCTTTTTATAACCATGTATCCCAAGAATTTTCCCAACTTTACGCCAAAGTGATATTTAGAATGGTTTAATTTTTTGTTGATTTTTTCCAAGATATAGAATGCCTTTTCAAGATCGTGAATATGATTCTCAGCTTTTTCTAATTTAACCACCATGTTGTCTATATAGACTTCCATGGTATTCCTAAGTTGTTCTTGGAACATTTTGGGTAACACCTGTTCCAGGTATAAATTAATTTATAAATGTTAAACTTTTATTTTGGGTGGCCACGACGTGGTGCAGCTTCACGACGACATGGCATTATTTTTATGATTCTGGAAATTTAATGACCTGCCATGGCATCGCACCTGATTTTGGAGAAAACCCTAATCCTTGGGCTTTGGGCCCTATTTGAAGGACATTGTGGCTGTGGTTTTGTGATCATTCAACCTCAACCATCCTCTCATGCTCAGAAAGGCTAATCCTAACCATCATTGCATTTGTGAACTCATTTTGCTATTTTTGGTGATCTTTGACGGAGAAATAAGCCTTTGGTGTGGTGATTCACCTTATAAGCATCATCTACATCTTTTAGCATATCCTCTGGACCTTAGTGAGTGTCCAAGACCCAAACTTTTCCTTGGTAAGTTTTTAGATCTTTAGATTTTGTTCCTTTTCTTCATGTCTTAATGGGTTTAGGTGGTGAGATCTTGTAAAGTTTGCAACTTCATGGATCTGCAGACCATTTGGGGTATTTGGTGTTTTGGATCTGAAGTAGGAATGATTTTTGGTTTCATGCATGGAATCTTGTTCATTAAACCCTTGTTTTGACCAAATAGGAGTTCATGACATGCATTTCACATGTATGTCTGAAAAAGCACGAATTTTTATGTTAGTAATGGTACTAGGAAACCTTCTAGAATTAATGGACAAGAGACCTTCAAGATTAAGTTCTTAATGATTCAATTTTAAGTTTTTGCCATTTTTGGAACTAGGAGTAGAGATCTTGATCTCTTGGAGAGTCATAAGGGATAAAGTTGGAAACTTTATCCATCTAGACCCTAGAATGCACCGAATTTGAGCTTGAGAGCTCTTTGGATCGAAGAAAATGGCTTACCCATTAAGTTGTTGGGAACCCAGTGCCCATGGTGTGGCCTTAGGTTGCCATGGTGTCACGACTAGGAAATGGCCATCTGTATTGTCGTATATGGGCCACGACGTGATCATGGATGGCCACGATGTGGAAGTTGACTGAGGTCGTCATTGTTTACTTTTAGACCGGTATGACTTTTAGTCAACTGAGAAGGGATGAGAACTTAGAAGCGCGAGATGGTCTTTTTCCCAAATGAGGGTTTATTGTGATGGGTTTAAGCCATAAGAACTTTCCTATATGCACATGCAAACCCTAATGCTTGGATCTAGGTTTCTCTAATCGAACATTCAATGTATCCAAGACTTATATTGATAGATATAGAGAGAACATTCAAATCATAACATATGAAATCAGATCTAAAGGAATACGTTGAATTGCTTGCTTGAATCTTCTTGTCTTTGGAGCTTAGAGTCATGATTGTCATTCCTCTAATGGCTTACAAACACCAACTAGCAAGAGGATGATTATAGAGAGATAGGAGGGTAAGAAAATCGGCTCTAGGGTTTCTTGAGATGCAAGAGTGCCGATTTCCTCCACCCTAAGGGTCTATATATACTATTGGCTACTATGGTTACACCTTAAACCCTAATTGAATAACTTAGGCCCTAAGCAATCCAATAATCCCTACGGACTAGGCCTTGGACGATTTCTAGGTTTCTCCAAACCCTAAAATCGTCCACCCTCTTATCCATAGAGATTCATAGCCCAAAATACAACTATCACACATTTGACAGTTTATGCCCTTTTATTCAATTAACCTCTTTAAGTCACCAAATTAATTTATGAATTATATTAATCAAATAACAATATTATTATTCCTTGTATTATTTTCATAATATATTAATAATATTTCTTCTCTCATTATAAATCATCCTGTCAAGTTGCTATGGTGAAGGCAACCCAAAAGGACCATGCTCAACCGGGTCAAATACTTGCCAAATATAGTTACAGCCTTAGACACTATTCCAACAGTCTCCCACTTGGATAAGTACGGTAACTATATACACAAGCACAATTCGATTAGCAATCGTAGCTCTCAAAGATGCTGTCAAACTCTGATCTTATCAGTCCTGTCCTTTAGATAAGGGATCGTACAGTCCTCTGTTCAGATATCATGCGGACACAATCATAGTCCAGCATTTAGTTTCTCGATCTCAGATTTATTCGACATAGAACTTAATCGAACACATCAATTCAGTTCTGACCGGGCCCGACACATAAGTCAAATCAAATGATCGACTGACCGAGATATCGCTTTTACCCTCTTAGGATAAAAGTAACAGATCAACTTCGACTTATATGCATTTACTTATTCGCCAATCAATCATATACAACAATGCGTTTTATAACATCAATTTACTAATGCGGTTTCACATCATCAATGTACAACCAATTAACAAATGACAAACCATATATCTTGGTGTTAAGACCATATGATATTATCATCTTGCGATCATTTACAATATATATATATATATATATATATATATATATATATATATATATATATATATATATATATATATATATATATATATATATACACCTCAAAGTGACTCCAGCAAACGCGGGTTTGTTCCAATGCTCAAAACTAGTTCATAAGCACTCATGAACGTTGTAGCAACCTTTTGCTATGTCTAATACCATTCAGTCAATCTACATACCAATTCATGACAATCTTCTTTCATATCTACTTCCAACATATGAATGATTGTGGACCATTCGAATAATTTGATTATTCTTAATAACTTAATTATTCAGGAAGTCAAAACATGCAAAGTGAAACAATAGTTAAAAAATTAACATAAGACAGTAACTTTACTCATAAATAATACTCCTTTATTTAATCATCAAATGTAAATTACATTTATCTATTATAAGTTTCTAAAACTATCTAATCTAAACTAATATCATCCTTCAGCCCAATATTCCTAGCATGATGCATGTGCTTAACCCTACTCAGTCCCTTTGTAAGCGGATCTGCTGGGTTATCTTCTGATGATATCCTCTTAACCACGAGATGTCCTTCTTCTACTCGATGTCTAATAAAGTGATATTTTCTGTCGATATGACGAGACCTACCATGATCCCTCGGTTCCTTGGTCAAGGCAACCGCTCCTTCATTATCACAGAAAATTTCCATAGGCTCCTTTATGGAGGTACAACTCCAAGATCACCAATGAAGTTCTTCAACCATATTGCCTCCTTCGATGCTTCGCTTGCTGCAATGCACTCTGATTCGCACGTTGAATCAGCTATGGTTTCCTTATTGGAACTTTTCCAAGTTACTGCTCCTCCATTCAGGGTAAAGACCTAGCCCAACTGCGAACGGTAGTTGTCCCTGTTGGTTTGAAAGCTGGTGTCAGTATACCCTCGCACCTTTAAGTCATCACTCCCTCCGATGACTAAAAACGATTCCTTGGTCCTCCTAAGGTACTTAAGGATATTGTTGACCGCAATCCAATGGGCTTTGCCAGGGTTCCCTTGATATCTACTGACCATGCTCAAAGCAAAGGCTACATCAGGGTGAGTACAAGTCATAGCATACATGATTGAGCCAACTGCATAAGCATAAGGTACTCGGCTCACTTCTACTATCTCGGCTTCGGTACTCGAACTTTGAGTCTTACTCAACTTGGCATTACTTTGTATCGGTAATTCTCCCTTCTTCGAATTCTCCATACTAAAACGTTTTAGTAATTTATCTAAGTAAATGTTTTGACTAAGTCCTATTAGTCTCTTACTTCATTCTCTCATTATCCTTATACCCAAGATATAGGAAGCCTCTCCGAGGTCCTTCATAGCGAAGCACTTCCTGAGCCAAGACTTAACCTCCTGCAGTGTCGGGACGTCGTTTTCTATGAGCAGTATGTCATCGACATACAAAACGAGGAAGCTTACTATACTCCCACTGGCTTTGACATATACACATGATTCATCTTTTCTTCATACAAATCCAAACTCTTTGACTTTCTCATCGAAGCAAAGATTCCATCTGCAAGACGCTTTCTTAAGCCCATAAATGGACTTATCAAGGTTGCACACTCTATTTGGATGCTTTGTATTGACAAAACCCTCTGGCTGAGCCATGTAAACATCCTCAGCCAACTTCCCATTAAGGAAAGCGGTCTTGACATCTATTTGCCATATCTCATAATCATGAAATGCAGCTATGGCTAGCATCACCCTAATAGACTTTATTTTCGCAACTGGTGAGAAGGTCTGATCATAGTCAACTTCGGGAGTTTGAGTAAAGCCCTTCGCAACCAATCATGCCTTATATGTGTGTACATTCCCATCCACGCCGGTCTTCTTCTTGAAGATCCATTTGCACCCAACGATCTTACGTCCGGGCACATTATCAACCAAATTCCAAATTTGGTTGTCATACATGGATTGGATCTCGCTGTCTATTGCCTCTTTCCATTTAGCAGACTCCGGGCCTGCCATGGCTTCCTTATAGCTATTAGGTTCATCAAGATTTATTAGTGTACCATCACTAATATACGTGTCCCCTTCGGTAGTAATATGAAAACCATAAAACTAGGTTTGAACTCTAACTCTTTCGGAACGTCTAAGAGGTAAGGACTCGTCAATTGGTTCAACCGGAGTTTCCTCCTCGGGTTGAGCGCCAGCGGTAGAGGTTCCTTTATCACTCGATTCTTGAATCTCTTCAAGTTCGATCTGCCTCCCACTGTCTCCTTCACTTATGAGTTCTCACTCTCGGAAAACCCCTCTCCTCGCAACGAAGACAACATTGCCATTCGGTCTATAGAAGAGATATCCAAAGGATTTCTGCGGGCAGCCGATGAAAATACATCGCTCACTACGAGGTTCGAGCTTGTCGTGAGAATCTCGTTTTATGAAAGCCTCGCAACCCCAAACCTTGATATGTGCCAACGAGGGAGCTTTCCCTGTCCACATCTCATGATGTGTTTTGGCAACCTTCTTAGTAGGGACTCGGTTAAGGATATGGGTGGCAGTCTCTAAGGCATACCCCTAGAATGAGATAGGTAGTGAAGCACGACTCATCATAGAACGAACCATGTCTAACAAGGTTTGATTACGCCTTTCTGCCACACCATTCAACTGCGGTGTCCTAGGTGGCGTCAATTGCGAAACTATTCCGCATTCCTTGAGATAGTCGTGGAATTCAAGACTTAGGTACTCTCCTCATCGATCGGATCGAAGCATCTTGATTTTCCTGCCCAATTGATTCTCCACTTCATGTTTGAATTCTTTGAACTTTTCAAACGTTTCTGACTTGTGCTTGATTAAGTAAATATACCCATACCTACTATATCATCGGTGAAAGTCACATACAAGCGGTTCGCATCCTTTGTGGTGGATCTAAAGGGTCCACACACATTGGTATGTATGAGATCCAATAAACCCTCACCCCTCTCACAAGTACTAATGAAGGGTGACTTGGTCATCTTTCCAAGCAAACAAGATTCACACGTGTCATCTTCCCTAAGGTCGAATGACTCCAACACTCCATCCTTTTGGAGTTGGGCTATGCGCTTCTTGTTGACATGTCCAAGACGACAATCCCACAAACATGCTTTATCCATATCATTGGAAGAATCCATGCATAAAACATCATTTCCTAAGTTATCTACAATCATAACAGTCTCATAAATTCCATTACAAGGCATTGCTTCAAAATATAAAACACCATTTAGATAAGCATAAATCGAACCATTCTCATTATTAAACGAATATCTAAATCCTTGTCTAAACAAACCATGAAATGAAATGATGTTTCTTGCCATTTCTGGCAAGTAGCAACAATTATTTAAATCTAAACTTAATCCATTACTAAGCACTAAAGAATACACTCCAATCTTGGTGACGGGCGACGATCTTCTGTTTCCCATGATTAGATTTATTCTTCCATGCTCCACATCCCTATTTCTTCTTAGTCCCTGCAACTCAGAACAAATATGGTAACCACACCCGGTATCAAGAACCCAAGAAATAGCATGAGATGAATCATTAGATTTAATTGTGTAAATACCTACGAAAGACGGCTTGATCTTTCCATCCTTTATGGCTTGTAAATATTCTGGGCAGCTTCTCTTCCAATGCCCTATTTTGTGGCAATGGTGGCACTCTGCCTCCTTCGGGTAAGGGTTGGGTTTAACAGGATCAACCTTGGTCCCACTAGAAGAGGAACCATCTCGGTACTTTCCCTTGCAGTGGCTCTCTGACAGAGCCTTCCTCTTTTTGCCCCTTCCCTGCCCTATAGCCAAACAGGAGCAGTGGACGGATTGGGAGTTTGTGCAACAGACTTGTCCTTAAGGTTGCTCTCAGCAACCCTTAGGAGCCCTTGGAGCTTGCTTAGGGTGACCTCTTCCTTGTTCATGTGGTAGGTCATCCTAAATTGGTTGTAACACGGAGGCAAGGAGTGGAGGAACATGTCGATAGCCAAGTCTTCCCCAAAGTCAACATTCAACTTGCGAAGACGATCGACATACCTTTGCATCTTTTGCAAGTGAACGGTTAGAGATTCTCCATTTCCCATTTTAGTAGTGATCATGTTAGTGAAGATCTCGTAACGTTCCTGCCTCGCGTTTTGATGGTATCTCTCCAATAAGTCTTGATGCATCTCGTACGGACACATGTCCTCATAGAACTTTTGGAATTCGGCGTTCGTAGTGGCTATCATGATGCAATGAACCTTCGTTGCATCATGCTTATGAGTCTCAAAAGCAGTCATTTCAGCCGGAGTAGCGATTTCTGGATTGATCTTTTCGAGCTTCTCGTCAAGGACATACTCCTTGTCCTCATAGCGAGCAATCGTGCGAATGTATCTTATCCATTCGCTAAAGTTCGTTCCATCGAAAGTCACCTTTTGGAAAAGGCTCATTAACGTGAACGAGCTAGTAGCAACATTGTTTGCGTTCGACATCTACAAGTAGAAAAGACAAAGTTTTGATTAGAATTGAATCCCTAATTATCACCCAATATGAAAAATTAGTGCTAGGATCCAACAACATTATTTACATATTAGAAAAGGGATTCCGTAATCTAACATGCAAACAATTTGAAGATAAGTAAATGACGATTCACTAATTCTCCACCACAAAACATAACCTTAAGTTTTATTTAGAATTCCTAGATTTCGATGAGATTCATTGAACTTTTCAATGGCATGTTTAAATCTCGATATGCCCCTCTCGTTTGTGACTGGGATGCCGAGGATCACAAAGTGGGTGTGAATAACCATGCAAATCTACACGGTGCCTTCATTGGTACAATCACCTATTCGGTGTGCCGGTAAACCACACACGCTCCACCGAACTATGATAAACAATGAATCACCCTTTGCCACCTTTGGTTAGAACCAATTAGTGTGCCGGTAAACCACACAAGCTCCACTAACTTCTTAGCAAGGGTGCAAAGTGTAATTTCATGGGTTTGCATCAATTCACTTTTCCTAAAGTAACTAGGATTGGGAATTTGAAAAACATGTAGTTACTTTGTATTTCAATATTATACTTTTAATGAGGAGATAGGGTTGCCCTATCCTACCCGTTCGGCTAACGACCCTCCACCGATCAAGCAAGCGGTGGGTTTGAGTGTACACCCATTAGGCACCATTTTATAGGCAGCAACCTTATACCCACCTTATAGACCGACTTCGTGAATGAGTCCTACTAACGGTAAGACTAGCATTTTAATTTTTTTTATATATATGTATATATATATATATATATTAAGCTTGTAATCATATAGTAGTATAGGGTTGAATTTTAAACTTGTAAAATTTTAGGGCTTGAAATTTAAATTGTCTAAATTAAACTTTTAATCACAAAACTTAAATTTCAAAACTTGAGGACAAGTTTTTAAACTTTTCAAAACATAAGGGATCAAATAACAAATAATTTAAATTAACCATTTAATCTCATAATTATCCATATTTGATTTATTTAAATGTTTCTTGCAAAACAATTTACCAATTAATTAAAATAATCAATTAATATCATATAAGGAAATTATTATTCAACTAATTGGTAAATATATTTTGTTATGTCAAGAATATACTCACATATATGTTAAAATTCGAATTTTATTGACCCATAAAGATTAAGGCAAGTTTTCGTAAGAAAAACAACAAGAAATCCCGAAACTAGCTCCTTCTGACGCTCGAACTCGCCGAGTACAACAATGAACACGACGAGTTGAGGCCTACTCGCCGAGTCCACTATGGAACTCGCCGAGTTCATCAGGTAGAGGGACAAAATCGAATTTTGCACTCAACAAGCAATCAACCAATGCATCAATTCAATAGAAACCAATCAAGGCTTTGATACCACTTTATCGGTTTGAGCCATAAGGACTTTCCTATGTGCACATGCAAACCCTAATGCTTGGATCTAGGTCTCTCTAATCGAACATGAAATGTATCCAAGACTTATATTGATAGATCTAGAGAAAACATTCAAATCATAACATATGAAATCAGATCTAAAGGAATACCTTGAATTGCTTGCTTGAATCTTCTTGTGTTTGGAGCTTAGAGTCAAAATTGTCACTCCTCTAATGGCTTACAAACACCAACTATCAAGAGGATGATTATAGAGAGAGAGGAGTGTAAGAAAATCGGCTCTAGGGTTTCTTGAGATGCAAGAGTGCTGATTTCCTCCACCCTAAGGGTCTATATATACTATTGGCTACTAGGGTTACACCTTAAACCCTAATTGAATAACTTAGGCCCTAAGAAATCCAATAATCCCTATGGACTAGGCCTTGGACGATTTCTAGGTTTCTCCAAACCCTAAAATCGTCCACCCTCTTATCCATAGAGATTCATAGCCCAAAATACAACTATCACACATTTGACAGTTTATGCCCTTTTATTCAATTAACCTTTTTAAGTCACCAAATTAATTCCTAATTAATTTATGACTTATATTAATGAAATAACAATATTATTATTCCTTGTATTATTCTCATAATATATTAATAATATCTATTCTCTCATTATATATCATCCTGTCAAGTTGCTACGGTGAAGGCAACCTAAAAGGACCATGCTCAACCGGGTCAAATACTTGCCAAATATAGTTACAGCCTTAGACAGTATTCCAACATGTTGTGGTATCTGGGCTTGTTGAGTTGGGGATTTATCGTGATAGCTAGTTAGGTTGTGGTTTTTGATATGTTTAGTCGGAGAGTCTTCAGCAACAACAGCTCATGTGTGAGATGTATTCGTTGATTGATTGAAGTGATTCTCTTCACTATACTTGTGGGTTGAAGGCACCAATGTCGACCCATTGGATTATGTTTGTAGGACGATTGTTGTGTTTGCGACTCTTGCATGTGTTTTCATTTATGTTGGACGAGGCCCATTATCTTTGTTGGGCGTGGCCCACATTGTAATACAGACAAGCATGTTAGCCGGGTGGAGCCCGATGAGTATCGAGCGAGGCCCGATGATTACCAGGCGGGGCCTGATGAATGTCGTGCGAGGCCCGATGTATGTATGGTATGCGGTATTTTGGGGAACTCGCTAAGCTTTATGCTTACGGTCTATGCTTATGTTTCTGTTACTTTCGGTCAAAAGGGAAGCGCTCGGCATGATTGCATCGTGTACACCAGTGTTCCACATTTTATAACTTGTTATGTACTCTGATAAGTATTTGATACAATTTTATATTTTGATGGGATTTTGGAATGAATGAAAAGTTGTTTTCGTTGAATTAAAAGCAAAAATTTTTACATAGAAATTTTGGGACGTTACAAGTTGGTATCAGAGCTTTGGTTTGAGAGATTCTGGCACACTCTCGAATGTGTCTGAACTCATAATGAGGAAATGATAAACTTTCAAAAGAAAATGATTTGAAAAAAGGGTTTCTTATAAAGAAAAGGGCTGTGATGCATGCAATATGCCATGCTCAAGTAAGTATTTCCAAAAACACCCTTATATGTTTATGTGTTTTATTATGTGTTTGTGTATAGCATCCTAGATTAGGGTTGAAGATCTGCTCATAATTTCATGGTAGAATGCTATGAGAGATGCCTTTGTATGTCTGTTATATGAGCCTTTAGAATTCCATGCTAGTATGGGTTGCAGAATTGGAGGGATAGGATTGCTAGATTAGGCTATGCACTAGATTATATAACTCAATGCTTGAATGTTGTTTGTTTTGTAATAAGAGACACCTCCATTAATATTACTTACCTATTAAGTAAATATGCTAGGTTACTTGTTACGTGGATTAGATAATTTTAGAATGATAGGTATAACTCTATTGTCCAACTCTTGTTTGAGTCTAACCGTTATAGCATGAGACCTTGTTGTCGAAAAATTATCTAGTGCTTGTTGCATGTAATTATATTTGTAAGATAGTTACTGGGTGTTAGTGGGAGTTTCTTCTGTAGCTGATGATGGAGAGAGGTGTGAAGGAAATCCTAAGAGAAACTAGGAAGTATGTTAACATTTTAGATGAATTTTTAGCTGGATTGACAGGTGTCTTGTAGTAAGTGAGTTATTTAGGGGGATTGAGGCTATCCTTGAGGAAAGTACGAATAGTTGTGGAAGTTAGTATTAGGACCATACTACTGAAAGCTTAGAGTTGTACTCGATTTAAGGGAAGTAACAAGGACACTAAGGTACTTGTAGGGTGTAGGATTCTTTGAGTGTTTTCTGATGGTTTGCATTGTTTATTTTTAATATGGTGGTCACTCGTGCAGGTTCCGGTTTTGGCGTTGGGTCGGGTTTGGGATCTGGGGCCGACCCGAATGATTAGCGGATGTGAGACTTCATCTCATCTGAGATTACCCGCAGTATTTTGGATCAGACACTTGTGATCTTTGGTATGATCATGGAGGGCATTATGGAGATTCATGATGAGCGTCTAGGCGCATTTTGTAGTAAGATGGTGGCTATGGTGGGAGCATGTACTCTTAATTTTCAAGAGTTTCATGCATGTCGGGCTCCTGATTTCTTCAGGAGGAAGGAGCCTATTGTTAGAAGGTTCTTAGCAGACATTGTGAATGCATTTCAGACTAGTTTTTGCCCTGAGGGGTCAAAGGTCAGATTTGCATCCTGTCTTCTAAAGGACATAATCTGTTATTTTTAGGAGGAGGAAGACCATACCTTGGGGGAGAGATTTTTGCGACGATGCATTGGGAGGATTTTGTGACGAGATTCAGGGCTGAGTTTGCACAAGTGATTGATATTTATCAGATGGCGAGGGAGTTTTAGGACCTTCACCAAACTACTGAGACTATGAAGAAGATCACCACCATGTTCCATGAGAGGGATTTATTGGTTCCATAGTATGTGGCTGACAAGGAGATGAAGAAGGCGAGGTACCACGATATGCTGAAGGATGAGATACAGAAGTTTATGAGCATGTCCATCTACAATACATTGGATAACATGATAGCAAGGGCCTGGGAATGGGAGATTGATTTGGAGACTTTGAGGAAGAGGAATTCGGTTCAGGCTCAAGTATCGGAGGGCTTAGCAAAGAAGCCCAAGGTTTTTGATTCTTGATCGTGGGGCCAATCGGGCTGGAGCCACTAAGGCAAGTGTGGTAAAACGCACGAGGGGTTTTGCACGGTGGGTGGTTCTGGCTGCTTCAAGTGCAGCAAGACTGGTCACTGCAACAGGGATGAAACCACAACCACAACCACCACCCAAGGACCGATTTTGATTTTCTTCCATTACAATCATAGGGCCCACAAGAAGGAAAATTTGTTGTACCTTTCACAAAAGGTTTGTTTTGGTCAATTAAATAAAAAAAGGATTTAGGGCTTTCGGTTACTTGGTCTTCGTTCGATCGGGAGAGAGAGGGAGAGAGAGAGAGAGGGAGGAACGAACGGGAGTTGAAATCGGGAAGCACCTCCAATGCTTTCCCGATTCGAAGAGGGATAAAGGTGCAAACAAGTGGCGGTGAAGTGTGGTTTGTTAATAGCAGAACCATCAATAGAGGAAGAGTCATCGAGAGAGGCAAGAAAGGAGTGAAAACAGCCAGAGATGGATGTTGTTGAAAGCATTTGTGCTTAGGGCTTATCTGTCATCCCCTTTCGTCGGTTCTTTTTTCCCTTTTTTTATTTACAATAGATTGTGAAGATGGAGGGAAGGAGCATCAGAATAGGAGCGATCTAGGGGGTGTTGGACAGTTGTATTTGACAGTAAAAAGGAAAGACAAGAAAGAGAGGGGAAGTCACCCTTCTCTGGTGACTCTCTTATGGGTACTTTTCTCATCACCTATAACTTCAAATCAAAATGAGGGAGAGTAGTAGTAGCACCAGGTAGTGGGGGTGTTTGGCTTTTCAATATCACTGGGGAAAATAAGGAGGAGGGACTGTAGCCCTTTTTTTGTTGTCAGAGGATTACCCACCTCCAGTGGGAGGTGCTTCCAGATAGAAAATGGAGAAGGATGGAGGACAACATTAACAAATATTTTCAAGTAGGTGTTTTGGTGATGTATCATTACAGGAAATGAAGTAAAAGGTAGCTCCGGTGGACGACAGCCCCTTCCTTGGCCGATGATGAAGATAACAAGAGAGAGAGAGAGAGAGAGAGAGAGAGAAAGCTAGGTGGAGGGTGAATGATCTTTTAGTGTACCAATGATATTTGAATTATATAATCATATTTTTGGGAGGGTACATGGAAGATATTGTTGGGTTTGAGACTACCAATTAAATCTTGGATGATATTGTAAACATGTGTGTGAATCTATGAAGGTTAGAGAAGGATATAGGGATCAAAATTCATAGATAAAGAGTGATATTTGATGTGTATAAAATCTGATCTTGAAGTATTTGGACAATCTTTACTCCTAAATCTAGTAAATATTTCTTGTATATATTTGTATAGAATGTTATAGATTGGTGAATGAGAGCGGAAAAAATAAATTTAAGAAGTGTAAAGATGGAAATTTACACAATTAAACATGTTTTATTGTATTAGAATTAAAGTCACACATGTGGTATAAAAATATCATTTTCTAGCATTCTTGATTGGCGTGCCATCTATCCTGACGTCTAATAATTTTTCTAAAACTGCCTGCATGTTTTCTCGGTTGTCGTGATTCCAAAAAAAAAACAGATGGAATTCAATTTCTATATAGCAAACTTTGGGAATCAACATTTATAGTTTTGCGATTAATTGTTTTAAATTCGATAGATTTTAGAAAGCTGTTTTTTGTCGAGATTAAAAATGTGATAAAAAAAAGGAATAATGTAATATACCATAATTTGATTTCAAAAACGTGTTCAAAAATAGTTTACGAGATTCTTAGCTATCCCAAACGAAACAGTGTATAGTTCATTTCAGGAAAATCAGATAAATACTTCTTTTTTATAGCTTTAAAGAGTTGTAACTATGTCCAACGATCTCTAGTTTGGACGTTCTTTATATCCACAAAATCAACATAACGTAATCGATTCAAATAGTGGTCGATCTTTCTTGATGATTGAAAGGATCAATCTTAAATGTCCTATAAATCTAGGACAGAGCAAGGAGGTTTCTAATCCTATCTTCAATGTCTTAATTAGGGGAATTAAATCGTCAAACTTGAAAGTTGCAAAAATCAAACAAAATAAGAAGTGTGAATATGGGATCCTTTATATAAAGATAAGAAACCTACCCTTTTTTACCCAGGATTGAGGTAAAAGATTTCCACTGGGAATCGAGTCAAGTTTCACGAAAAAAGTATCTTCCTTTCCAAGCACCATCATTATGCTTGGATTTCAATACAAGAGGTGATCTATCAGTTTTGACTTTCAATAGGAAACGATAATTCCCAAAGATCGACAAGTCGTAAACACAAGCCAACTCGTTTAGACCAATGCTGAGACCCTTGGAGCGGTTCAAATGATAAATCCAATTAAGGATCCTACAAAACCGTTGGCAAGGCTTGGATGTATGAGATCTTAGTTATCTTGATGAATTTAGAGATAATTTTAAAAAAGGGATAATTATGACCTAAGGTAAAAGGATACTCGGGAAAACAAACCCAAAAGGGAGAAATAAAATCAGGTTGGATCGTGACGTCAAAAGGTTTGAAAACAATATCGGCGGGAAAGGTTTCAATCGAGTTCAAAGCTTCAGTATTATCGTCGTCGAAGGTACAAGTTTCCTCATAGGAAAGGATTTTCTGATCTACAAAATCATCATCAGGTATAGCTATGATACTCGCATGAGAACGAGCTCCTTTTTTAACCATATTAAAAAAAATAATAATAATAAGGAAGCGGAATATAAACAAAGATAGTAACTTCAATGATATTCGGTGGATCTCCAGAAGAAGAGCTAAAAGAGTAAGACGAAATTGAAAGGTTGAATACCCTAACTATACAAGAATCAACTGAATGTAGAATGGTGATTTGACCTATTCCAACAACTTGAAATCTATCTATTGAAATTTAAATCACCCTATCTGTTAGAACTTTTTACTTCACTTTTGCTTTTAAAATTATGCCTCTAAATACTTAAAAACTAACCTTTATACGTCAAAAATATAATTTAGAGGCAATTTTTAGGGGCAGGATCCTGATTATTATCACTAATATTTCATAACACTTATAACGGCTATATTCTTCTTTATATTTCTCACATGTGCAAAATTAGTCAACACCAGACTCATTCTCAACGGAGAGTCACTTCAACCAAGCTTATGACCCAGGAATACCAAGTTAAACAACATACGAATACTTGTTCAAGAAGGATCCTAGAAATATCAGACTTTTTTTACTTGCGTTAGATTATAAATAACGCATGTATTTAGCACACTACACACACGATTAGCCTGATTACTACGTTTGTACTCATATTAGTTTCATCACAGTTGTAACCTCAGATTTAAATCAGTAAAACACAATAAGGCAGGTGATCATTATCATCTCCTAAGGTTTTATGTTGGAGATCCTATAAAGGATCAAGGGTTTTCCATGTAACTCACTAGTCTCACTTTGGTCATTATTTTATATGTGCATTATACAAACACCTCAACCTCTAATACACTTTGGTTCAATTGCACTTTATTGATTTTTTTTACCAAAACAACACTTTCTCATCACATTCTTCATCAGATAGTTTCTTTTCACATAATTTGGGTGAGTTTCGAAATAATGACGTATTATGGTTGAAGCACGGAAAAAGGATAAGATTATTTCCATCAAGCTCTTACTTACATAATATATTGGATGATAAGCACCATTTTGCTTCATTACTAAGATTGCTCTTGTTGCATTGTTGGACACAACCAAGTATAAGAACAAAGGTTCTTCATCTTTGGATTTGGCTAACAATGGTGCTTACGTTAAGTAATCTCTTCAGCTCTTGAAATGCTTGTTCATGCTCCATTTTCCTTTCAATGTTTTTGTTGTTTCTCAATATATCATATAAAGGTTTGCAACTTTCAGATGCCCTAGAGATAAACATATTTAGGCCTGCAACTCGACCTGTTAATCTTTGAATATCTTTGGCCGAAATTGGTGGTTGAAGATTAAAGATATCATTGATTTTTTCTGGGAATATCTTTAATTCCTACTTTTATAACAATGTAACCCTATTAGGCTATAAACTGTTGTGTCAATTTTGTATTATATTATTATTGTTCATTAGTAACGTGTTAGGCCTGTCCATCCGGTTTCATTATTGTGCTAGGGTTAGGGTATTTATAGTGCATACATGCATCGTGTTTTGTATCGATCTTCTTGTAACCCAACATTACCTTTACAATAGTAGTTCTTAGTCGAGATCTTCTAAGGCAGTGCATTTAAATCATTTAGCACAACATTGATCTCCATTCTTGTGTTTGATTGTTTTACCAGTTTGACGTTATCGATCTTATTTGTTTTAATCTTATCAATTGGTATTAGAGTTGGAGATTGTGTAAACTATACACATCTCTTCTGTTAAAGAGCTATTAGGGTTTTCGCTTTTATTGGATCTATTCTCTGCCGTTTTCATCATTTCTAATGACTGTTGACGTTGGATCTAGATCTTGATTCTACCCTAAACTCGATTTCAATTTTACACATCTGGTTCATTACTGGTTTTATTGAATCGACATCATGCGTTCAGAAGATTCTTATACTCTCTCTTTCAACCTAAACTCGATTTCAATTTTACACATCTAGTTCATTACTGATTTTTACTGAATCCACATCATACGTTTTGTTTTGTTTATTGCACTAATGTTTGAAAAACAAAAAATTGTTTATATGTTATTTTCATTAGTTCTTATTTTATTGCATGCATGCAATCTTAATTCCATTTAGTCCTTTTCGTTCCTTCCATTCTTTTCATCTTAGTTTCTTTTTAGTCACCTATCGTCTTCTCTAGGTAGATTCTCAATTTTGTTCTTTCTTGAGGACAAGAAAGGTCTAAGCTTGGGGAGGTTTGATAGGTACATTTTATGCACCTATTTTGCATGTTTATTTCTGTCTCTTTACAGCATTCTACTTCATAGTTCTTGCATTTAGTTGATTATTAGGGCAATTGCATATTTCAATAAGAATGCTTGGTACTTCACTATTTCTGATTTATTTTGCAGGCATTATGGAGCATGGAACGTGGACCTTGGATGCATGGATGCATGGAGCTTTGGAGCATGTAGAGAAGATGAACCGGTCATTCCATGGAGGAAAGCATGAAGACATAACCCGAGTCATTGTCACATTATCATCATAGCAAAGGACTACATTTGAAATGCGGTTCTTGTCACACTGACACGGGTCATGTTTGTCCTTTATCATCTCATATTTGTGTTGGATTAATGTCTAAGTCCATAACTATATTTGGTATGTACTTGACCCGGCCCGACATGGTCCATTTGGGTTGCACTTCACCGACACAATTTATATGGATAATCTTTTGAGAATAGTATGTTTATGATTAATATTAATATATTATAAGTTCTAATATATTAATATGGAATCATATTATTTAATTAGTATTGATCAAGAGTTAATTTATAATTAATTAAGTGATCAAAAGGAACTAATTAAATATGGACTCTTATATATATGGAATGGGCCAATTTCATTTAGGTTGGGATAAGCTTTCATGGATAGTCCATGGAGTGTTTAACCCATGGATCCTAGGAAATGAAAGGTCATGGGTATTAGGGTTTAACCCTAATCCTCCACACTATATAAAGATGTCCTTGGTTGGTGAAATTGGCACTAGTGTGGTACACTAAGAAGGGCTAGCCAATTTCACTAGAGAGAACCAAGTATCCATATTCTCTAAAGTCTTCCAAGGTGTTTTGGTGATTTGTGATTCCATTTGAGGCTTCCACACTATTAGGGCTAAGCTCTTAAAGCTTGAAGACATCAAGCTACATCAAAAGGTATGTCATCTAACTAGTACTTTGTAGTATAAGAACTTCATAATATGATAGTTAGGATTAAAGCCTTGGAAAGTTCTTATTTGCATGTATTATAGAGAAAACATAGATCCAAGGTTTATAGAGTTGCATGTACACCATAGGAGTGTTAGAATGCTCAAAACCCAACAGTGGTATCATAGACTAGGCTTGTTTTCTTGTTATACTTGCAAAAGTAGCTGAAAATCGAGTTTTGATGCTGTCTGCCCAGCAGACTCGCTGAGTCCATGAATGGACTCGCCAAGTCCAAGGCAAAATGCATCCAAATCGCCGAGTTGGACCCCCAGACAACATAAATTCGACTTTTTTGGCTGGAATTGGACTAGGAACATTACCCTAAGATGTTTTTGGACTTATAAACTTGTTTTTGATGTGGTAATGTTCATGCTAATCCAATTTCAAAGATAATTGTCAATAGATTACTGTTTTGTATTAGTTGAACGTTTAGACTAATTACATGAAAAAGTTTGATTTGAATTATCTTGTTCTTATGAGTTGCTTAGATTAATAGAAAAGTTGAGTGAAATAGTTGTTTTCAATCCAAATTAATCTAAGAGTTGATTCTAAAATGTGTTTTTGTAACTTGTCCTCAAGTTATATGAAAAGTCACATTTAAGTTTCATAAAACTCATAAAAGTTGGCAAAGGTTACAAAAATGAAGAGTCTAGTTCTAATTAAATGGTTTTATGACTCCATAACTTGTCCTCAAGTTATGGAGGACCAAGAGTCTCTTCATTAAATAATAAATAAGTAAATAAAATGTAACCTTAATTAATTCCATAAGTTATAAATAAAGAAAAGTTAATTCTTTTATTAGTTTAAATTCTTCCATAACTTGTCCTCAAGTTATGGAACTTGAAGAGTTTTTGGATTAAAACTACTTTAAACACATAAGTTATGGAATTAATTAGTTTTGAATAGTTTCAAAACTTGCCCTCAAGTTTTGGAATTTGAAAAGTTTTCACTTATGAATACTTTAATTCCAAGTTAGCCCTTAGAATTTTAAAGAGTTAAAATTCAACCCTTATACTTTATAATATTATAAGTTAATATATATATATATATATATATATATATATGTATAAGAGTAAAGTCAGTCTTACCGCTAGTACGCCTCATTCACGAAGCCGGTCTATAAGGTGGGTATAACGTTGTTGCCTATAAAATGGCAACTTAATGGGTGTCCACTCTCACCCACCGCTTGCTTGACTGGTGGAGGGTCGTTAGCCGAACGGGTTTGACAGGACTATAATTCTCCCTTCATTAAAAGTATTAATGATAAATACTAAGTAACTAAACTCTTAATAATACCCAATCTTAGTTACTTAGGAAAATGTGAATAAGGTGCTAATCCATGAAATTACACTTTGCACTTTATTTAAGTCGGTTAGTGGAGCATGTGTGGTTAACCGGAACACTAACTCGTATTTAACAAGGTAGGCAAAGGGTAACTTAATGTTTATCATAGTATCGATGGAGTGTGTGTGGTTAACCGGCACATCGATTGAGGGGTAAACACTTAAGGGTACCAAGTAATTTGCATGGTTACTTCACACCTTGTTTTGTGATCCTCGGCATCCCAGTCACAAAACCTGAATGGCACACTCGATATTGAAACATGCCATTGAACAGTTCAATGAATCTCAAAGATCTAGGAGTTTCAAATCCAATTAAAACCTAATAATACATTTCGTTTATCTTGGTGGAAATTGGTGAATCATCATTCACCTACCTTCAAATATTTTATATCTTGGATTATGGCATCCCTCTTCTAAGTTATAAAATAGTTTGTTGGGTCCTAGCCTTAATATTTCATATTGGGTGTCATATTAAGGACTTAAGATCAACTATCTTGAATATCTCCCAAAAGATGTCTGGTTTAGACATTTATGATCTTCCCAAATCTCTTGAAACAAGCTTTCCTAAATGAAGATGATGTCCCTTGGAAATCATACTTCTTTCACCTCCTCCAATTATTCTCCCTAACCCACAAGTTCTTGAAAAGTTTAAGGTCACTCAAGCCCTATTGGCAAGGCAAGGTCTAGGTGTGGTCACATCTTGGAGGTGTAGTCACATATTGACAAGTCGGGAGAGTTGGGTGTCAAAGTCTTGAGAAAGTTGGTGGTTCAATCACTTTCTAAGTCACATAGTGAGTTCCTTTGGGACACCTATGAAACAGACTATGACAATACCCTTAATGATCTTATCTATTTGTTAAGATCAACTTCCTTAAAACTTGATGGACATTGACAATAGTGACACAGGAAATCCAGAAAAGCATTCTCTTCCCAATGGAAAGGGATCGGCCATAGTCAACTCGGTTGACCAAATGGTAAAGAGAAAAGCTAAGTCTGTGATAGTCCCGTGTACCATTATCAAAGGGTCCATATATTTATATTGCCAAAGAAAGGGGCATTGATTGCGAAGCTGCCAAATTTACCTAAGGATGTTAAAGTCAATAAATTTGACTCTACTTCAGGTAAAGTCCACTATCTAACTCTGCTAAGTTTCTATTCTGAGATTCTTGATACATGATGTGACTGGGTCACATGGTGATGTTTTAAGAATCAAAGAAAATTGAAGAAACTTAAAGAAAGAATATGTTGAATCTGATGGCCTAGATGGATTTCTATCGCATAGTTTGAAGATCGGATTCTTGAGCTACTTCTTAGGAGTTATGAGATATTGCTTAGGAATAGATAACAACAAGTTTTTATATGGATTGTAAGGATAAGTTTTTCTGCATAGTTTTAAAATAAAAGAAAATTTTTGATTTTATTTATTTTAAAATATCCTTACAATGGCATCTGAGGAAAAAAATTGTTGCTTATATGATTCCATTAATAGCAAGAGTGGAAATATGAAATTGATTCTTTCATTTGTGGTAATGTCTAAATTTACCAAATAAGGAAAGATTCTCATCACCCAAGTTTCAATTGGACCGGAACTTGGAATCACGCAAGTTGTATAGCATGATGAATGAGAACTTTCAAGTTTTGGAAAATTAAGACTAATTACTTGTTCACATGGATGTGTGAGTGAAGTGAAGGACTAAGGGATGGAGTACACAGTCTTATGCACTGATTAAGTCCACCACAAAAGATCGATAAGATTATTCGTCATAATTTACTATATCTCAGTAAATATGGTTATACTTACAAGCTTAAGTGTAATTCTGAGACATTGGAAAAGGTTCCAATGTATGGCAGAGCGAATAAGAAGAATCAAATTAGGCAGAAGGATAAAAGTTTCTCAAATCTGAAAAGATGGGAGAGAGTACTTTCGTATCAGTTTTGTGATCATCTTAAAGATTTAGAGACCTTATCACAATTAATCCTCTAAGAGCCTTCTTATAGCTAAGAAGAGGAACTTGAGTTGTTGAAGTGGTTAAATCAAGAAGATGATTCATACTTCGTTCCAAAAACAATTCTTAGAGTTATACTCTAAGATTGTAACTTGAGTGACATGTCTTAAAGAAGGTTTAAAACACTTGTTAAATGTAAGAGTAAAAGTTTTCTACTCTTGTACATTTGAAATAGGTAAGTTGTGATGTTTTGGATAAAACAAAGACCAACTAAGGCCAATTGTGTGAAGTGTTTGTCTTGATTAGAATCTGCACTATCTCTTGGATGTTTGACAAGGGAGTCTTATATGTCAAGAGGACAGTGGGAGTCTTAAAGGTCTTGAAAGTCTCAAGAACCAATCAAGAATAAACCTGAAGTTCTTCACTAGCACACGACTTAAGGTTTATAACCTATCTGTAACACCGTGAATTTCAAAACAAAATTTCGCATAATATAAAAACATATTCATTTAATTTTGATAAAAACATCAATGTTGGAAACTCCAATCCATGTCATACAAACAATCCCAAGATCACATAACATAAAAATCCCATGTGTGTGTACTGATCAAGCCGACGCCTTCCCACGGTCATCACTAGCACCTGAAACAAATAACATCAACACTGTAAGCACAAAGCTTAGTGAGTTCCCCAAAATACCACACATAACACATATTAGCCACTCGAGGCTATAACTGTGTGGGCCCATAGACCCTACTCTGTGAACCCTCTGGTTGTGTGTGTCTATATATATATATATATATATATATATATATATATATATATATATATATATATTACTCGTATAAAGAAGCATTCAGAATGTAAAATTTCTTGTAAAAGGTAGTAAAGTAGATGTAATTGTAACATCTAGAAAAATATCATCTTTTGTTCTTCTCCATCCAGTCCTTGTGAACCACCTGCAGATGAAGCGTCTAATTAAGCTCGTTTAATCAACTCAGATATCTAATTAAGCTCTTTTAGGACCCTATAACGTTTATGCATTCAAGCCAGTATATTTATATTTTTAGGGCAGGACTGGGGCATTTGCCCGTGTTTATATGCACTGTAGAACTAGCTAGTTGTACCTTTATAGGTGAACAAAGCCAAGAATAAGAAACAAGCTGAAAAGAATGTTGCCATGTCAGCTTGGTCATCTCTCTAAATTTGTAAGCCATATAGTCATTATATATATAGAAAATGGGTTTATAAAAAGATCTACTTACTTTTTATTACCTAATGTTTAGTGACTCAGCAAACAGAAAGTTCACTGATGCAAAAAGGGATGTTGGAGGAGCATGTGATTGTAAAGCTACTCAACCAGACAATAAAGAGAAATAGAAATTGAAAATACATATTTGCAAAAACAACTTACTTGTAAGAGAGATTGTAGAGAATCCCTGTATCCAAGCTACATAAAAATTTATGATATCAATAATATATCATATTATAATTTTTATAAAAATAGATTATTGGATTAATAATGGACACCTCACCTCAAATCGTTCTTGTTCAGGAAGGGGTTCCATTTTCTAAATAAAATTACCCAACATAATCCAAGTATGACCTTAAGTCATGTCATTGAGCTTCTGAGTAACAAAATATTAAATTTAATTCAAAATCATATAAAAAATGGACACACTGGAAACTCAACACGAGTCTCAAAGCGACCAAAATAATAATTGAACAGAAACTCTTGTTCCTGACTCTGGTTTGGTTTCCATCTCCAGCAATCACAACAGAAAAGTTTCCAGGGAGGATACTGAACTTGTAAGGGAATTTGTTCTTCTTTCTTGTAGTATTATTACAGACAAGTCAAGATTTGGTGTATGTTGATATAAATCTTGAATGTTGCAGGTTCAAAACTTGATAGAACGTTGTTTGTAGTTGTATATGAATAAGGATGAGGTGGTAAAAACTCTATTGAATCATGCACGTATAGATCCTGGTTTTACAACTCTTGGTAATCACCGTTATGTTGTTATTATTATTATTATTATTTTTACATTGTAACGTTAACTTTCCTTTTTTGGTGAATAGTTTGGCAGAAGTTAGAAGAAGAGAATGCATATTTTTTCAGAGCCTACTACATAAGGTTAAAATTGAAGAAGCATATCATCCTTTTCAATCATTTACTCGAGCATCAATATCACCTTATGAAGTACCCAATGCCTCCAAAGCTACCTATGGGTCCCATACACAGTGGGGTACATCCCATGCCAGGTATGGTAATCTATTGCTACAAAGAAAGAATTTGTATTTTTTAGAAAGTGTAGAATTATTATTCAATATTACTCTTTCCAGTGCAGTTAACAACTTTCCCATGGGATACCCAGTTCTACAACAACTTCCAATGGGGACTCCAGGTCAGCCTCATATGGATTCCATGGGTATGTCTAGCTGTCATGTGGTCAATGGAGTCCCTGCTCCCAGTCACTTTCATCCCATACGAATGAACTCTGGAAACGAGTGAGTTTTATTTTATTATATCTTGATGTGATGAATTAATAAAAAAAGATAAAAAGAAAGTTTTTCCCATGTGTTGTTGCTGAAGTATGGGGTGGATCTTCTTGGACCTATGGATGAGATCTTCTATGAAACTTATGACAGATATGAGCCAACAAATGATGTTGAAGCTGATAGCTGCTTTGGATAGCTGCTTTGTATCAACTGTAATTAGCAATAAATGTGTTTTGTTTTGTAGTATACAGAAAAGAAAGACTTAATAAAGAAAATCATATAATAACTCATATAATTCATAAAATTACCCGATTTCAAGTGCAAGGAGTGGATCAAGGGGATATGCAATCGCAAGGAAAGGTTGTACGATTAACAAGACCATCAGGTGCTAAAGGATCAATGCGAATAACTTCATTGTAGCAATAAATAGCATCCACATAATTCCCCTGTTTGTTCAATCATCAATCAACTCTTTTAGCACACCTAAATGCAAAAATAACAACCTTTCCAGCATCCGTAAGTGCATTTCCCTAGTGAAAAGTATATTGTCAAAAGCATGAACACACAAAAAATTGATTATAGAAGAGAATGAAAAACTCACGAGATTATTATATGCTTCCAAAAATCCAGCATCACGAGCTATAGCCTGCTTATAATGGTTAATTGCCATCTCCAAGTTACCTTGCTCATAATATATGCTAGCTAAATTCCCTGAACAATGTAAAAGTCAACTTAGTAAAAGTCAAATAGTTGGTTCATGTAAAAGATAGAAACAAAACATGATAATATTACTATTACTAACCAAAAGCCATGGCATAGTCTGGTTTAGACTGAAGAGCACGCTCATAACATACAATAGCTTCTGTATCCATTCCCAAAGCCTATAAAATGCAAAGAAAAAACATTTTAGAAAGAAAAACAATCTCCTTGTGTTAATATCTACCAAGAATTATCAGAAAAACAATGGAGTATTCACCTTGTATCCATTTCCCAAGTTCAAATAGGCATCAGAAAATGTTGGCTTAAGTTTGACAGCCTCCTGAAATAAACAAGATCCACATTGAGAGTAAATCCATCCGAATAATACAAGACATATATAACATTTGCATGTCATTGACTACAAAAGTAATAATAATAATAATAATAATATGTATATACCTTGTGATACTAGAGTGCCCTATTAAGATCACGGGACTCCATGAAAAGGCCAGCAAGGTTTGACCAAGCAATAGCAAAAGTTGATTGAATACTCCTTTCAGCAAGAAGTTCCCCTTCTGAATAGCTCATAAAGATATTCAGACAAGTAAAGATAGAATGCATAGATAGACAAAACTTAAGTCCACTTTTGCCCCTGGATCATTGTATTGTAAGCCACTGAAGTTCAAATGACATAAATATATAGACGTTAATTTCTTAAAACTATTAACTTTAAATTCCATATCACTTACCATGCTATGAGAAAGGCAGAAAGATAATATGCAGTATTGAGTAGCTCGTAGGATAGTATCCTTGAAATTCCATATCTCCTAAGCTTTTTCAATATCCTGAGAGAATTCCATGGAAAAGAATAATATCAACAAAAAAAATGTTTCTTTTTAGGTTTGCCTTTGTAAAACTGATAAATGACAATCCATGTCATAGCCTGATAATATTGAGCAATAGTGATGAAAGCCAAGAAGCTTGTACTCTGATGACGAGGATGACATGACTTTCATTTTTTTCTTCTGAATCTAAACAGAACATGTGGAATTTTCAGAAGCCTTGCACTAGAATTATTTTCCCATTGTAGAATTGCTATTGAGTAGACATAATTCCATTAATCAATACCTTCGATAAAGCTGTTGGCAGAATCTGATAGTCTATAAGGCTAACCTTGAAGTGAAGAATTAACAATTAGCAAAATGGTAAAATTTAAGCTGTAAATTAACATATAGTTAACAATGCTAACATCACTCTGAATCTAGAATTTATTCCTAATTTTGATATAAGCATGTAAACCCTAAAAGAACGTCTAGATAACTAAATATCATCCATCAAAATCAATACCATTAACACTTCCTAACGATTACAACAATCAAATATGTAAAATTGGCTCAGATTTCGATAAAATATCAAACAATTCAATAAATTAGGCACATTCAAATATGGAAATTGTTATAGTTTGTAGGAACATCGTGTAAAAAGGAAATAATCAAACTCACATCACCACCACGCACACACCGGAGTTGTATATATTAACCTGATTAGTAGGACTCAGGAGTGGACGCAAATGATTGGTAATCGATTGATTAATCAACTCTCGCTTCGTTGCTTGCTGTATGATGCTTTTGCCAACTGCCTTCCCTTCGCGTGCCTTCCTTTTCTTTGCATTTGGGCCTGATTCATTAATGTAGTATTAAAAAAAAGGCCCCATGAAAAAAATGGCCCTGTGCACATGCCCATATTGCCCCTCCTTATCACCGGCCCTGCAGATTACAAGTTGCTTCGGGAAAGTTAGAACTCTCCTTAATCCATTTGCATTGTTCCTCAATACTCAATGCTTCAGGGATGAAATAGAAACCTGACAACACATAGTTATCAAGTATCAAGTATATGTATAAAAAAATTAACCACATAACATAACTATAAGAGAATGGAGAAGAAATATTGAGAGAAAAAAAAGAGCGAGAAGTTAGGTGGTCGAGAATGAGGGACCATCAACTTACCTGATGGGGAGGAACATCAAAGATATATTGTGATTTATTTTTGGAGGAGGCACGACCAACTTTAACTTAGATGATGCTTGAATCGTACCTATCTAGGGCTTCATTAGTTCATAGATGGTGATAGGGAGAAGTTGTAAAACCCTAAATCTCCTTGTTGTATGTCTAACACAAGAACAATGTAACGAGCCCTAAATCGTAGTCTCGTGAGCGTGAGGATCTGAAAATGGTCGGCTCTTAAACAAATGCTTGTAAACTTAAGCAATCGTTGCAGTCTCGGGGAGGTGAGGTGAGCTCGAGGATACCGACAGGAAGAGGTGAACGTAGGTCGCCGGTGGGAAGAGGTGAGTGGAGATGAGCAGAAGTGAGCAGATGTAGCGAATAGAGATCACCGTTTTAAAAAAAACCCTAGATCCCTCGCGACCTTGTTATAAGAAGCGCGTTCATTTTTAAGAATTATAAAGCGACATGCCTCCACGACGCACTTTTTTATTGGGTGCCCTCCGTGTTTTTTTAATTATAAAGCGACATGCCTGCACGACACGTTTTTTTTAATGGGTGCCCTCCGTGTTTTTTTATTTATTTTTTCAGACACTAATTTTAGGTCACGCAAAAATGCGTAACCTAAATCCTTCAAATTTTTTAGGAGATGACATTATTTTTAACGCACACACTTTTGCGTATCGTAAATCACCGCGTGTCATTGTTCGTGCGTCATTAAAGGCCTATATTCTAATAGTGTTTGTTAAAAGCGAACTAGAACCTGCGAATAATTTGATTTCTTAAAATTCAGTTGAGTACGTTTGCATTTCTAAAAATAGTTCAAAAGTTTTAAAATAAAAGGCATTTGTTGTTCCAAAGGTGCAAACTGTTTTGAACCAGGTTTTTGCAACATCCGGACTTAACAAAGATTATAGAAGAGAACTACCGTCCCTTGTTGAAGAAGAAATTGTTGATGGGTGCGACGAATATTTTTGGTCTACCCCTATTGACAACGCAGCTGAAACCAAAGTTCTCTAAGAAATGACCTCTTGGAAGAAAAAGGGAAGATATGTGGCAGAACCTTTGAACAAGGTCAATTCTTTCTACGGAAAAGGAATTCCAAGTGAAACCAAAGATGTTGCTACTGATATATCATCAGAAAAGTCTAAAACCCTATTAGAAAGCCGAAACCTAGGGCTATTCTTCATACGTATGCTGAGCAATTCGCTACTCATAAACGTCAAAGAAATGCTAGATATAATAAAAATATAAAAGAAAGTAAGCATTTTTGACAATCTAGAAATCCCAACTTTGTTTATCAAGAAAGATCTTCAAACCTGCTGCAAATGTCTCTTCAAATTCGAATCCCAAAAGTTTTTCAAAACTTCACTCTAACAGTCCACATGTTTAACAACCAAAAATATTTTAGAAACCATAGTTTTCAAAACAAACGAAACCTTTAGAAAGTTCAAAACCTAATTTTTCTTCTAAATATAATATTTCTCAGTCTGCCGACACGTCGAAAGATGTTAAGGGAAAAAAAAGGTAGTTCCGGAGTCTAAATTTCCTTTCAAGAAGTCCGAATCTCACCTTAAAAGGAAGAAAAGAATGGTTGAGAAAAAGGCCGAAAAGCAACAAATGAGTAATAAGCAAAGAAAAATCTCTTTTAAAGAAAAGAACTCAGAAGACAAAAGGATCATTGTTTTTAAAATAAAAAAACGAGACAATTCAACATTGGTTAAACGATCATACTAGGTTTTCATGTCACTATGAAAACCTCACGTGGACCCAAACAACTTTGGGTTCCTAAATCTCTTTGATTTTTGTAGGTGATACATGACGAGCAGTTTGATTCTGAATGTGGCTGCTCGCGTCACATGACAGGAAGGAAGGAAGAGCTGCAAGAGTTCATATCATTGAGAGATTGAGGGAGAGTCAAATACAAAAATAACCCTCTTGGGGAAATTAAGAGCTATGGAATGAGCATGAATGGTGAATTCTCTATTCCAAAAGTAGCATATGTGGTAGGCTTTCAAGACAACCTAATCAATGTATCTCAATTGGTTGTACGTACGGGCTTGAAAGTATCCTTCTATGATGAGGGATCAAAAATAATCGTGAAGAAATCCAAAACAGTGATGCTAAAGTCCAAATGAAAAGGCGAGATGTATTCACTTAATCTGAATCCAAACAAAGGGAAGCTAGCCATTTGCCTTCTTATGAAATCATCTTAGGATGATAGTTGGCTCTGGCACTAAAGGCTCTCGCATCACAACTTCAAAGACGTCAATAAGCTCGTATTTGGTGATCATGTGCGATGTGACATCCCCATTTTCACCGCCAGAAAGACCCATTTGTTTATGCAATATTTTGAAAATCGAAGTAACCTTATAAAGAAAAGAGGTGCGGAATTCGTTCACGGAAAACATGATAAATACGTTATGAAAGCATTTCTGAAAGAAATGTATTTTTATTCATTTTCAAAAAACTAGGATGTCATCGTCAATATAGAAACATAAGCATAAATAGAACTTACATTCATTTACACTATTGATCTACATCTCTTTTAATTAAATATCTCAGTGTAAAGTAGCTTCATATCGACACCTGTGATAGAAATAAACTTTAGTGGATCAGGTTGGGAAACCTGGTGAGTGCATAGGGTTTTCAACCAACAATAATATATTTATTATGTTTAAACACCAAATAGTCAACCTAATTACCCATCTCCATTATCTTCTTTACTCTTAAGGATTGCCCTAAGGAATAGGCACGAAGTCCATCGTTGCCAATGACACAGCCGTCAATGTTATCTATTAAGCATAGCTGCCAAAATTACCATTTAGGAATAGATGCCAAAATTATGACATTCTCTATGAGGCACAAGTGCCGATATTATCCTTTAAGCGCAATTGCCAGGGTTGTAATGTTCTCTATTCAGTGTAATTGCCAATACAATCATTAGAGTGTAACTGCTAGGATGTTTAGAGTACATCGTAGATCAAAAACATCTACAGGTTATGGCGCAGCTACCAATGCTCAACTATAGGGTTCTAAGTCCATTTCTGCCAATGTTCATCTATAGGGCACTATGTCCATAGTGCGAATGTTCCTCTATATCAGCTTTCATCCCTCATCATTTATCTACCTATGTTTTACCCAACATATTTTGTAGATATAAAATACATATACAGTTTAAATAATTTAAAACATGCATAAAATCGTTCATCCAGCATAGATAGCAAGTATACGGATAATATGCACACATAGCACGTAGATTATATAAAATACTTCATATTTATGTGTAAGATGAAAGCAACTATGCACTCACACATAAACTCTTTGACAAATATTTAACTCTTTAACATATATTTAATACTTGTATTAAAATCATGTTCATGAAAGGGACTATGCACTCACTATACGTAATTTATATTAAATACTTCATATCTATGTGTAATATGAAAGTAACTATGCACTCACTTGTTAAAGTGACGACTCGAAATTCGAGTAGCGTTTCGCTTCTTAACAATATGATTTCCATCGACGAAGCCTAGTATAATTGCCACTAGATTCTAGTCAAATATTTATTGTGTAACACCCATAAAAATCAAGCCAATTTAAAACTTTTCAAACATCCAAAAGTCATTAGTTATTAGAAAATGTTTTCAAAATAGTTTAATATCAGAGTAACCTAGAACCCATAAGTCCAAAAATGAGGATGTGTACGGTCACGCCTTCGCCTTGCCAAGACATCTGGAGCACCTGAAACAATAAACTGAAACCGTAAGCACAAAGCTTAGTGAGTTCCCCCAAAATATCCATACCCACAACAATACACATATAATCATAAACAACATACTAGGGGTCCAGTCAACCATCAGGTTGGAATACCCCAGGCCCACAACCAACAGGTTTTAATGACAACATACTATGGGTCCAATCATCCTCGGGATGAAATACCCGAGACCCACAACCAACAAGTTGGAATGCCCACAAACTATGAGTCCAATCATCCTCGCGATGGAATACTCACGGCCCACAATCAACAGGTTGGAATGCCCAGGTCTATTGGCTTTCGCACAAAGCAGATAAGCCTCAATCGCCAAACAAATATGTGCATATATATATATATATATATATATATATATATATATATATATATATATATATATATATATAATAGATAATCACATAACACTCTATAGACAACAACTGATCTAACAGATCATACCACATAGCACATAATACCATCTTATCTACCAGGATACCGATCTAACAGATCATACCACATACTACATAATATTATCCTACCCTCTAGGATACTGATCTAACAGATCATACCACATACCACATAATATTATCCTACCCACTAGGATACCGATCTAACAGATCATACTAGCATAACATAACCAGATAACAATCTGAAAGACCGACCTTGGTGCCTTAGACCCTTAAGTATAGTAAGGATAACTCACATGGAACTACTGAAGTCCCGCAGATGCAACTCCAGCTGCTGGTTGACTGATTCTCGAACTTCCAACATCAAACAACACTGAATTAATAATTGGATTCCAAACCCAGTGTGTAACTCACACTCCAAAGGCCCAAAAGTCAAGTAATGGGCCAAAGCCCTACATGTGGCCCAATTTTCTAAATTGGGTCCAGACCTCTACATGGTCTTTCCTTAAGGCCCATTCAATTATTCTAGTCCAAACTATTGGTATTCCCATGGCCCAGTATCACATAATCATAAAGGCCCAGTTATGGCCCATCTATGGCCCAATTTTCCAAATTGGGCGCAAGTCCTTCACGTGGGCCTTACTCTAAAAATCATCCAATTATTTTGGTCAATTTACTTATTCTTGGATTGCCCATCAGTAGTCCCACCACCAAAGCCCAAAAGAAAGGCCCAACTCAAGGCCCAATAGGAAGGCACAAATGAATTTAGGGTTCTCACATGAAATGACAATTAGGGTTAACTGTTTCTCACTTAACCCATTAAAGACGTAATCCATTAAGGACTTAATCCATTAAGTCCATTATTGCCTTAGATTAATTTTCCAATGATTATTAATTAATATTTTAACTTTACTAAATAATTCCCGTGCGTGTCCCGATCAATTCCCAAAATTAGGGTTCCACATAAAATGACAATTAGGGTTAAGTGTTTCTCACTTAACCCATTAAGGACTTAATCCATTAAGTTCATCGCTCTTCTAAATAATTCATATGGTGTGATTGGGCTTAATATATAGTCCAATTCCAAAGGCCCATATGTAGGTCCCGAAGTCCAAAGACCATAAATCCAATATTAGGGTTTTCTAAACCCTAATTAGGGCTTCCAGTCCCATCTTAGCCCAATAGGCCCAATAGCTAATTCCTTTGATCAATTAGGGTTCATTAGACCCATTAGTCACATGTTTGGGCTTTTAGGTCAATTAGGACTTCATTGGTCTCATTAGGGTTTATTAGGCCTATTAGGGTTTTAGTCCCTTGTCCAAACATCCCAAACGAGTAACAATACGAATGAGGCACACCGTTACCTGACACGACGGTCGGTGGCGAAAGGAGGCGGCAGCCACCACCCTACTGTGGTGGTTTTTGACTTTTTTTTATCAATTCAATATCGATTACAGATTACAACCCAATCCTGATAGCACACACTCACATACTAATATAAACACACACACATACACCTAGAGACACGCACACAACCACCACCATGCAGCGACTGGTGGTGGCAGAATAGACAGATTGCGATAACCACCATGGTTGGCAGCCATGGTAATTTTTCCATGGTTTCCGGCCAAAAGGGCACATCCACCCTCAAATAGCAACACCAAAACGCACACAAGCATGAATTGATCACGCAAACCCAACCATCAACGACCTGGAGGCGACAAGCAGTGGTAGATGGTGGCAGGAAAGCGAAAACAACCGCAATATGGCATCCGGCAGCGACAGTAGCACGAGTGGCTACGACATCCTCGACGAGTTCGGCGCACGAAAACAGCAACCCTGACACCTCCGACCTTCCCATCTGACTTATGCCGGCAGCTTCGTCTTCCACAATGAGGGCGCAACGACGACTGGAGGAGGATCGCCCGCTAGCCCTCCCGGTGGTCTTCGGTTTCTCTGGTCATGGAGGATTCGTCGTTGGTCTCGGCTCGTCATAATAGGCAAAGTGGTGGTGGCGCCGGATATAGGAGTGGAAGAGGGGTGGTGACGGCTGGAGGAAGGTGGGGTGAGGGAAGGGTGACAGTTGGTTCATCAACTGGGTTTAGGGCTTAGAGGGTGACGGAAATGAAGATATATACGCGGCTCCATTCAAATTTTGGCCTATAATGACAAAACCGGCACCTCCTTCTCCATTTCCTTTCATATTAAGTCCCAAAATTACCCTTTGATTCTTGCTCCCATAATTCTTTTCAATATGAGTCCAATACTTCCAAAACAACCCCTCCTCTGCAAACTATTCTGAATTAAGATCCATAAATTACCATTTCTACCCTGGCTTCAAGAATCCTTCTCAGAATAAGTCTGATATTTACTTTTTAACCCTCGGAAATGAAAAGTATATCATTTGGCACCCCGAAATCAACACCCCACTAATTAATATTTGATTTTGGACAATAATAACATAATATAAAATAATGTAACGCCTGTAAATCCGGGCTAGTCAATTTAGAGACAATAAGCATCAAAAATGAGTTATTGATGGAAGATTATTTAGAAGAATTAATCTTAACCAAGTTTTAGCTTATGTTACAAGGGTTCAGTACATATAAAGAACGCCTAAATCCAAGTTATAACGAAGAAGTTATGACCCGACGAAATTTTTCGGCAAAACCGGCACGGCACCGAGAGACGTTAATAGTGAATTTACAATAGAGGAGTTTTTAGCCTTAGTGGTCTAAACAAAAGTCGTATAATATGTTAAACTGAGAGTGTCCATAAAAAGAACGCCCAAATCTGACTTCGTATGAGGAAGTTATGAATTTTCTAACATTTGGCATAGCAGTGCACAAGACAAAACTCGAATTTTAGTTCGAGCGGTTTTTGGCCTACGCAACAGTTGAAGATATCATTAATAGGAACTCAATGGTAAAAAGACAGACGAAAACAGAGTCCGTATGTAGAAGTTATGAATTTTACGCGAACATTAAACAATATAATCTCCTCCTACTGTTAAATTTCAGATCGGTCGAGAATTTGCTGACGGAGTCTAAACGAAATTTTTAGATCTTTTTTTTATCTACACGTGGATATAAAGAATGTCAAGATTAGAGCTCGTATGTTAAAGATATGGACGAAACTTGGTCCCTACTCTTCGAGCGCGATAAATTCAAAACAATTTTGCAAATCTGAGATATAATGAGAATTAGCTGACGCCGTCTAAATGAAAGTTGTAGTACTCGTAAATACCAACGCTTAGATATGAAGATCGTCAAAAATAGAGCTCGTATGAACGCGTTACAAATTATAATAGCATATTTATGTATTAAAATAAAGTATAAATCATATATACGTACACACACACATACACACACACACACACATATATATATATATATATATATACATATATATACATATGTATATATCATTAGAAAGGTATCGACGATGCGGTCATTATAAGGCTAGTGTTAAATACATTCGACATTAGTTTAGTACAAATATCGTTAAATTTATTTAAAATAGTATTAAGAAGAGATGCTTAGTCATTTATATAACTATAAGGTTATTAAGTAATTATCGAGGGTAGTTTTTTCAAATTCAATTACTATAAATAAGAGCCTTGGACTCTCATATTTCTTGTACCATTCTCTTGATTCGAGAGTTTTTCTCTTCTTATCCCCCGAGCATTTCGGCCCCTCGTGATTCGACTTCTCTTTCTGTATTCTTAGTATAGTAAGGTGAGCGCTGAAGCGCTGCACGAATCTTTCTTAGAATGATTCAGCGATGAAGTTTTGACCCTACAGAGCCCGACTCCTAGCTAAAACCCCTTGTAAGTAAGTTATGCTTACCCTATTTTAATATATCTTATATTTAAAATTAGTATTGTTATTATGAACTTATAATTAATATTTGAGCTATTATTATATAAGTGTCGTTATAATATCTTTTTAACTATTCGCGGTACGGGAATATGGTTTAAAGAGCCGAATAGGGTTGTTGGATTTCAGAAGTGCTATATGCCAAAATGGTCATGCCCTCCGGTGTTTTATGTATGACCCCTTTCTGTACATAATGGTTGGAAAGTATTTTTTAAATGCTTATATAATAATAACAAGACTAATAATTAGTCACGGTAAACGTTAGACTAAAATCTAGTGGTAATAATACTAGGTTTCGTTGAAAGAATTTATTTTAAAGTAAACAAAACGTTGTCCGAGTATCGAGTCATCGCCTTATAAATTGAGTACATGGTCCCTTTCATCTTACACATAGATATGAAGTATTTTATATAAACTTTGTGCTAGGTGTGCATATTATCTATATAATTGCTATCTATGCTGGATGAATGGTTTTATACAAGTTTATATGATTTAAACTGTATATCTATTTATATCTAGATAATATGTTGGGTGAAAGATGGGTAGATAAAATATGAGTTGGATGATGACTTGAGAGGTGATATAGACCTTGAGGTAAGGGTGAGAGGTAGACGATGTGATAATCCTTGTTCCCAAATGTTGGCCCCGTCATCTAGCAAAGTATGGACGACAACCACAGACTATTCTAGACAGTACTAGCAGACTCGCAACTTGTAGGTGTTATGAACGATGTGTTCACCTGGTGTACTCTATACCTTGGCGATCATGCAAACTTGATACCTATGCCCTGGTGACTTTGCAGACTTAGTGACTAAACCTTGGCGATCATGCAGACTTGATGCCTAAACCCTGGTGATCATGCAGACTTGATGCCTAAAGCCTGGTGACCATGCAGACTTGGTTGCTAATCCCTGGCGACTATGCAGACTTAGTGCCTATTGTGTAAACCATGGCAACGATGGACTTCGTGCCAATTCCATAGGATGATCCTTAGGAATAAATGAACGAGGAATAGCTGATTCTTAGGGTAGATCCTTAAGAGTAAAGAGGATAACGGGGATGAGTAATTAGGTTGATTGTTTGATGTTTAAACATAATAATTATATTATTGTGGGTTGAAAACCCTATGTACTTAACCTGACCCACTCAATTTATTTATATCACAGGTGTTGATATCAAGTCACATTACACTGAGAGATTAAGGAAATATAAATCACTAGTGATAATGAATGTAAGTTCTGTTTATGCTTATAATTATTTATTGACGATGACATCCCAAATGTTTTAAAATGAATAAAAATACTTCTCTTTGGAAATTCTTTGATAATGTATTTATCATGTTTTTCTGGGAACAAATTCCGCAATATTTTTATTAACAGAGGTTCTCTAATTTTTATATAGCATAAACAAAATCGGTCTTTTCTAGCCGTGAAAATGGGGATGTCACAGTTGGTATCAGAGCATTAGTTTAAGCGAACTAGGAATAAGGATTTATTTCTAGACTTAAACTTAGAATGCTAAGCGATGATCATGAGGAGTGTGTCTAATATATTTTAGGCAGTACACCTGAATAGACACGAGCACTAGCTCATTTAGGCAAGATGCCTAAATTGTTTTTTTGTGCTAAATGATTTGTGATGCTTTATGATAATATCGCTTGATCGGATCTATGGTGCTTTGTCAACCGGATTTGGAAACTTTATGTGTTCAGATTTCAAACGTTTAATTACGATATTAGAACTGGCATGTAACTTTTTGGAGTAATAAGGAGGAATACGCGTCTGAATCTTCCTCTATCTATATTCTCGTCTCGATACACCGAACGCTTCCTTGGGTGTATAGAATGTCATGATAACGACTCGTAGCAGACTAAGCAAATGGAGGAAATGAGAAGGCTTACGATAGTGAATGATACCTATCGGAAGATATCATAAGAGTGATATCTTGCCTTTCGAATGCATCTAAATAGGTAATACCTCTAGTACGGGAGAAGTACACTTTCGATTGGCAGAAAGAAAGAATTTATGGTATAATCCATGAAGTTATCCCATCATCTGACATTTCATCACCAACCAAGTTGAAGCAGAATTGATGATTGAAGATACCCATGAAAAAAGTCCTAGTAGAGTCTAGGGAAAATTATATGATTGTTTGGACACATTTGAATGTGTTAAAATTGTTTTTGTCATAATAACTTCGAGAACTGCGAGACAATACCTAGGATGAGTATGAGTAGGTGTGAATAGTAGTAGAGGCCTATACTACTGGAAGCACAAGATTCGCACTTGGATCAGGGAAAGTCACAAGGTTACCAAGAAGCTAGTAATTGATAGCATTTTATTCAAATATGTCGTTACCATCATTTCGGTAATAACTAAGAAGATGATTGTTATTCCGACCCGAGTTGTCATATCGAATTGAGTCCGACTACGATGCGTATGTTACGTGGTTTAGAGAACCAAGTTTGATGTAACATCTAACTTAAGCCGGAAGATTGAAATAAAAGATAATCAAAGCAATTGGTAGAGGTAACGCGATAGTTGCTTGTAGCTAGAAATACTACCTTTAAGATGAGATTAGAACATGAAGGAAAGTATAGTCTGATCTGGAAGACTCTAAGAGACCTGAGTCTAAGCATTGCAACATACGATGATAGGTCATTAGAATATGACACAACATTCCATTGTAGTAATAAAAGAACGTATATTAAGTTCGTATCTAGTGAGGATTGAGATTGTGACTTGAAGGTCATAATTTGGAGTCTAACGTGAGATAGGGAGCAAGTGCAAGATCGAGCACCGCCTGCAGTCAAGGAGTCCAAGAGTTAGATACTCATTCAAAGAAACAAGGAAGTTACGATTATTACCTAGGATGAAGAGATAACATATGGAATCATTATACTTCCCTGTTTCATTGATGATTCCAGGACGTAATCATCCTAAGGGGGAGATAATTGTAACGCCCACAGATCCGGGCTAGTCAATTTAGAGACAATAAGCATCAAAAATGAGTTTTTGATGGAAGATTATTTAGAAGGATTAATCTTAACCAAGTTGTAGTATGTGTTACAAGGGTTCTGTACATATAAAGAACGCCAAAATCCGAGTTATAATGAAGAAGTTATGACCCGTCGAAGTTTTTTGGCAAAACCGGCACAACATCGGGAGACGTAAATAGTGAATTTACGATATAGTTTTTAGCCTTATTAATATAAACAAAAATCGTAGAATATGTTAAAATGAGAGCGTCCATAAAAAGAACGCCCAAATCTGACTTCGTATGAGGAAGTTATGAATTTTCTAACATTTGGCATAGCAGTGCACGACCCGAAACTCGAATTTTAGTTCGAGCAGTTTTTGGCCTACACGACCTAAATGAAAGTTGAATATATCATTAATAGGAACTCAACGGTAAAAAGACAGACGAAAACGGAGTCCGTATGTAGAAGTTATGAATTTTACGCGAACATTTAATTGTATAATCTCCTCCTACTGTTAAATATAAGATCGGTCAAGAATTAGCCGGCGGAGTCTAAATGAAAGTTTTAGATCTTGTTTTTACCTATGCGCGGATATAAAGAATTTCGAGTTAAGAGCTTGTATGTTAAAGATATGGACGAAACTTGGTCCCTACTCTTCGAGCGCGATAAATTCAATATTGTTTTGTAAATCTGAGATAGAATAAGAATTAGCTGACAACGTCTAAATGAAAGTTGCAGTACTCGTAAATACCAACGCGTGGATATAAAGAGCGTCAAAATCAGATCTCATATGAACGAGTTACAAATTATAATAGCATATTTAGGTATTAAAATAAAGTATAAATCATATATACGTACATATATATATATATATATATATATATATATATATATATATATATATATATATACACGTATGTATATATCAGTAGAAAGGTATCGACGATGCGGTCATTATAAGAATAGTGTTGAATACTTTCGACACTATTTAAAATGGTATTATGAATGGGTGCTTAGTCGTTTATATAACTATAAGGTCATTAAGTAATTATGGGGGGTAGTTTTTGTAAATTCAATTATTACAAATAAGAGCCTTTGGCTCTCATATTTCTTGCATCATTCTCTTGATTCAAGAGTCTTTCTCTTCTTATTCGCCGAGCATTTCGGTCCCTCGTGATTCGACTTCTCTTTCTGTAGTTTTATTATAGTAAGGTGAGCGCTGAAGCGCTTCACGAATCTTTCTTAGAATGATTCAGCGACGAAGTTTTGTCCCTACAGAGCCCGACTCCTAGCTAAAACCCCCTTGTAAGTAAGTTATGCTTACCCTATTTTAATATAGCTTATATTTAAAATTAGTATTGTTATTATGAACTTATAATTAATATTTGAGCTATTATTATATAAGTTTCGTTATAATATCTTTTTAACTACTCACGGTACGGGGAATATGGTTTAAAGGACCGCACAGGGTTGTTGGATTTTAGAAGTGCTATATGCCAAAATAGTCCTGCCCTCCGGTGTTTTACGTATGGCCCATGTCTATACACAGTGGTTGGAAAGTATTTGTTAAACGCTTATACAATAATAACAAGACTAATAATTAGTCACTGTAAATATTAGACTAAAATCTAGTGGTAATAATACTAGGTTTCGGCGAAGGAAATTATTTTAAAGTAAACAAAGCATTGTCCGAGTACCGAGTCACCGCCTTATCAAGTGAGTGCATGGTCCCTTTCATCTTACATATAGATATGAAGTATTTTATATAAACTACGTGCTATGTGTGCATATTATCTATATAATTGCTATCTATTCTTGATGAACGATTTTATATAAGTTTTATATGATTTAAACTGTATATGTATTTATATCTACATAGTATGTTGGGTAAAACATGGGTAGATGAAATTGTTGGATTAGTGTCTAAGTCCATAACTATTTTGGTATGTACTTGACCCGATTTTGAGCATGGTCCTTTTGGGTTGCCTTCACCATAGCAATATGTAGGATGAATTAAGGAGAGAAAGGTTTAATTATGATTTATTAATATATTATAAGAATAATATATTCAAGGAGAAATCATAATGTTTAATTAATATTAGTCAAGAATTAATTAAGAATTAATTTTGTTGCTAAAAGAGATTAATTAAACTCAGGGGACTGAAATTGTAATTATAAGATAATTGCAATTGGGCTATAGATCACTTTGGATTAATAGGTTGGACGAATTCTATGGGGAAGCCCATTACAAATCGTCCAAGGCATGTTCCAGAAGGGGTCCATGGGCTGCTTAGGGCTTAAGCAGTCAAATTAGGGTTTCCTTGTTTGATAACCCTAATTGCCTAAGTATATAAGGAACCCTTGGGCACCAAAAATGTGGCTAACACTTCCTTTAGGGTTTCCAGCCGTTTTTGGTGCCTCCCTTATCTTCCTTCTTCATCCAAGTTGCTTAGTGGTGTTTGTGACTCTATTAGAGGTGCAACACTTGAGGCACTAAGCTTTCTGAAGCCAACGATTGATTGTTATTGCTATATAACAATCAAAGGTAAGATCTAAACCCTATTTAATGTTAATATGATTAATTGTATGCTAGATCTAGGGTTTATAGCTTTGGATATTCAATTGCATGTTCATTATACAAACTAGATCCAAAAGCTATTAGGGTTTGCATGTACACCATAGGATTGATGTATTGCTCAAAACCCATTAGTGGTATCAGAGCCTATGGTTGTTTGTTAGTGAATTTGATGCTTACATGATCGAAAATTGCATGAAAAACGAAGTTTTTTTTGCCCTCTGCCTTGCTGACTTGGCGAGTCAGTGGATGAACTCGGCGAGTCCAGTCCTTGACTTGGTGAGTCCATGGATCTGACAGCGTTTTTTGCGATTTTCTTACTGTTTTGGCTTGGGATACTTACCATAAACTTTTTTAATTCATAAAATCCGATTTTTATTGATTTTGGGTGAATAACCTTACCAAAATTGAAGATAATTGTCAAATTTAGATAATCTTTTGTTTTATTAGATAAATATTGATTATTTGTAACTTAGATTTGAATTATCTTGTGAAAAAGTTTCAAATTACTCCATTTAGGTTTTATAGTTTAAATTTGAAACTAAAAGTTTTGTTTTTGAAATTTAAATAAGTTAAACCCTAATGTTTTGAAAAGTTTCAAAACATGCCCTCAAGTTTTGGATTTTAAAATTTAACTAAAAGTCTTAATTTTAAATTTTAAATTCTAAAACCCTAGTAATTTGAAAAGTTCAAATCACACCCTTATGTTTTTATTAATTAATTAAAGTGTATAATTAAAAGAGATTTAATAAACCCATAAAGTTTTGGTTTACATTTAATTAAATTAAAAGTATAATTTATTAAATTTGACCACCTAGTATTTTAAAAGTGTAAAATACACCCTATACTATATATAACATTAAAAGTCTAATATTATATATATGTATGAGTAAACAGTCAGTCTTACCGTTAGTAGGCCTCATTCACGAAGTTGTTCTATAAGGGGTGTTTAAGGAAATTTCCTATAAAAAGGCGATTAAATAGGTATCCACTCTTACCCACCGCACTCTTGACTAGTGGAGGGTCGTTAGCTGAACGGGTAAGATAGGACAGAAACCTTCCATTATAAGTATAATGAAGTACAAAGTAACTAAATGCTTTTATAAATTCCCAAATCATAGTTACTTTAGGAAAAATGTGAAATTGTATGCTAATCCATGGAATTTCACTTCGTAGCCTTGTCAAACGTTACTGGAGCGTGTATGGTTAACCGACACACTAATTTGGGGATGACATTTGTAGAGAAGGGTGACTCGATGTTTGTCAAA
The DNA here is from genome assembly GCF_051521515.1 of Lactuca serriola. Classification (NCBI taxonomy): domain Eukaryota; kingdom Viridiplantae; phylum Streptophyta; class Magnoliopsida; order Asterales; family Asteraceae; genus Lactuca; species Lactuca serriola. The sequence goes on along the minus strand of NC_136415.1, from coordinate 237,135,488 downwards.
GATCAATGGAGCGTGTGTAGCTAACCGGCACATTGATTGGGTGATAGTAGCATTGACTGCACCACGTAGATTCGTATGGTTATTCACACCTTCTTTGTGATCCTCGGCATCCCAGTCGCAAACTTGAAGGGCATAACCGAGATTAAACATGCCATTGGAAGTTTCAATGAATCTCAAAAGATCTAGGAGTTTCAATTCATTTAAAACTTAAATTTCTTTTTCATTTTTCATGGTGGAAATTGGTAAATCGTCATTTACATACCTTTAAATATTCGGCAAATAGATTACGACATCCCTCTTCTAGGTTGTAGAGTATTGTGTTGGATTCTAGCCTTAATAATTCATTTGGGTGTTTTATTAAGGACTCAATCAACTTAATTTGAATTTTCTCCCATTTTGTAGATGTCTGAATCTTACAATGGTCTTCCCAAATCAGTTGGAACAACCTTTCCAATTGAAGATGACGTTCCAAGATACGATCAAGGAAATGAGAGTCATGCTTCACTTCCTCCACCTCCTCCGATTGTTCTCCTTAACCCACAAGTTCGAAGGCTTGAAAAGTTCAAGCTCACTCAAGCCCTATTGGCAATTAAGCACGAAGATGGAAAGTCTATGTGTGCACACGTCTTAGAGATGAAGTCACACATTGATAGGTTAAACATGTTGGGTGTCGAGATTTCAAGTGAGTTGGCTGTTGACTGGGTTATTCAGTCACTTCCAGAATCATATAGTGAGTTCGTTAGAGTGTACTATATGATGGACCATACTATATGATGGACCACGACGTGACCCTCATTGATCTCACCTATTTTCTTATAGCTGCTGAATCAGCAATGATTTGGCGTGCTGGTCAAGCAAATTTGTCTGGTGAATCAAACACCCAAACTTCAATGGATATTGAAAATGATGACATTAGAGATCCAGAAAAGGTAAACTATTAGATAGTCCCTTGTGTCTTTCCAAAAGAGTCCATTTGCTTTTATTTCCAATAGAAGGGCATTGGAGACGAAGCTGCCCTGTTTACCTGAGAGATCTAAGAGATGGGAGAGTCAAGACGTATGGCTCTACTTCAGGTAAAATACATTAATTAACTCTGTAAGTTCATATTTCTGATTTTTAATACATGATGTGATAAGATTACATTTTGATGTTTTGCAGGATCGAAGAAAAGAAAGGAAGCTTAAGGAAGAAGCTGCTGAATCTGATCATGAAGAAATGGATTTCGATCGCATGGATTCAAAGATCGGATTTTTGAGCTGCTACTTTAGAGTTAGGGTAGATTGCTAAGAAATATGTAATAGCATAGTTTTTCAGTTTAATTGCATTGTAAGGACAAGTTTTTCTGCAATAAAATAATTTTTGATTTTATCTTATTTATTTATACTTGCAATGGCATGTATGAAAAATTGATGTTTGAAGGTTTCTATTCTTAGCAATAATGGATTTGATTCTTAATTATGTTATTTGTGGAAATGTCGAGAATTTGCCAAATAGGGAGAGTTTCTCATCGCCCAAGTTTCAATTGGACAGAAACTTGGAATCATACAACTTGGTTGTGTGATGAATGAGAAACTTTATAATTGGAAACTCAAGACTCATTCATTGACAAAGACTCAAGTGAAGGACTAGGGGATCGATTTCACAATGTTGTGCATCGATCAAGTCCACCACAAGAGTGATAAAGATATTCGTCATGATTTACAAAAGTTTAGTAAATATGATTATACTTGTAAGATTAAGTGTAACTCTGAGTTAATTTGTAACACCAAAAATTTCAAACAATTTTTCATTTAAAAATAATCGTTTAATTCTTAGAAACACTTGTTTAAAATCTCATTCATAATCGAATTACAAAACATGACTCCATTTTCACTTGTATAGAAAACCAGGATCCTCAAAACATGACTCTTTCTCTGGTGTGTACAATCAAGCCGGTGCCGTCCCGTGGTCCTGAAAGAAACCTGAAACACATACATAAAACAAAACACTGTAAGCACGAAGCTTAGTGAGTTTCCCCAAAATACCACACACAACACATATTAGCCACACGAGGCTATAACTCTGTGGGTCCGTGGACCCTGCTCTGTGAACCCTCTGGTTCTAACTCTGTGAACCTTCTGGTTCTAACTCTAGGAACCCTCCGGTTCCAACTCTAAAAACATGCACAACATAAATCACATAGAAATAATGCAGTACAACACATAACATACATAGCATACAAATACTCTGTCACATAACTCTGGTTACCTACTCAAGGTAAAGTATAGTGAGAAGACTCACCTGGCAAGCAGAAAGCAGATATCCCCACACTTGAATCTCGAACTCGCCGCCGCCTAACACGTAAGGCATATACTCTCATGAATATAACTCTTGAGACTAGAATCAACCCTCTCGTGGCACCCTCTTAAGGGTAAAAGACTATTTTACCCCTCTCTTGGCCCAAAGGCCACATCGCTGACCAACCCCTAAAAGTCAACGGTCAACTCTTGGTCAAACTCAAAGTCCTCAGTCAAAGTCAACCCTCCTGGTTGACCCTACTCGCCGAGTCAACCCGTCGACTCGTCGAGTCCCCATGCTCAGAACTTCCCCAATCCGCGACTCAACTCACCGAGTCACCCCGAGACTCGCCGAGTCCCATAACTCTGAGTCCACTCGCACACAACTCACCGAGTCATCCCTTGACTCGCCGATTCTCGACTCAACCAGAAAATATTGGGACTCTTCGAAAAGACTCGCCGAGTCCAACAGCAGACTCGCCGAGTCTAAGGCTATCTTCAACCTACTCGCCGAGTTGTTCAGACAACTCGCCGAGTTCCAGGCCATCTTCATCCAACTCGCCGAGTTGTTCTTCCAACTCATCGAGTTCCAGCTCATCATCAAGCAACTCGTCGAGTCCACCCATGTGACTCGCCGAGTACCACCGGTCTGAACTCATACAGAAGCATTCCAGGCCATGCAATTGATCCAAAACATAGATCTAGCCTCCTACAACTCATCCATCATGTAAAGTGGCAAACTTTACGTGAATCCAAAGAGATCTATGCATTTTCACTCTAGGGTTTGGGTTTGGGACAAAATAGCTCCATCAACCACTCACAAACAGGGACTTTCATGCATTCCAACCCTTCTCCATTCCAGATCTGAGGTAGCAACCTCAGATCTAACCTCTAAACTCCAATACATCCAAGGATATGGTCTCTAACACCCCCAAAACGATGCATCTAAGAAATAGCAGCTCAAAAACGAGATATTACCTCAAAGGAATGCCCCAACTGCAATGAAACTCAAATCCAAGCAAAGCCCCTTTGCTCCAAGCCTCTTACCCTTCATGATTTCCTCAACATTTGCTTCTCCAAGCTTCCAAATGCACTTGATCCACTCACACACAAGGGTTAGGGTTTCAGGACTTGAGGATTAGTAAGGAGGCTGGGGGAATGGATGTTATGTTCTTTATATAGGGCTCAACCCCGAGAATTAGGGTTTTCTCCACTAAACGCCTACTCGCCGAGTCCATTACTCTGACTCGCCGAGTCGGCCACTTAACACGCGACCAAGTCGCGACTCTACTCGCCGAGTCCGCACATGGACTCGCCGAGTCGCTCTTTCCCAATTTACTCTTTTAGCCCTTCAACTCTACTCTTGATATTTCGGGATGTTACAATTCTCCCCCACTTAAATTAGGCTTCGTCCTCGAAGCCTATGGCAACTCAACTCCAAAATACTCCCACGACGCGCCACCTGGCCCTAACTGGACCAGGTTCCTCAAAGCATAACCATCGAACTCGAACTCACTTCCTCTTTCCTTGCGGTGTCCTGACCACCGTCTCAAACCGGGCACCGGCTGTACCCTCTGATAATCACACTCAACAATCGAGAATTACCCGAGATGCATCACTGCTCCAAATCTCAACAATCGCCCGACCCCCCATACGAGCTAGAAATAATCACGAACCACCGGATCCCCGATCCGAATCCCACTCTATCCATCCATGCTTGACAGAAAGACCCACTCTTCAATCTCAGAGCAACTCCCACGAGTCCTCTTCTTGCAATCACACACACATGCTGCACTAACCTTCGCACCCTCGGGTTAGGAAAACCCGTCACACTGACGACATCTCTAACATCCCCAGGAGGAACCACCACTACGCACACAACCCTTGATCAGAATCAAGCTGGGAGTCCCAGACTCCATCCCTGCATTCATCTTGAGACTCTTGGCTCTACACCCGCAGAATCCCTTCCGCATCCTCAGCAGACATCCCATCATGATGTCATTCCATACCACTATCACAGACACAGTGTTCAACCACCATACTCCAAATCATCCACTCTCACTACTACTTTCACTTCCGTGAACCAACACTTCCCCCCCCCCCCCGGGGGTTACATACCTTTCTCCTCCCTTACCCAGGGAAATCCACTTGCCAATCTTGCCACTACTCCATGTATCGCACATGCTCTGGATCTGCTCGCAAGGGCTCTCGGGTCCATGCGCTACCTTTTCCCTGCAAATGAGGGTCCGACACCTCCTCCATACAACAGCTCAAAGGGTGGCATACCAATGCATTAATGATGGCTATTGATATAGGATAACTCAACCAAGGATAAATACGTGCCGCAACTCCCTCCGAAATCTAATACACATGCCCGAATCATGTCTTCGAGCATCTGAATCGCTCGCTCACTCTGAAGTGTCCTCAGACATCATCATGATAAGCTCTAGCTCATTTCTCATATCCCACTTCGAGACTGAGCACCAGGTCAGCTTTTGACTCCACAACTGTGCCTCTAAAGGTCATCCATATCATGATCCAAATATCCCACTAACTTCCTCCCCGTGACCACTATCCCGACCCAGGGACACGCAAGTCACAAAATTCTGTTTTCCTCATGCGAGAAAATACAATCCAACCAAGGATCGTCTCAACTCTGATCTCTGGTTTCTGCTGCACATATCCCTTGCGCATCTCGCCGCATCTCCCGACAGAGACGGAGACCCCAGTCTCTCCCCCGGTTCAACACCCAGGCTCCAGAACTCAATACTAGGGCTACTCAAACCCAAAACTCTTCCACATCATACACTGATCGGAGAACATTCCATCATCACATTCTCTTGCCATCTAGTGAGTACTACGGCTCCCCGCAGTATCACAACACCCTCTGACTAGTGAGTACTATGGCTCCCCGCAGCATCACAACACCCTTTGACTAGTGAGTACTACGCCTCCCCGCAGCATCACAACACCCTCTGACTAGTGAGTACTACGGCTACCCGCAGTATCACAACACCCTCTGACTAGTGAGTACTACGGCTTCCCGCAGTATCACAACACCCTCTGACTAGTGAGTACTACGGCTTCCCGCAGTATCACAACACCCTCTGACTCCACTAGCTCATGCTTCGCAGGCTATCATAGGCAGCTACCCATACTCGACTCGAATATGCATCACAGACCTGGAGGCAATCGACATACCAAAATGCCCACCCTTGCGAAGATCCACTCTCTTAAATAATCTCCCTGGATGCCCATACTCGAAGGGCTCCCACTAGATCCGTAGATACCTGATACACCACAAATCGTTTCAACTCAAGATTCATGAGTAACTCCGAAATAAAGATATCATACCCGGATACCTCGGAATATCCCAACAGAACATCACAAGATCCTGCCACAACCACTGATTCCCTTACTCCCAACACCATACACACACAACAATACATCTCCTCTGAATCCCATAATAATTTCTGATATCACACGATGCGCAACTTCAGTGCATCCAAACACTCAATTGGAATACAAGGAAGGCGCTAACCCTTCAGAACACACTGATGATCCTCCGAAACCCTTTCCACTACTGCTCAAAATTCAAGCAAGAATACACATCCTAGCCCGGGAATTGGCTACTCGATAATCTGCTACCCATATTTCAACCCAGAAGTTCTCAACTGCCCATACCATCATTACGAGTCTTCCACTTGAAACGACTCTGACCACCACTAGATTCCTGACCATTGACCACCCGCCGTGGAGACACCCATCCTTCCCTCAGGCATACACCACATGCATTATCTCGCCCTACACCTTTTCCTTGACCACCAATGACCCTGATCTCTTGAATTCAAGCCGCAGGTTCTGCATCCAACCCCTAACCGCTCTTGCACAAATCTCTGGTTCTCTCAATAAACCACCCGGTTCTCCCCCACTTAGGGTTCGAACCATCACTATCTGACACATCAACAACCTCACGAACTATTTCCACCAGCAATAACGCACCTGCCCCTAGAAAGTGCTACGCAACACCCGATAATCCCCTTTAAGGAAATTAATCGATCTCATAACTCTGAACCTTAGATGAAATCCTCAAGAACTTCTCGTCACGACTGCCTCTAGTCGTTCCAAGTCTCATACCAATCCAATACCAACAACTCAACTGTCCAATAACATCACTGTCTTATAGACTGGACCACGAAATCATCATATTCCCCACTTCGACTCATCAACCAACGTTCCAACACATGGATCATCCCAAGAACAGGGACCCACTCCCATATTCAACACCTAACATGGATAGAAAAACCACTGCACTGATTAATTCGACTGGACTCCCCACTGATACCTCTATAATACGCCCTACTATACTCAAATAGGCGTAACGTGGTCCTTGACTATCTCAGTCCCAGCTGACTATCTGCTCATGGTAAATCACTGTCTCGCAGCACACATGCTACCTGATACTCTGATGGAAAATCATCATCAATGACAACCTGCAGGGTTTTACCCCCAAACCCGAAACTTAAACATCAGGCTTCTCATGTTCCGCACACGAACATAAATAGCACCACTCAGGTCATAGAAGGTGACATCTCCTCTATCGACTGATTGCTCAACTCAGACCGAAATTCTCCCCTCCCTCTAACTCCTTACCAAAATACTCTGATAGGCTCTCGACCTCCCTCTCGAGGGACGCCTCTTCAAACTCAATCATAGTCTACAGGCCTAAAACCCATAGCGTCCAATCTCTACCTCATCAATCGTGACCGGATAACCAGAGAATCACAAGCATCATTCACTACGAACCATGGTACTCATCCCATGACATCTCTTCTCAATATGCTCCGGTGTATGGTACCCGAACCATAGCATCACTCCTCCATCTGCTCCGATGTATGGTACTCGAACCATAACATCACTCCTCAATCTGCTCCGATGTATGGTACTTGAACCATAACATCACTCCTCAATCTGCTCTGATGTATGGTACTCAAACCATAACATCAGTCCTTAATACGCTCGTTAGAACCTTCAGAATACTCCCTGTATCAAGTATGGGTCCTCTTCTTTCAGTAGTACGGGCCCATACTACCTGCCACATCTATCCATACTTTCCACACAGACTATCCCGGAGCTCCTAAGTAGCTGCTCGACCTTCTCGTTCACCAATTTCATCGCGCACGCTCGCTCCCCAGCGAAATTCTCTACTCTGCCAGTGCACTCATCTGGCTAAGGTTACTCCCTAGGCTCTTCCTAGATTCCCACACTTCTCTGCCATCAGCTGTTGAAGAGCTCCTAATGATGCCAGCCATCTACCTCCTGAATATCGTCATATTCGCTTGGTAGCTGACTCCCATCATCGAGAGTTCCACAAAGCACGAAGCAAGCAACATTCGAGCATCGAAGAATATATATGACTCACTCTGGGTGATAACTCTGCTTGCTCTGCTCATCCTCGGAAGTACCACCGAACTCTGCAATTCTTCCCCTCGCGGGCTCTAACTATTCGTTCTCCAAGTACCACAGTACTCATCTAGGTGTCTCCCCTAGATTACTCCTCTACTCAAATCCCCTAAAGGATTCCAATCAAATATTCTCACTCATCACATACTCAAAAGCACATCGCATATCACAGTAATTCCTAGGCTAAGGCATCACAAATCAGGCCACTCTAGTCCTAAGATATGGAATACCTAGCCTGTCTCTAGCATGCAATAATATCTCATAAAGTGCATCATAAATATCTCATAACACAAAAGTAAGGGTATTTTGGGAAATCACCGTTCGGGCTCTGGCTGATTGTACACACTGCTCTTTCTTGTTTTCTCTTTGAACTCTTATTCGCTTTAGAAAATTATTTCTTTGAAAAATTTTATTACTTCCTCAGTTTGAGTCCAGAATTACCCGAAGGCGCATCCGAATCCCTCAAACCAAGGCTCTGATACCAACTTGTAACACCGAAAATTTCAAACAATTTTTCATTTAAAAATAATCGTTTAATTCTTAGAAACACTTGTTTAAAATCTCATTCATAATCGAATTACAAAACATGACTCCATTTTCACTTGTATAGAAAACCAGGATCCTCAAAACATGACTCTTTCTCTGGTGTGTACAATCAAGCCGGTGTCGTCCCGTGGTCCTGAAAGAAACCTGAAACACATACTTAAAACAAAACACTATAAGCACGAAGCTTAGTGAGTTGCCCCAAAATATCACACACAACACATATTAGCCACACGAGGCTATAACTCTGTGGGTCTGTGGACCCTGCTTTGTGAACCCTCTGGTTCTAACTCTGTGAACCTTCTAGTTCTAACTCTAGGAACCCTCCGGTTCCAACTCTGAAAACATGAACAACATAAATCACATAGAAATAATGCAGTACAACCCATAACATACATAGCATACAAATACTCTGTCACATAACTCTGGTTACCTACTCAAGGTAAAGTATAGTGAAAAGACTCACCTGGCAAGCAGAAAGCAGATATCCCCACACTTGAATCTCGAACTCGCCGCCGCCTAACACGTAAGGCATATACTCTCATGAATATAACTCTCGAGACTAGAATCAACCCTCTCATGGCACCCTCTTAAGGGTAAAAGACTATTTTACCCCTATCTTGGCCCAAAGGCCACATCACTGACCAACCCCTAAAAGTCAACGGTCAACTCTTGGTCAAAGTCAAAGTCCTCAGTCAAAATCAACCCTCCTGGTTGACCCTACTCGCCGAGTCAACCCGTCGACTCGTCGAGTCCCCATGCTCAGAACTTCCCCAATCCGCGACTCAACTCACCGAGTCACCCCGAGACTCGCCGAGTCCCACAACTCTGAGTCCACTCGCACACAACTCACCGAGTCATCCCTTGACTCGCCGATTCTCGACTCAACCAGAAAATATTGGGAATCTTTGACAAGACTCGCCGAGTCCAACAGCAGACTCGCCGAGTCTAAGGCTATCTTCAACCTACTCGTCGAGTTGTTCATACAACTCGCCGAGTTCCAGGCCATCTTCATCCAACTCGCCGAGTTGTTCTTCCAACTCGTCGAGTTCCAACTCATCATCAAGCAACTCGTCGAGTCCACCCATGTGACTCGCCGAGTACCACCGGTCTGAACTCATACAGAAGCATTCGAAGCCATGTAATTGAACCAAAACATAGATCTAGCCTCCTACAACTCATCCATCACGTAAAGTGGAAAACTTTACGTGAATCCAAAGAGATCTATGCATTTTCACTCTAGGGTTTGGGTTTGGGACAAAATAGCTCCATCAACCACTCACAAACAGGGACTTTCATGCATTCCAACCCTTCTCCATTCCAGATCCGAGGTAGCAACCTCAGATCTAACCTCTAAACTCCAATACATCCAAGGATATGGTCTCTAACACCCCCAAAACGATACATCTAAGAAATAGCAACTCAAAAACGAGATATTACCTCAAAGGAATGCCCCAACTGCAATGAAACTCGAATCCAAGCAAAGCCCCTTTGCTCCAAGCCTCTTACCCTTCATGATTTCCTCAACAATTGCTTCTCCAAGCTTCCAAATGCACTTGATCCACTCACACACAAGGGTTAGGGTTTCTGGACTTGAGGATTAGTAAGGAGGCTGGGGGAATGGATGTTATGTTCTTTATATAGGGCTCAACCCCGAGAATTAGGGTTTTCTCCACTCAGCGCCTACTCGCCGAGTCCATTACATTGACTCGCCGAGTCGGCCACTTAACACGCGACCAAGTCGTGACTCTACTCGCCGAGTCCGCACATGGACTCGCCGAGTCGCTCTTTCCCAATTTACTCTTTTAGCCCTTCAACTCTACTCTTGATATTTCGGGATGTTACATAATTGAAAAGGTTTCAATGAATGGAAGAACGAATAAGAAGAATCAAAAAGGCAAAAAGATAAAAGTTTCTCTATTCTAAGAAGAAGGGAGAATAACTTTTATTGTGTTTTATGATAGGTCTTAATGATTAAGAACCATTTCTCAATTGATCCTCTAAGTGAGTCTTAGTGCAATTGCATGTCTAAGAAGAGGAATCGAGAAATGTAGAAATGCTTAAATCAAGAAGTCAGTCATACTTCGTTCCAATATCAAGTCTTAGAGTCAAGATTGTGACTCGAGCGAAACGTCTTAAGTAGGTTTATAACACTCATCAAATGTGGAATTTGGAAAGGTTTTCTAATTCTTTCTTATTTGAAATTGGAACGTTGTGATGTCTTGGATAAGACAAAGACCACCTAGGACCAATTTTGTGAAGTGTTTTGTCTTGATAAAAGCTACACCAACTCTTGAATATTTGTTTATTAAGAAAAGTTTCTTGACAAGAGAATCTTATATGTCAAGGAGTAAGTAGGAGCCTTAATGGTCTTGAAAGGTTTCAAGAACAAATTCGAGAATAAACCTAGTTAATCATCACTAGCACATGACTTGAGGTTTACAACCTATCATGTTGACATTATTTTGTTTCTGTGCCATTCCAATTGAGTTAATTATATACGTGAGTTCTATGTGTTCTCATTTGAATGCATAAAGATAAAGGGCCTTGATTGATGGAAATTACATTGATATGTAAGGATAAGTTGCTAAACTACTTGGAAGAGATAGTGGGCACTCGTGTTACCATAAGGCTAGAAATCAAGAAAGTTCAATCCATATGAGTTTGGATTTGTCGCAAACTTGGTTTTGGCAAATTCACATGGATAGGAACACATACACCATAAAATCTAAGTGTCATAAGATTCCCCCCCTTCATGAAAATGACTGTGAGGAAATGCTTTCAATAAGAGAGATTTTAAGAAGATAACAATTGTGAAAATTGTATTATCAAGTTCGATTATGGTTACGACATCCCTTTCCATAGTTCAAATTGTGAGATTTGGCGTCTAGTCTAACATTTGGGACTTATTGATATAAGTTCTAAATTTTTTAGACACACATATGAGCTATCTAAGGAAAAGGTGTATAAGTTTAAGAAGCTTAGATAAAGTCTTATCGAAGCATCTGGTATTAGAAATAGGAACTTCAGAAATTCAATAGGCATTGTTTTCTAGAAGTTCAGCGGTTTTCTGAATACATGTCAAAGCTAGTGGGAGCATAAGTGTTATGCTTATACGATAATAATCATCATGATAGTGGGAGCATAAGTGTTATGCTTGTATGGTTGTTATGGCAAGTATTGCAAGTTAGCAATATTAATTATAGAAAAACAAAGATTCAATTTGCAAAGTTGTATGGTTTGAAAAGTTGTTTTGCTATAATTAAGGGAGAGAATATTATACTTCGTTTCAAAATCTAAAGCTTAGATTGAGAAATTTTAATAAATTTAGTCAAAGGATACATAGTGTGTTCTCAAATTTCGATTATGATTACGACATCCCTCTTCATAGTTCGAATTGTGAGAACGTGACACATAAAATATTATGGCAAAAGATTAATAAAGCATCATATCTTTATGTAAGACATTATGCATCGTGTCCCATATGCTTCGGGTATAGGATCGATTTCAAATGCTATAATATTTGACCACTCTAAAATTTTCCAAATGTCTAGCTCATTAAGAGGGAAAAAGGACTAGAATCGGTTTTGACTAAAATAATTAAACAACTATCAAAGGACTATCCAAAGTTCGCTGAGGATTGGTCGCTTGTGAGTAGTTGGAAGTATGGTATTGGATGGACCATATCGACATTATTATGAATAGATAAGATTCTATTAAGAATGAGTTGTCATATGGCGAATATGGAAATGTTTCGATATTGGGAATTGGATATTGAGAGTCGATGTCTAGATTAGAAAATTTTATGCAAGAAGAATGTTCAAAGGAATGTACTTTGAATGTGAGACTTCATGTCTATGGAATTGTCTTGTAACAATTTCCGATAGAGTACTTTGTAATTTCATTGGCCAAGTCTTGGTGACTTTTGTGCTATGATTTTGCGAAAGGATCGTTGCATAAAATGTTAGAATCTAGCATATTCTAGTATTGGTAAGGAATTTGTATTCTTACACTAATGATATGGATAAGGAGTTGTGAAATAAGTATCATTGGAAAAGTTTTCAATTGATCTATTTCACAAAGTATGAACCATAGGTAAACATAGTGTGCATGCTCGAAGCATGGGACAACTATTGTTGTAATTTGAGTAATAAGTTGATTTTCTGAAACAGTAAACGATGACTAATGAGTAATCAATATGGTGTTTAAACAAAAGTGTCTTATTTACTCCCACAAGTTTGGGGCCATGTAGGATTAAGTATTATTGTTGTGTATGTTTTAGTTTGCATGTTTTGACTTCCAGAATAACTGGGTTATTTGAACCTCCACAGTCGGTCATACTGTAACAGCCCGGAATTCCAGGTATCGTTATATTTATGATTTTTGGGTGTTTTAAGAGGGGACTCGGCGAGTTGGAGCTCAGACTCGCCGAGTAGGATCGCGGATCTGGCCGCGGGTTCGCGACTGGACTCGACGAGTCCGGATATGGACTCGGCGAGTCTGCGCTGTTTAGCGAAAACCCTAACCGTTCAGGTTTGGGACGTATATGAGGGACTTTATGGCCGTCATTGTTCACCCTAGTCCTCTGAGAGAAACCCTAATTCGTTTGTGAGCATCTGGAGCAAGGTAGAAGACCATTGTTGATTTTGGAAGTGTTGTTTTTCAAGGAAGAGGAGGCTTGGCTAAGGGAACAACAAGGGAAGCCACGTTCTGAGAATTGGGGACACAGAGAGCACGTTATTCAGGTAATATTTCGAATTGCATCCTCCTATGATTGATGTGTATATGGATTTAGGGTTTATTGAACCCTTTTGTGGCTAAATTGAGTGTTACCTAAGTCCCCCAAACGATTGGAACCCTGTATTGGGATCTTTGGAAGTCCAGAATGTCCCATGCCTGAGCATTTCGTGAATCAATGGAGGTTTTGGATTGGAATCCTTATGCCTTAGGTCAAAATGTAAATTATGAGTCATGGGGTGTATTATGAGCACCGAAATGAGGACCTTACGTGATGAATCAGTCTAGGAAGGCCAGACCTATGAATGGTCGGAGCAGTTCTGACCTTAGAAAGCAGTTTGAGCGGTTGCATGGCATGGACTCGCCGAGTCCGATGAACAGACTCGGCGAGTAGCTTGAAGATTAACTGGGACTCGTCGAGTTGTTCTTCAGACTCGGCGAGTTGAGTCGGGGTGGCCCCGCGATTCTTCCAGGAGGAACTCGTCGAGTCAGGGGAGATACTCGACGAGTAGAAAGGGAATCTTAGAGAATTGGTGAGGACGTCTAGACTCGCCGAGTCGCCCTAGCACTCGCCGAGTCCGGTCAAAGTTGACCGTTGACCGTTGATCGTTGACCAGAGTGGACCTGTGTTGACTTCTTAGGGATAGTCAACATTAGAGATATAAAGTGTTAACAAGGGACATTATGATGTTATAGGAGGATTAGAGCTCGGAGAATCGGGCACGAGGGATTCCCAGGTTGTGAGATATCGAGACACGCGAGGTGAGTCTTCTCACTATACTTTACCTTGAGTAGGTAACCAGAGTTATATGGTAGAGTGTTTGTATGCTATGTATGTTATGTGTTGCACTACATTCTTCTATGTGATTTATGCTATGCTTGTGTACAGAGTTAGAACCTGAGGGTTCACAGAGTATGGGTGCACGGACCCACAGAGTTATAGCCTCGAGTGGCTAATATGTGTTATATGGTATTTTGGGGAACTCACTAAGCTTTATGCTTACAATGTTGGTGTTATTTGTTTCAGGTACTAGTGAGGATCGCGGGAAGGCGCCGGCCTGATCAGTGCACACACGCAGGATTTTATATTATGTGATCTTGGGGATTTTATATGTGTTATGAAATGAATTACCAACATGATGTTTTTATGAATATTAAATGAAGTTGTCTTTATTAAATGCGAAAAATTATTTTTAAAATTTCTGGTGTTACAATACGTTGGAAGTAGGTTTGAAGGAAGACTGTCATGAAGAGTCTGTAGATTGTCTAAAGAGTTTAGACATAGCACAAGTTTGCTGCAGAGTTCATGAGTGCTTTAATAAGATTAGAGTACTGGATTAAACCCACGCTCACACGAATCACTTCATGGATTTCATCACGAGTGACTGTGAGTCGATAATATTGTACATTCTTGAAACCGAGACATGTGAGTTGTTATTTGATGGTCGGTTGCACATTGATGATAAGTAAACGCACCAGTAACTTGGTGTTATAAAACTTATTGTTGTGTGTGATTCGATCAGTAAATGCAAGCGGACATTTGAGTTGAGGTTTATCCATTCCTCTTACCCAAAGTGGGATAAAAGCGATATATGTGGGCCCCTCGATGATTTAGTGATGACACCTAAGTGCTTGGCCAAGCCGGGACTAAGTTGATGTGTTCAATTGTAGTCTGTTGTCAGTCATCATAAATCGGAAGTCGGGAAACAGTATAGAGAGAATGATTAAAATCCATCTCTTATGTCTATACGATATCTTGAGAATGGAGGAATATATGATCCCTTATCTAAAGGACACGCATATCTGATAAGATCAGAGTTGACAACGACTTTTGAAAGCTATGATTGCTGATCAGGTTCTGAAGTTACGCAAAATAGTTATTAGACTTATCCAAGTGGGAGACTGTTGGATTAGTGTCTAAGTCCATAACTATTTTGGTATGTACTTGACCCGATTATGAGCATGGTCCTTTTGGGTTGTCTTCACCGTAGAAATATGTAGGATGAATTAAGGAGAGAAAGGTTTAATTATGATTTATTAATATATTATAAGAATGATATATTAAAGGAGAAATCATAATGTTTAATCAATATTAGTCAAGAATTAATCAAGAATTAATTTTGTGGCTAAAAGAGATTAATTAAACTCAAGGGACTAAAATTGTAATGATAAGATAATTGCAATTTGGGCTATAGATCACTTTGGAATAATAGGTTGGACTAATTCTATGGGGAAGCCCATTAGAAATCGTCCAAGGCATGTTCAAGAAGGGGTCCATGGGCTGCTTAGGGCTTAAGCAGTCAAATTAGGGTTTCCTGGTTTGATAACCCTAATTGCCTAAGTATATAAGGAACCCTTGGGCACCAAAAATGTGGCTAACACTTCCTTTAGGGTTTCCAGCCGTTTTTTGTGCCTCCCTTCTCTTCCCTCTTCATCTATGGTGCAACACTTGAGGCACTATGCTTTCTGAAGCCAAGGATTGATTGTTATTGCTATATAACAATGAGAGGTAAGATCTAAACCCTATTTTATGTTAATATGATTAATTTTATGCTAGATCTAGGGTTTATAGCTTTGGATATTCAATTGCATGTTCATTAGACAAACTAGATCCAAAAGCTATTAGGGTTTTCATGTACACCATAGGATTGATGTATTGCTCAAAACCCATCAGAAATATGAGTTGGATGACGAGTTGAGAGGTGATATAGACCATGAGGTAAGGGTGAGAGGTGGACGATGTGAGAATCCTTGTTCCCAAATGCTGGCCCGTCATCTAGCAGAGTATGGATGACAACCACGGACTATTCTAGAAAGTCCAGTGGAACACTAGCAGGCTCGCAACCTGTAGGTGTTATGAACGATTTGTTCACCCGGTGTACTCTAAACCTTGGCGATCATGCAGACTTGATGCCTAAACCATGGTGACTATGCATACTTAGTGCCTAAACCTTGGCGATCATGCAGACTTGATGCCTAAACCCTGGTGACTATGCAGACTTAGTGCCTAAACCCTAGCAATCATGCAGACTTGATGCCTAAACCCTGGTGACCATGCAGACTTAGTGCCTAATCCCTGGAGACTATGCAGACTTAGTTCCTATTGTGTAAACCGTGGCAATGATGGACCTCATGCGGATTCCTTAGGATGATCCTTAGGAATAAATGAACGGGGAATAGCTGATTCTTAGGGTAGATCCTTAAGAGTAAAGAGGATAACGGGGATGAGTAATTGGGTTGATTGTTTCATGTTTAAATAGAATAATTATATTATTGTGGGTTGAAAACCCTATGTACTCAGCAGGTTTCCCAACCTGACCCACTCAGTTTATTTATATCACAGGTGTTGATATCAAGTCACATTACACTGAGAGATTAAGGAGATCTAAATCACTAGTGATAATGAATGTAAGTTCTTTTTATGCTTATGTTTATGTATTGACGATGACATCCCAAATGTTTTAAAATGAATAAAAATACTTTTCTTCGGAAATGCTTTGATAATGTATTTATCATATTTTACTGGGAACAAATTCCGCAACATTTTTATTAAAAGAGGTACTCTGATTTTTATAAAGTATAAACAAAATCGGTCTTTTCTGACTGTGAAAATGGGGATGTCACAAATAATAATAAAATTACTTCTCGGGGTTCCGGGTTTATCATTAAATATTTTATATTAAAAGGGATGTTACATATTGTGGCTAATTATTAGTCTAGATTTGTCAATAAGTCAAAGTCTACTTCATGATCTATCAAGTAAGGATCAACAAGGCAGGACAATTAGGAGGCTGGTCCATTTCGGCATATAGCTTTTCTGAAATCCAACAACCAAACCCAATGTGACCATTCTAGACACATCTCCCGTAAGTAGTTCAATCAGTATAACGACGTTGAATCACTAATATGTTTTATTTATATGTTCACAATAATGATATTATACGCTATATTTAAAGTAAGGTAGAAAACTTACATACCCAGGAGTCAGGCTCTGCAGGGGCAGAACTTCATCGCTGAATCTTTCTAAGAAAGATTCTTGCAGCGCTTCAATGCTCACCTCACTATACTAAAAAATACAGAAAGAAAAATTCGAATCATGAGTGACCGAAATGCTCGGGGGATAAAAAGAGAAATAATTTTGAATTAAGAGAATGGTGCAAGAAATATAAGAGAGCATAGAGGCTCTTATTTATAGTAATTGAATTTTCAAAACCCACCCTATATATTTACTTAAATGACTAAACACCCATTTGTAATACTATTTTAAATAGATTTAATGATATTTGTACTAAAATAACGTCGAAAGTACTCAATATTAGTCTTATAACGACCGCATCGTCGATACCCTTCAATGATATATACATATGTATATATATGTAGACGTATATATGATTTACGCTTTATTTTAATACGTAAATGTGCTATTAAAAATTATAACTCGTTCGTACGAACTCCATTTTTGATGTTCTTTATATACACGCATTGGTATTTACGAGTACTACAACTTTCATTTAGACGCCGTCAGCTATTTATCATTCTATCTCAGATCTATAAAATTGTATCGAATTTAACGCGCTCGAAGAGTAAGGACCAAGTTTCGTCCAAATCTTTAACATATGAGCTCTATTCTTGACGTTCTTTATATCCACGCATTGTTATTTTTTAGTACTACAAATTTCGTTTAGATTCCATCGGCAAATTCTTATTCTATCTCGAATTTACAAATCTGTATCGAATTTGTCGCGCTAGAAGAGTAGGGACTAAGTTTCGTCCATATCTTTCGCATACGAGCTCCGTTTTAGACTGTCTTTTTGTCGTTGACCTCCTATTAACGAGATCTTAAATTCTCGTTTAGATTGTTTTGGATAAAAATTAACCGATCTAAAATTCAAATTTCGGGTTGTGCACTCCTATGCTAAATTTTAGAAAAATCATAACTTTCTCATATGAAGTCAGATTTGGACGCTCTTTTTATACACACTCTCAGTTTAACATATAATACAACTTTAATATAGATCCTTAAGACTAGAAAGTATTTTATCGTAAATTCACTTTTTACGATTTCCGGTGTCGTGCCGGTTTTGCCGTAAAACTTTAACGAGTCATAAGTCGGATTTATATGTACGGAACCCTTGTGACATATACTATAACTTGGTCAAGATTATTTATTCTAAATAGTATTATATCAAAAAAATTATTTGTGACGCTTATTGTCTCTAAAGTGACTAACCTGAATCTGCGGGTGTTACAATTATCTCCCCCATTGGATGATTACGTCTCATAATTATCAACGAAATAGGGCTTGTATAATGACTCCATACATTATCTTTTCATCCTAGTTAATAATTGTAACTCCTATGTTCCTTCGAATGAGTATCTAACTCTTGGACTTCTGTACTGCTGGCGGTGCTCGATCTTGCACCCGCTCTCTATCTCACGTTCGATTTTCAATCGTGACCTTCAAGTCATAATCTCAATCCTTATTGGAGACTCCTGCTCCTTCGGAAATAGTCTTTACTTCGATTACCGTAACAGACTGATGGGACATGCTCTAATGACATCTTGTTGTATGATGCAATCCTAAGACTCAGGTCTTTTAGAGTCAAATTCCAGAATAGAATATACCTTCTTTCATGTTCTAATGTTATATAATCACATTCTAGCATGTAGCACTTCTAGCTACAAGCTTCTTACCTTAACAACGGTTGTGATACTTTTATTGATCGCTTCGATTGTCTTTCACTTCAATCTTCTAAATTAAGTTGGATGCTACATCGATTTTTGTTCTTTGAACCACGTAAAATAATCATCTTAGTCAGAATCGATTTGATTTAACCACTAGGGTCAGATTAACAATCATCTTCTTAGTCATTACCGAAACGATGGTAATGGCAGGCATGAACAAAACATAATCAATTACAATTGCATTGGTAACCTTGTGACTTTCCCTAATCCAAGCATGAGTCTTGTGCTTCCGGTAGTATTGGCCTCTACTACCTTTCGCACCTACTTATACTCGTCCCAATTATTGTCTCGCAGTTCTCCAAGTTATTATCACAAAAACAATTTTAACACATACAAATGTGTCCAAACAATCATATAATTTTCTCTAGACTCTACTAGGACATCTTCCATGCATATCTTCGATCACTAATTCTGCTTCAACTCGGTTAGTAATGGAAATGTCAGATGATGGGATAACTTCATGGATTATACTAGAAAATCTTTCTTTCTGCTAATCGAAAGTGTACTTATCATGTACTAGATGTATTATTTATTAAATTCATTCTAAAGGCAAGATATCACTCTTCCGATATATTCCGATAGGTACTATTCAGTATCGTAAGCCTTCTCATTTCCTCCATTTACTAAATTCACTATGAGACTTCACCATGATGCTTTGCACACCAAAACAGTCGTTTGGTGTACCGAGATGAGAATAAAGATAGAGGAAGGTTTAGACTCGTATTCCTCCATATTACCTCGAAAAATTATATGTCAGTTCTAATATCATAATTAAACGTTTAGAAATCTAAACACATAAAATTTCTAGATTCGGTCGGCAACAGACCATAGATCCAATTAACCGATAGCATAAAGCATCACAAATTATTCACCACAAAAAAGCATCTTAGGCATCGTCCTAAATTAAGCTAGTGCTTGTGTCTATTCAAGCTTAAACTAATGCTCTGATACCAACTGTGACATTCTAATTTTCACGGCCAGAAAAGACCGATTTTTTTATGCTTTATTTTGAAAATCAGAGCAACCTTTTAAAGAAAAGAGTTTCGGAATTTGTTCGCAGAAAAACATGATAAATATGCTATCAAAGCATTTCCGAAGAAATGTATTTTTAATCATTTTCAAAACATTGGGATGTCATCGTCAATACAGAAACATAATCATAAACAGAACTTACATTCATTTAACTAGTGATCTACATCTCTTTTAAATCTCTCAGTGTAAAGTAGCTTCATATCGACACCTGTGATACAAATAAACTGGAGTGGGTCAGGTTGGGGAACCTGGTGAGTACATAGGGTTTTCAACCTACAATAATATATTTGTTATGTTTAAACATCAAACAGTCAACGCAATTACCCATCCTCATTATCTTCTTTACTCTTAAGGATCTACCCTAACAATTACTTATTCTTCATTCATTTATTCCTAAGGATTCTCTAAAGGAATAGGCACAAATTCCATCATTGCCTATGACACAACTGTCAATGTTATCTATTAAGAACAACTGCCAATATTACCATTTAGGCACAACTGCCAAAATTGTGACATTCTCTATGAGGCGCAACGGCCGATATTATCCTTTAAGGCAGCTGCTAGGGTTGTGATGTTCTCTACTAGGTGCAGCTGTCAATACAATCGTTAGAGCGCAGCTGCTAGGTTGCATAGAGTACATCGTAGATCAAAAGTATCTACAGGTTGTGGCGCAGCTGTCAATGCTCATCTATAGGGCTCTAAGTCCATGCTGCCAATGTTCACCTATAGGGCACTAAGTCCATACTGTC
The DNA here is from genome assembly GCF_051521515.1 of Lactuca serriola. NCBI lineage: Eukaryota > Viridiplantae > Streptophyta > Magnoliopsida > Asterales > Asteraceae > Lactuca > Lactuca serriola. The sequence continues at coordinate 237,114,943 of NC_136415.1, read as the reverse complement.
GATGTTCCTCTATATCAGCTTTCATCCCTCATCATTTATCTACCCATGTTTTTCCCAACATATTTTGTAGATATAAAATACATATATAGTTTAGATCATTTAAAACATGCATAAAATTGTTCATCCAACATAGATAGCAAGTATACATAAAATATGCACACATAACATGTAATTTATATCAAATACTTCATATCTATGTGTAAGATGAAAGTAAATATGCAATCACATATAAACTCTTCAACATATATTTAACTCGTTAACATATATTTAATACTTTAATTAATATTTGTAATAAAATCATGTTCATGAAAGGGACTATGCACTCATAATACGTAATTTATATTAAATACTTCATATCTATGTGTAAGATGAAAGTAACTACGTACTCACTTGTTAAAGTGACGAATCAAAATTCGAGCAACACTTCGCTTCTTAATAATATGATTTCCTTCGACAAAACTTAGTATTATTACCACTAGATTTTCGTCTAATATTTATTGTGACTAATTATTAGTCTATATATGTCATTAACTCAGAGTCTACTTCATGATTTATCAAGTAACGATCAGCTAGGCAGGACAGTTAGGAAGCAGGACCATTTTGGTATATAGCTTTTCTGAAATCCATTAAAAAAACCTTATGTGACCATTCTAAATACATCTCCTGTAAGTAGTTCAATCAGTATAACAACTTTGAATCACTGATAAATTTTATTTATAGGTTCATAATAACAATATTATAAGCTATATTTAATGTAGGGTAGCATAACTTACTTAGCTAGGAGTCGGGCTCTGTAGGGGTAGAACTTCGTCACTGAATCGTTCTAAGAAAGATTCCTGCAACGCTTCAATGCTCACCTTACTATACTAAAAACTACAGAAAGAAAAAGTCGAATCATGAGTGACCGAAATGCTCGGGGGATAAAAAGAGAAAGAATCTTGAATGAAGAGAATGATGCAAGAAATATATGAGAGCCTAGAGGCTCTTATTTATTGTAATTGAATTTTCAAAAACCACCATGCATATTTACTTAAATGACTAAACACTCCTTTATAATACTATTTTAAATAGATTTAACGATATTTGTACTATACTAATGTCGAAAGTACTCAACATTAGTCTTATAATGACCGCATCGTCGATTACTTTCTAATGATATATACATATGTATATATATGTAGACGTATATATGATATACGCTTTATTTTTATACGTAAATGTGCTATTAAAAATTATAACTCGTTCATACGAATTCCATTTTTGACGTTCTGTATATATCCATGCGTTGGTATTTACGAGTACTACAACTTTCATTTAGACACCGTCAGCTAATTCTCATTCTATCTCAGATCTACAAAACTGTATCGAATTTATCGCGCTCGAAGAGTAGGGACCAAGTTTTGTCCATATCTTTAACATACGAGCTCTATTCTCGATGTTATTTATATCCACGTGTTGGTATTTATGAGTAATACAACTTTCATTTAGACTCCATTGGCTAATTCTCATTCTATCTCGAATTTACAAATTTGTATCGAATTTGTCGCGCTTGAAGAGTAGGGACTAAGTTTCATCCATATCTTTCGCATACGAGCTCCGTTTTAGACTGTCTTTTTATTGTTGAGCTCCTATTTACGAGATCTTAAACTCTCGTTTAGACTATTTTGTATAAAAATCGACCGATCTAAAATTCGAATTTCGGGCTGTACACTCCTATGCTAAATCATAGAAAAATCATAACTTCCTCATACGAAGTCAGATTTGGATGTTCTTTTTATACACACTCTCGGTTTAACATATAATACAACTTTAATTTAGATCCCTTGGGATACAAAGTATTTTATTGTAAATTCACTTTTTATGATTCCTGGTATGTGTCGGTTTTGTAGTAAAAACTTCGACGATTCATAACTTCTTTGTTATAACTCGGATTTCAATGTTCTTTATATGTACGGAACCCTTGTGACATATACTATAACTTGGTCAATATTATTTATTCTAAATAATCTTATACCAAAAAAGTTATTTTTGACGCTTATTGTCTCTAAATTGATAACCCGAATCTGCGGATGTTACATGCAAGGGCTCCCATTGCTGAAGTTTGAGAAGGATCATCTATGTGTAGCCTGTGAACTAGGGAAGCAGAGCAGAAAGGTTCGCTCAACAATCATAAACACCAAAGTGATCGATCCACTTGAGCTTTTATATATAGATTTATGTGGTCCATCGGCTATCGAGAGCATTTGTGGTAAAAAGTATATCTTAGTAATTGTTGATGATTTTTCTAGATTTACGTGGGTTTATTTTCTCAAGTAGAATGATTAAGCTTCAACTGCGAAAGCTTTCCCGGAATGTTTGCAGCGACAATGGTTCAGAGTACAAAAACCATGCGTCTGAAGAATTCCTAACTGAAAAGGGAGTTACTCACAACTTCTCGGCTCCTTACAGTCCACAACAAAATAGGGTTGTTGAACGACGAAACCGTTCTTTGTGCGAAGCTGCGAGAACCATGTTGTCATTTGCGAACTTGCCACTTTATTTTTGAGCAGAAGCTATTGGCACAATGTGTATTACTCATAATCGATCCCTCCTTAGTAAATGATTCTCCATTACCCGCTATGAAATTCTTAACAAAAGGAAACCCTTGTGACATATATTATAACTTGGGATACTCTCTGACTTTGAAGGCATATATGGTTCTCAACAAAAAGACAAGACAAATATAAGAGACCTATTATGTCACCTTTGATAACAATTATTTAAAGAAGTATTAGAAGACTGACTCTCAATCAGAGGAAAAATTTCCCATAACCAATCCGATGACAATTCCTCTTTTTGATATTTATGTGGAATTTCTAAACCTATTTGATGAACCGGAGAAGGCAATCTCTTTAGAATCCAAGGCAGCAGATAACAAGAAGTACGAGCTGAAAAAGATTATTGATGACGTTGCGAAAGATATGGAACACTAGCCACCCACTTCGAAAGAATATGACATTCCGTGCCAACCTCAAGCTGTGAATGTTCCACCTCAGGGGGAGGATTTCACATCAACTTCCTCATCTGACACACCTGTTGAGGGGGAGAATGAAGTTCCTGAAATCAGCCTAGAACCTTCATTCCAGTGTGAGAATCCAACTGTGGAAGAAGAGTTTAATCCATCATTCGAGGGGAAGAATACGAATAAAAATGATGATTCGGAAGTTCAATCAGAATTTGAAGAAGTAAATGTAGAACTAGATCCATCCTACGATCCTAACTACCCTTCACTAACAAAATGGAACAGAGATCATCCGAAAAAGCAAGTGATCGGAGAAGTTTCTTCGGGAGTTCTTACGAGAGCACAACATAAGGCGAAACAAACTTCACTATTCTCCAAAGTGGAATTTTGCATGTTTAATTCGTTTATCTCCAAGATTGAACAAAAAATGTTAAGATTGCTCTTGATCATTCTGATTGGGTGCAAGCAATGCAGGAAAAGCTTAATGAGTTTGAATGAAAAAAGGTTTAGAGACTTATTTTGACTCTGAAGGATGTATCTGTTGTAGGCTTAAAATGGGTGTTTCGTAATAAGCTTGAAAAAGAGGGTGATGTGATACTAAACAAGGCTCGGTTAGTAGTCAAAGGGTATTGCCAAGAAGAAGGGGTTGACTATGAGGAAACTTCTGCACCAGTAGCAAGGTTGGATTCAATTCAAATCTTTCTGGCATATGCAGCACACATGAACTTTGAAGTCTATCAAATGGACATCAAGTGTGTCTTTCTGAATGGGGAACTAGAAGAAACAGTGTATGTGGAACAACCACCTGGATTCGTAAACAAAAAATATATGAACCACTGTTACATTCTGTACAAAGCAGTCTATGGTCTGAAGCAAGCTCCGCGAGCCTGATATGAAACTCTCACTAGATTCTTAAAACAAATTTAAACAAGGCTCAGTCGACACAATATTCTTTCGTAAGAAATATGGTGACCATCTGATGATCGTCCAAATCTATGTTGATGATATCATCTTCGGATCTACTAATACTAGATTAACTGCAAAGTTCTGAAAGTTGAGGGAGACTAAAATTGAGATGAGCTTACTTGCGAAGAAGACCTTACTTGCGAATTTTAGAATGGTGGGAGATTCAAAGGTGAAGGTTTCAATGGCATTCAGAACGAAACTAACTCCATCTCTAGACAAACCAGCTACTGATATGACTCTTTATCGTCAAATGATAGGTTCATTGTCCATACATCGTGTTTTCTTTTTGCTATTGTGATAGGTTTCAAACAAACCCTAGGGAACCCTACATGACTGCTATTAAGAACATCTTCAGATATCTAAAACAAACAAGCTCGCACGGAATTTGGTACCCATCTAGTTTGGGGTTCTTTTTGCAAGCATTGTCGGAGGTTGCAATTTTAATCGCAAAAGTACAACTGGAGGATGTCAATATCTTGATGGCAAACTCGTTAGTTGGCAATCAAAGAAACAGACATGTGTCTGTCTCACTGTCGACCGTCGAAGCTGAATATATTGCAGCTACCTCCTGTACCTCGCAGGTGATATGGATTCAATGTCAGTTAAGGGACTATGGCATTAACATGAAAAAATACCCTTATACTGTGATTCCGAAATTGTCATTCGCATCTTCCACAACCCAGTGCAACATTTGAAAACCAAACACATTGCACTGAGGTATCACTTCATCAAGGATCATGTGGAAGATGGAAATGTCGAGATTCACTTTGTTAGATCCTCTAATCAACTTGCCGATATCTTAACGAAAGCGTTGCCATAACAAACCTTTAACATAATACTTCAAGGCATAGGGATGATTGAAGCATAATCAGTTCTGAATCAACCTTCGTACTCGTAATTTATTGGATGAACTGGAAATTTATCCAAATGTTCGGAGTGATATGTAGTATACTTTCAAGTTGTGAATTGGTCTGATCACTCGGAGCGACTCGCAGCCACTGTTCATTTGAAGGTTCGGAGCTTCTTGTATCCTTTGTATATTTTGTTTTTCTTAAGTTTCTGTACACTTGTGTTTTTGTTCTTTTACATTCTGTTTTTATTTATTTCTTTTTTAGAAAAATCAAAAATCCAAAAATATTTCTATTTTTATTTCCTCTTCAGAAAAATTCAAAAATTACAAAAACATGCTCTTAATTTACAGTCTTATTTCCTTTTATGAAAAATATCAAAAATACCAAAAATAATAGACAATTGAGCAGGATTGAAGGAATAAATCATAACACTCTCAATTGTCATTGATGGGGAAGATATTTAACTCCAAATCTTTACACTAGTTAAGTGTCCTTATAAGCATGTTGCTGCATGTTGTCTGAAGCCTCTGAGACTCTATGTTCGAAGCCTTAATGATTCAATAATACCAATCGTTTCTTCCCAATCAGGCTGATAATTCACATAAGTCATTGAGCTACCTTACTCTTCTCATATTGAGTTAAGAGATGAATTCTTTGTCATTCTTTCGTATAGCAGAGGTACACTCTTCTTCGGAACCACCTTCCAAAATTTCTCCATCACTTTCGCTTCCATTAACATAACCCTTGAGACTTTTGGATTTTACCACTGAGGTTTATGGTTACACAAATTCTATGTTTATGATCTTAAATTCGTTATCACCACGAATTGAGTGAAACTGAAAATCCAACACATATTTATCAATTGACAGTGAACAATTTATATGTTCTAGATTAATCACCATGGAATTGACGAGACTCCACTTTTGTGGTTCATAACATTAAATCTCTTTTTATTTTTTGCGAGATCTTAATGAAATGTTCTAGACCTAAGAAGTTTCTTCCCATAAGATCCAGTTTTTATTTTTCTTCAGATTTCTATAGTTTTCCAGCCATTTAAATTAATTTCAAATCATACTTGTTCTTATGGCTACACTAGTCATACAAGTACTTCATCCGAACGTTCAGACATATGTCAAGTTTTGGAGTTTGGTTGAAGATAACGCCACTATTAAGCGTTCATGAAAAGATGTCTTTCACCGTTTCTCAATAAACAGACGATCGTAATTCAACGGGACACCACACAGACACTCCCGAGTCTCTCTTGACTCCGAAGGAAGAGATCATTGCCCAGGATCCAACTGCTTCATGTCTTTACTGACATCACTAGGATCCCTTAGAAATTTTGCTTTATTTCTTTATCTTTGGCACACTCTTGCACGAAAATCCTTGTGATTTTCAAAAAGTCTAGTTCACAATTCTATTGGTTACTTTTAGATTCGGAGAACGGGAAATGACAATCAGATACGAATGGGTAGATCAGAAAAGGCGGTCTTTAAGGAATACGAAATGGTGAATCTTAAGGGATAAGATTGTGATAATGGCGTGTGCACATTTCAATTTTTTCCTGACATCACGCCTTGTCAGTTACGCCGCCTGACATCATGCCTGTGACATACGCTTTTTCAGGTGCTTTTTCAAGGAAAGTGAACAGCCTCCAACTGTATTTCTCTATCCTATACTAATGTATAAAAGGTCTTTGACGTTTCATTCTTCATTATAGCTTTCAAAAACTTTTTGCTACCGGCAATTAAAATCCTTTTTCTCCCTCAAGCACTGGTTATCATCTTCTCCAATGGCGTCTTCAGCCAACACTCCGTCTGCTGTAGATCAGACTGCTTCATCAGGGTTGTTGGGTGTGAAGTCTAACCAAACATTCTCCCATGGTTGTTGCTCTTTAAAAACAGAGCATGTTCCTTTGTATCTACTGTCTAAGGCTTACTGCACTGCACGATATGAAAAGAGTGATTCTACCATCTATTTTGAAATTGGAAATCTGAAAACCTGAATCACCAAGTCAAGATTCAGTCGATTGCTGGGGTTTACTCAAGGACGGGAGTTGGTTGATCCATAGTCAATTCTTGACTTTGTGATTCTAGAAATATTTTACAATATGGGTTATAGGGAATCTCTTGTCATTGTCTCCAAGTTCAAGAAGCCAAACATTCCTCCTGTGGGGAATGTTTTATTTATCGTAATTTTCAAGAGCTTTTCCGAAAGGGTGACCGGATCTAATAGTGAAAGTAAGCTTTTTCTCACAATCCTCTATGGTTTGTACTCAAGCATCAATCTGGATTATGGTTCGGTGCTTTGTACTCAACTTGTTCAAAGTACTCTTTCAGTTACAAGGCACAACGATATATCACGTGCTTTTTTTTTGTCGATCGTTATTTAGAGAGCCATTGATCGCCACCATATTCCAGTCATTGAAGGTTCCATCATTTCTTATATCCCGGTTTTTCAAACTTCAAATGTGATTTTATCTGATAGTTTGCGTTTTACCTTCATCGGATCTATACCAGAGATGATGCTTTGTAATGTACCGGCCGATAGTGAAGTAATCCAAGCCTATCCTAGACAAATGGCTTCAGGTCCTCGAGCATTGATAGATATAGTGAGAAAGGTTCTTGAGGAGGTGGACAAGCCAAAGAAAGGAGGAAAACGAAAAGCAAAGGCAGGAACCTCTGAACCTGCATAGACTCCGATGAAAAAGAAGCGACCCACTTGTAGGCAATGAACTCCTACTCCAAGTGATGCCAAGGATTCACAGTCCAATACCCTCTCTGATGTTCATATTCCAGAGCAAGTCCAGAAAGATGAAGAAGACACACCTGCCACTTCACACCCATTGGTTTCGGAGCCAATCACCACGAATCCTGAGGTAACCTTCTTTATGCCAACTTCTATTCTGATAACAGATGACTTCTTCCAAGATTTTTCTCCTCCTTCTCCTACTGCTTCTACTACTCCCATCTCAGTCGCACCATGTATGATTGTTTCAGTGGGTGTTTTGCAACCCCAAGTATCGGTCACTCAATCAACTCCATTCTTCACAGATTCCACAACAACAACACCATAAGTACATGTCAGCATATCTGATACAGGGGCAGGTGCTTTGGGTGTATCTATTGGTGCCGATTTCCCACCTATCTCACTACTGTGAATAAATTATCCAGATACTATGTTCGGTGATGATCAGGACAACTTTGAATACTTTCATTATAGTCCTTTCAATATCTAGCAGTCTAGTGATGATGAGGCTCCCATTACCAACACACAGTTCAAGGTTCTTCGCGAAAAACATGATTCTTTACTTGAATCATCTAAAACCTCCTCTAGCTTAGACTACTCTATTGCAGCTCACAAAGCTTTGCTCCAGACAATGATGAAGGATCATGCTACAAATCTTGAACAAGTTAAAAAAGTTGTTGCTGATTCTTCGACTGTCTGCAAGGATACGACAGAAAAAGTCGTTAAACTAGTTTCCAATGTTCAAACCTTCATGGGAAACTTCCAGACTTCCTTTGAGGCCAACACTGCCAAAGCAAATAAGGTGATTACTAGTCTTGGCACTACTCTTCGCTCTAAGAAAGTTGCTATTGAGAATATTCATATTGGCATTCAAACTGATAATACAGAGTTCCAATCGTCCATATCCGCAAAGATCGAGGAACTACAAGACGATTTGGTAATGGAGAACAAGATAATGGATGAACTTGCAGTAAAAACAGAGAAGTTAAAGGTCATGTATGTGAAGCTTACTCATACGAATCAACATATTGATGAGCTGAAATCTGAAAAGGTTGTCATCAAAAGGTGCATGGCTAATATAAATTTATATTTGCACAACTTGATTGAGACTCGTGATTCTCTCCTCACAGTCTTTTTCCATCAGCATCTCACAGAAAAATCGAAGCCCATCTTCTCAATGCTCGATCATATTGTCGGTGCTTCGCGATATTCTATTCCAAAACAAGGGGAGAACCTATGAGAATTTCTGATGTGGATAAAAGAACTAGTGGTCGTAATGATCATGAAGAAAAGCCCAAATCAAAGAAACTGAAGGTTAATGTAGCTTCGAGTTCGAGAGGCAAATAAAAAGTGTTAGATGATGGTGATTTTGAAGAAGAGGATGAGAATGAGAAACTAAAGTGTAAATCTGGCATTGCTGAACTTGATAAAAATCTACGAGTAGCTAAAGAAGCTAAAGAAAAAGAGAAGGCAGCTCGTGACGCAAAGGAAACATTGAAAGCATAGAAAACCATTTTTTCTCTGTAGACACTGGAGCGAATTTCGAATGAAGTCATTAATAATCCGAACAGTTAATAGCTAGAACCTGTTGGATCATTCGAGCTGGAGAACTCTCAGGATTCGCAGATTAATTTGCCTATTACGTCGAAGACATTTCTGTTTCATTGTTTTGATAAGATTACGAACGTTTCTCATACTGACAAAGGTGCTGATGGGATGCTCTTTTCATTTTATCTAAAGCACATGAGGCCAAAATATGAAACGTTGAGCTCAAAGAAGATCACAACTGTAAAGGTGTTCGAACCAATTGAAACTGGGAGCTTTATTAATGGTCGTTTCAAGGTTGCTTGCGGGGCAGTGCGTTCAAAGCACGGATTTACTCTCGCAGATCTGCCCTACCTCAACCCATTCTATTTGATTTCTTTGTTACTTCTACTGCTAAAGGATCAACAGAAATTCAAGCCTATCATTGCACATCTGAAATGAATGTTTGTTTGTTACATCCAAGAGGTTGGTAAGATGGACATGAAAATTGCCATTTTCCTTAATAAGAAACCTATAGTTCTCCCCAAGGAACCTCTGAAGGATCTTTATACAATGAAGTTGGGGAGGATACGAAGGGAGGATTAGAGTGTCGCTTTTCGCATAACAGAAAAACCAGATGTGAACTATCACAAAGTCGGCTTCTATTTTCCAGAAAAACATCTATACTCTTCTTCCTGTCTAGAAGACACTGTGGATTTTGTGAGTCAAAATAAAGTGAACAGCGTTGCAGACATGAAATGTTTTTCTGACATGATCAATTGGTACATCCTGGTTCATAAGACTCTGCTGAGCATCATACCGAAACTCTTTATAGTTCAGAGATGCTAACCGCAATGAAGAATCTTCCTTCCTAATTGACACAAAGGGGGATATTGTTGGGCTATAAAGTGTTGTGTTAATTTTGTATAGTATTATTATAGTCCATTAGTAATGGGTTGGGCCTGTCCACCTGGTTTCATTATTGTGCTAGGTTTACGGTATTTATAATGCATGCATGCACCGTGTTTTGTATCAATCTTCTTGTAACTCTACATTGCCTTTACACTACCAGTTCTTAGTCGAGCTCATCTAAGGCAGTGCATTTTAACCATTCAGCATAGCTTTGATCTCCATTCTTGTGTTTGATTATTTTACCTATTTGAATCTATCGATCTTATTTGTTTTAATCTTATCAAACCCAAGAATTTCCCCACCTTTACGCCAAAGTGATATTTAGAATTGTTAAGTTTCCTGTTGATTTTTTCCAAGATATAGAATGCCTTTTCAATATCATGAATATGCTTCTTAGTTTTATCTGACTTAACCACCATGTTGTCTATATAGACTTCCATGGTATTCCCAAGTTATTCTTTGAACATTTTGTGTAACACCCGTTCCAGGTATAAATTAATTTCTGAATGTTAAACTTTTATTTTGGGTGGCCTCATAGTGGTAGAGCTTCACCACGGCATGTCAGTATTTTTATGATTGTGGGAATTTAATGACCCGCCATGGCATGGCAGCTGGTTTTGGAGAAAACCCTAATCCTTGGGATTTAGGCCCTATTTGAAGGACATTATGGCTATGGTTTCGTGATCATTCAGCCTCGACTATCCTCTCAAGCTCAGAAAGCCTAATTCTAGCCACCATTGCATTTGTGAACTCATTTTACTATTTTTGGTGATCTTTGAAGGAGATATAAGCTTTTGGTGTGGTGATTCACCTTACAAGAATCGTCTACATCTTCTAGCATATCCTTTGGACCTTGGTGAGTGTCCAAGACCCTAACTTTTCCTTGGAAAGTTTGTAGATCTTTAGATTTTGTCCCTTTTCTTCATGTCTTGATGGGTTTAGGTGGTGAGATCTCGTAAAGTTTGCAACTTCATGAATCTGTAGATCATTTGGGTTATTTGGTGTTTTGGATCTAAAGTAGGAATGAGTTTTGGTTTCATGCATGGAATCTTGTTCATTAAACCCTTGTTTTGACCAAATAGGAGTTCAAGACATGCATTTGACATGTATGTCTTAAAAACACGATTTTTTATGTTAATTAGGTGCTAGGAACCCTTCTGGAATTGATCGACAAGAAACCTTCAAGATTAAGTTCTTAATGATTAAGCCATGTTAAGTTTTTGCCATTTTTGGAACTAGGAGTAGAGATCTTGATCTCTTGGAGAGTCATAAGGGATAAAGTTCGAAACTTTATCCATCTAGACCCTAGAATGCACCAAATTTGAGCTTTAGAGCTCTTTGAATCGAAGAAAACGGCTTACCCATTAAGTTGTTGGGAACCCAGTGCCCATGGTGTCGCCTTAGGTTACCATGGTGTGATGACTAGGAAATGGCCATCTATATTGTCGTATATGGGCCACGACGTGGTCATGGATGGCCATGATGTGGCAGTTGACTAAAGTCATTATTGTTGAATTTTAGACCGGTATGACTTTTAGTCAACTGAGAAGGGTTGAGAACTTAGAAGGGCGAGATGGTCTTTTTCTCAAATGAGGGTTTATTGTGGTATCAGGGCTTGTTGAGTTGGGGATTTATTGTGATAGCTAATTAGGTTTTAGTTTTTGATATTTTTAGTTGGAGAGACTTCATCAGCAGTAGGTCATGTGTGAGATCTATTTGTTGATTTATTGAAGTGATTCTCTTCACTATACTTGTGGGTTGAAGACACCAATGTCGACCCGTTAGATTATGTTTGTAGGATGCTTATTGTGTTTGCGAATCTTGCATGTGTTTGCATTTATGTTGGACGAGGCCCATTATGTTTGATGGGCTGGGCCCACTATGTGTTTGAATTCTCATGAAGTATTTTCCTTAAGGCTTCTTATGCGAGGAGCACCCTCATATTCTTGAAAACATTAATATGGCAGTAATTCCCTTGTACTCGTATTTTGACCACTCGCTTACACCCCATCAGTATCTTGAGTCCTAATAATCAAATGAACTTCCACTATAACTCCCTCTAACCCATTGTGTTGAACTAATACATCGAGCCAACTACTGATCCTTCGAGCAGGACCCTATCTTGCTCCCACCAAGGGCTCATACCAAAAAGGTTGACGACCTAAATCTCGTTCATCAAAATGGCTCCACCCATGACTCACAGTATGCAAGACGGCATATGACAATCCTTCGATAGTAATAACCAGGAAATCACAAGAACGATGATCTTTAGGTGGGGACTTAACGAAACCAGACATAAAGTCTTGCACACACAAACATACAAGAAAAAATTATTAAAAGGCATGAAGGAATTCATACACGCAAGGTCTCGAAGTCTTTGCTCTGCCTCCTAAAAGACTGCGGATGATGGGGTCTGAGCCGCCCCAAATGATAAACATGGGAAACTTTCCCAAATATGACCTGGTTGATGACAATGATGACATAACTCTACCTGCATGGTGCAATATTACCGAACATGACCCTTCCTTTTGCACCTGTCGCATTTGAACTTGCAGCATACAGGCTCGTGAGAACCTCCACCCTTAACGAATGTGTCATGGCCCCTCGCACTTCCAGCACTAGGCATGGCAACATCGAGCTGCATAGATGTTGCTAGCAAAGTCATATCATGAGTCCGCTTCCTCTTTCCCAGTTGCATCTCCAAAACAAGTTCCTGCTTTCGAGTCACCTCAACATTCCCATCGGTTTTTTGAATGGCTAAGATATGATCCTTGAACTTGGCGACCAACATGTCAGTGATATAACCAATAACGCCAGACAACTCCTTTTGTAAGGTCCATGAAACCTAGGTGACAATCCAATCACGAAATCGATCCCCCGGAAGGCATGATGTATCCTTAACCTTTGATCCCTCGGAGCAAGAACTAGCAATGGGATCCTCATCCCAGAAAAAACTTGGGGCTCCACAACCTTGGACTCGCGGAAAGGAAGAGTATGGTATCCTACAATATCCATAATCTTAGTGTAGAACATGCTCATATGTTCATCCAAAATCCCCTTTGTGATTGTACCTAAGATCACCAAAGTCTACTGCAAAATACCTTAGGTGATCTTTGACGAGATGAACTCTAGCATCTACTCATCAATCGGCTCAGTACCAGCACCTAAGCCTAAATCAGAACTTCAACCTCCTCCACACGTGCTCATCACCATACTGAAAAGTAACCATGACATTAATAAGAATATACCCAAAGAATCATCATCCCATAAGCTTCCTAGATTCTCTGTGACTCTCCTCGATTCGAGTATGGATCCTGTGCTTTCAGTAGTACGGGCCCAATACTACCTTCCGCACCTATCCATACTTTTCTCAAGAATTATCCTGAATCCTCTAAGTCACCTTCTCAAACTAGTACTCCAAGTACTCACTAAATAGCACATCCAAACCCACTAAAACACTTCTTATTTTCTCCTAGGTTCCTCACCCCATCTTGTCATCAACTGGTGAAGATCCCTTACTAATGTTAGCTAACTACTTCATGAATACAATTGCATGCAACAAAGCTTAGATAATCCTTCGACTAAATGACTCAACCCTACAATGGTTAGACCCAGACAAGAGTTGTGTAGTATCAATCACGTTGAGGTTATTTAACCTCTACAGCATGCAACATAACATATTTTTGAAATAATTAACTCTCACCATTATAAGTCCCACAAATCACAAAGTAAGCATCATTTGGGTATTGAGAATTCTAAACCAGTGCACCACCTAATCAGGATTTTCTATCCAATCATCTGAAATCCATAGTAGCATGAAGTTCTAAAAGCTCAACCAATAGGCATATAAAGGCATCTCTCCTAAAACTTTATCATCCAAATCTTGAGCAGCTCCTTAGCCCTAATCTAGCCTGCAATTCTCATAACATATAACATAACATTATGTATAGGTATTCTGGGAATCACTTACTTGATATCGGTTAATTGCATACACCACACCCCTTTTTTCTTTATAAAAATCTTTGTAGAAATATTTATTTTCTTTCAAAAAGATTACCAATTCCTTAATATGAGTAGTTTGAGTTCAGACACGCCCGAAAGTGTGCCCGAATCCCTCAAACCAAGGCTCTAATACAAACTTGTAACATCCCAAAAATCATAAGTACAAATTTCATTTTTAAGTCAACCAAAAACCATCAAGTATTCATAAAAAACCACCAAAAGTATGTCAATGTGAAAATAGCTATCAAAGTAAAATCCCAAAATCAAAAAATGTTGACATATGGGTGGATGAGTTGTGATCAGGTCGAGCCCTTCCCTTTCGAATTAGAAGTACCTAAAACATAAACATAAACTATAAGCACAAAGCTTAGTGACTTCCCAAAATACCACATACCATACATGATACACACATATCATACTAAAGCATATACGAGTTTATTTCACCCCTGAGTCCCTTCCGACTCTCTGAGTCTCTTCCGACTCCCTGAGTCCCTTCTGACTCTCTGAGCCCCTTCTGACTCCTTCAGTATCTTTCAATTGGTACATGCCTATTTCACCCCTAGAATTAAGCATATAGTATATTAGCAAGAGTCATGAAGATAGCAAGCACATACAACCATCTTAGTAAGTGTCATAAAGACCACTACTATCCTACAACATAATCCAATGGGTCGACATTGTTGCCTTCGACCCACAAGCACAGTAAGGAAACACACCTCAATCCGAAGGTAACCAAATCACGCACGCGCTACTGCTACAAGGCTTCTGTGACAACTGTAAATTTTTGGCCTAGTCAAACTCAAATAAAGTCAACAAGTCAAATCAGTTAACTCAATTAACCCTTGTATATTAGGGATTTCATCATGTTTGCTATCGTACAACACCCTATCTTAATGCATAGAACCATTTTGAGTCTTCACGTGTTCAGAAAATATAAACCCTAATCAGAGTAGGTGATGGAACTACTCGATAAAACACTATTACATACCCTTCGGGTAAGTATAACACTCATAACGAGACTTAATGAGGTTTAAAAACCTTGCATTTCGAAGCTAAAAACTCACAAAGGTCCCAAACAAAGTCTCTCTCAATCTCTCTCTCCCAAATCTCTCCCATATCTCTCAAATCTCTCCCAAATCTCTCTCATAACCTCTCTCAACTTTTCATAATCAATCGGGGCATCTCAACCCTTAACTTAGTCAAAAATCGCTCGAAACGGAAAGATTTATGGAAAAACAACCTTAGAGGACCGAAAAGTCGAAAACTCTTAGAAGCGAAACCCTATGAAGTGAAACCCCAAGAGCCGAAGTCGGAGTCTCTAGCGAACCGAACCTTCCCTTCGGTCTGAAACCGCACTGCCTTCGCCTTCACTTCCAACATAGCACTTCACCTGCAAGATTTTTCGGATGAGCCTACTTTTGGTTCCCAGCCCATAGACCGAACATACCTTCAGTTCTAAGCACCCGAGGACCGAACCCTCGCCTCAGACTTTGGAATTCGCCTTCTTTTCTAGGTTTTCGATCCTTTTCGCGATTTCAGCTCGTTTTTCATGATTTTAACGTGGTATTTTCACCCAAACTCATATTTTGGCATATAAGACCCTAAATATTCATAATTTAATCACATTTTGAGGTAAATCTTTGTCTAAAAATAATATCTATTAGGTAAGATATTGAGGTGGAGTGTTGACCTTCCCATAAAGTTATGACACAAGCTACCCTCCACACCTACTCTATGACCCTCAGTAACTATTCATCCCAACCTAGTCAACTATTTGTCCTCTCGCCCTCTTTCTCCAGCACATAATCTTGATCAAAGGCCGTAAATCCTTAATTCTCCTCCCACATTACTCACTCTTTCACTAAAAAGCAAACTTATTTATCTCTCTCACTTTTTCTCTCTAAATTCAAAATTCAAGGTTGTTATTGAGCATTCTCCTCCAATTTTGGTAAGTATCTTCATCCTACACTTAATTATATTACACCCTTTCACTCAAATCATGGATTCCTTACACAAATATCATCATATTTGTTCATTGAATCTTCGAATCTTCAAGCATCTCCCAAGTGTTCTTGACTTGGAAACATCTTTTCTTAATCATCCATCCTAAGATATCACTCAAGCTGAGTTCATACCCCTACATTTTCATGTTTTCTTCAAGTTTTAGGGGGGAGAATACAAGTTAAATTACCAAAAGCTTAACAAAATTCAAACATCAGCTTTCCACAGGAAAGTTTAGTTCCATTCACGGACTGTTTTGGACACCTCAAACATTTTTTTTCAAAACTATACTAGATGCAAATAGTTCAGATTTATACCTTTAAAATGAATACTT
The DNA here is from genome assembly GCF_051521515.1 of Lactuca serriola. NCBI lineage: Eukaryota > Viridiplantae > Streptophyta > Magnoliopsida > Asterales > Asteraceae > Lactuca > Lactuca serriola. The sequence goes on along the minus strand of NC_136415.1, from coordinate 237,098,604 downwards.
TCACATATTCACACGATTTTTCTACAATTTATGGTGATTTTTACAAAACTGTCTATCACTGTAGCTATGAATTCAGACCAGTCTGTGAATATGAACATTTTCACAATAGTTAGAGACTTCTAAAAATCATAATAAAATTTAAGAACAAACTAGACACATTTTATAAACTCTTAGAGTTTACGTATTTAGTTTTCGACTTCGTATGAATTTTCTATGATTTTTCTAAAACAGTGCAGAAAAGTTGAAAACTAGTTAACAGATTACAACTTCTATAACACTTTGTAACATGTTGACCAAAGTGTTAATCTTTGATAACCTTATACCTTATATGTTATTTTCTGTTGAGTTATGTTTAGATAACAGAAAATATTCACTGTAATTTAAATGTCCTTTGTCATTACAAACATATAAGATGAAACATAATCAGAGTAGTTGTGTTTTGCTAAATTACTACTTACACCGAAAGGGGTCTTACTGTCAATGCAAATGGGTTTTTCATTTACTACACAATAAACTATAAAGGGTATAGTTTGGGGGTTTCACATTTCAAAAATACAAAACAAAAGGGGATTTCAATCCCACCACAGAAAAGGTTTTTACACGCATACTTCACGTAAACCCGTTATCGTAAATTGTGAGACACGTCTTTATTGTACTCTTAGAGTACGGGTTAAAATTCCTAAAATAGTTATAACCAGAGTCTCTTGTAGGGAGAGCATGATAATTGTATATAGATCTATATTAGGATTGACAACCCACACCCATTGCTGCTTGCAACAGCCTGACTGACCAGTCGGGGTGACAAATGTCATTTCATTTCCGACGCTTGAAGAATGTCGCAGCAGGTCTTCTCTGTCATAGTATGGTTATAGCGACTCACATAGGGAGATAACAACATATAGTTTATGGGGTTTACTACGTTAAATGGATTTATTTATTTAAATGCACATACATTTTTTATATACAAGTACTATGTAACATGCATACACTCGGTCTTGGGATTTAAGACTACATAACATTTTAAAAGGAGAATATTGGATTTTCTTGGTTATTCATATTATTTGCAAAACAAAGGGTTTCAAACTGTACATCCAAAAGCTTATGAACTCACCAACTTAATTGTTGACACTTTTTTCAAAACTACTTGCATTCTCAGGTAATCACTAAAACAGGTAACTACCAGCTTTTGAGGATGGGACGTTTCAGCGTCAGGAAAAACATTTTGTCATTATATTGTAATCGATTTTGAAACATGTAAAGTTGTGAAATCATGTAACTTTCTTGATTATATATATAATGGTTGTATTAACTTTGAGCACTATTATACTCGTTGTTGTGATACTATACATGAAGTCCTCCGCCCTCGGACGTTTCCGTCATCCTTGGTTCATGGGTGTGATAGCCTCTCACACTGAACATATCCAAAAATCATCCCTAATCAATAATTAGGGTAATAACCCACAGTAAAATGTCTAAATCATAATCCATCTTACTAAGGGTAAAAGACCATTTCACCTTTCCCTTACTTGACTCATCTAACTGAAGTGCTTTAAGCATTCTAACACTCCTATGGTGTACATCCAACCCTAGAAACCTTGGATATATGTTTTATCTATGATACATGAAAAATTATTTTTCCAAGGTTCATAACCTATCTAGCATACATGGGGAACTTTTAAACATAAAATTTAGTAGAAATACATACCTTGTAGTTGTTAGGATTCCTTGAAAACCTTGTGAACCTAGCACCTCAAGTGTGATGCCTCAAATGTCTCACACAACACCATGTAGTTGGAATAACTTAGAGGCAAATGGAACACTTCTTGAAATCGGCTATCACTCACTTGTATGTCTTAGTGGACGACTTTGGTGAGCAACATGAAGCTTATATAGTGTGTTATAATTAGGGTTACACCATGTAAAGCCTAATTGTCATGACCTTTCATTTCCATGACCCATGGGTTCTATAAACACCATGGAGCATCCTATGGGTTTTAGCCCAACTTGATAATCCATGAAGTATTAGCCCACTATATAAGTATGGATGATTTTCATAATCAACCCCTATATTTAATTAGTCTCCTTTTGATCACTTAATTAATTCCAAATTAATTCTTGATCAATACTAATTAAATAATATTATTAATATATTAGAACTTATAATATATTAGTAAACCTTAAGTGTTATTTCTCTCATTTTAGTCTATCCAAATTCATGATGCCATGCAACCCAAATGGACCATGGCAAACCGGGTCAAGTACATACCAGATATAGTTATGGACTTAGACGCCTTATCCAACAGTCTCCCACTTGGATGAGTCTAATAACTATAACTGCAAGTATGACTTCAGGAACCGATTAGCAATCATAGCTCTTTCAAGGTCTCTCGGAACTAAGATGATGATGATACGTCATTTAAGATAAGTGATTATATAATCCTCTATTATTGATATCAGCTGGACAAATACGTGGAACTATGTCTTACTTTTTGTCTTGCAGTTGTTTCCCGATTTCCGATTTGTTTGATATAGAACTTAATCTAATAGATAAACTTCAACTCATAACTACTTGTTGAATTATACACAAAGTCACGTTTTATAACATCAAGTTACCAATACGTTTTCGTACAATCAATGCATAACCAACTCATAAGCAACAAGTCATATCTCTAGGTTTGAAGACTTATATGATATTACTATCTCACAATCACTCAAGATAAGTTCCATGAAGTGATACAAGTGAGTGTGGGTTGAATCCAATACTCAAAACTTATGAGCACTCATGAGTGTTGTAGCACCTCATTACTATGTCCAACCACATAGACATCTACAAGCCAACTCATGACAGTCTTGATTCATATCTATTTCCAACATATGACTGACTGTGGAGAATTTGCATAATATGATATACCATAACATAATTATTTTGGAAGTCAAAACATGCAAAATGAAATTATATTAAATGATTGACAAAAGATAGCAACACTTTACTCATAAATAAACAACAACTTTTATTCATCATCAAATGTCAAATACACTTTACAAATTTCAAAGCTATCTAACTACTAAAACTAATATCATCCTTTAGCCCTATGCGTCTCGCATACTGGAGATGCTTAACCCTACCCAGTCCATTCGTGAGGGGATCTGTTAGGTTCTCATCCAATGATACCCTATGTGCCACGAGGAGTCCTTCTATACGATGTCTGATGAAATAATTTTTTCTTTCAGTCTGGAAGCTAGCATCACTATACCCTACTACTCTCAAGTCATCACTCCCACCGAGGGTAAGGACCCAGTCCTTAGTCTTCTGTAGGTACTTTGGAATGTTCTTCACCGCAGTCTAGTGAGCCTTGTCGGGGTTCCCCTGATATCTGTTGACCATGCTCAAGGCGAAGGCCACATCAGGACGAGTACAAGTCATAGCATACATGATCGAGCCTACAGCGGAAGCATACTGTACTTGACTCATCTCAGCTATTTCAACCTCTGTACTTGGACTCTGAGTCTTACTCAATCTGGCATTACTCTGGATCGGTAACTCTCCTTTCTTGGAATTCTGCATGCTGAACCTATTCAGCACCTTATCCAAGTAGGTACTCTAACTACGTCCAATTAGCTTTTAACTCCTGTCTTTCAAAATCCATATCCCTAGGATATAGGCAGCTTCTCCAAGGTCCTTCATAATGAAACACTTCCCAAACCAGGACTTAACCTCCTGCAAAGTTGGGATGTCATTTCCCAGGAGTAGTAGTCATCCACATACAGTACCAACAAGCTAACTATACTCCCACTAGCCTTGACATATACACAAGATTCATCTTCACTCCTTGAAAAGCCAAACTCTTTGACTTTGTCATCAAAACAAAGATTCCATCTGTGAGGTGCTTGTTTCAATCCATAGATGGATTTTTCAATCTTACACACTTTATTAGGGTATTCTTTGCTGACAAATCCCTCTAGCTGACTCATGTAAACATCCTCAACCAACTTTCCATTAAGGAAATCGGTTTTGACATCCATTTGCCATATTTCATAGTCATGAAATGCAACAATGTCTAACATAACCTTAATAGACTTAATCTTTGCTACTGGTGAAAAGGTCTGGTCATAGTCAACTCCCGGAGTTTGAGAAAATCCCTTTGCAACTTGTCGTGCTTTATAAGTGTGTACATTACCATCCATGTCGGTCTTCTTCTTGAAGATCCATTTGCACCCAACTGTCTTACGACCTGGTACATTGTCAACCAAGTTCCAAACTTGATTGTCATACATGGACTGTATCTCGTTGTCCCTACCCTCTTTCCATTTAGCAGCCTTAGGGCCTGCCATGGCTTCCGTGTAGCTGTTAGGTTCATCCAGACCAATCAGTTGTTATCACTGATAAGTGTATCACCTTCCACAGTAATATGGAAACCATAATAATGCTCAAGTGCATTCCTAACTCTCGTGGAACGCCTTAGAGGTACAGACTCATCAGTCAGATCAACAGGAGTTTCTTCCTTAGGTTGATTTCTAGTGTTTGAGGTTCCTTCACCACTTCACTCTTGAATTTTTTCATGGTCAATTTGCCTCCCACTGTTTCCTTGGCTTATGAACTCTCTCTCTCTCGAAAGACTCCCCTCCTTGCTACAAAGACCACATTATCATTAGGTCTGTAGAAGATGTAACCAAAGGATTCCTGTGGGTAGCCGATGAAAATACACTTCTCACTTCGGGGTTCGAGCTTATCGAGATTCTCACGCCTCACGAAAGCCTTGCAACTCCAAATCTTGATGTGGTCCAGATTTGGAACTTTTCCGGTCCACATCTCATGAGGTGTTTTGGCAACCTTTTTGGTAGGGACTAGATTAAGAATATGGGTGGCAGTCTCTAAGGAATACCCCCAAAATGAGTTTGGTAGAGAAGCTCGACTCATCATGGAACGAACCATGTCCAACAAAGTTCAATTACGCCTCTCAGCCACACAATTAAACTGTGGCGTTCTGGTAGGTGTCAATTGTGAGACAATCCCACATTCCTTAAGTTAGTTAAGAAACTCTACACTAAGATACTCACCACCTCGATCGGATTGAATCATCTTAATGTTCCTGCCCAATTGATTCTCTACTTCCTGCTTAAACTCTTTGAACTTTTCAAAGGTTTCTGACTTATGCTTGATTAAGTAGACATATCCATATCTACTAATCACAAAGTAGCGGTTAGCATCCCTAGTGGCGGTTCTGAAGGGTCCAAACACATCCATGTGTACCAGATCAAACAAACCTTCAACCCTAGCACAAGAACCAGTGAAGGATGATTTTTTCATTTTTCCAAGTAGACAAGATTCACAACTATCATTCGACTTTAAATCAGATGACTCCAAGACTCCATCCTTTTGGAGTTGGCCTATGCGTTTCTTGCTTACATGTCCAAGACGACAATGCCATAATGATGCTTTATCCAAGTTAGTGGAAGAATCAATACACAACACATTATTTCTTAGGTTATCTACAACAGACACAACTGATGGGTTTTAGCCATAAGAACATCCTATGTGCTCATGCAACCCTAATTCTTAGATCTGGGTTTCTCTATTGTACATGCTATTCATCCAAGACTATAAAACCCTAGATCTAATCAATATAACATATGAATTAGGGTTTAGATCATACCTTGATTGTTATGTAGTAATAACAATCTCAATTCCTTCTTGTATTGACTTTAGAAAGCTTAGAGTCACAAATGTCACTCCTCTAATGGCTCACAAACACCAAGAGCAAGAGGATGAAGAATAAGGAGGGAGGAAGTTGCCCCAAACGTGTGGAAACCCTAGAGAACAAGTTCCTTACGTTTTTGGGGCTTAAGGGTTCCTTAAATAGTGAGGCTATTAGGGTTATCTAACAAGGAAACCCTAATTTGGATGCTTAGGCCCTAAGCAACCCATGAACCCCTTTCTTAAAGGCCTTTGGACGATTTCTAATGGGTTTCCCCATATAATTCGTCAACCCCTTTAATATGGAGTCCATTAGCTCAATATTCAACTATCACACAATTGACAGTTTTAGTCCCTTAAGTTTAATTAATTTCTTTTGGCCACAAACTTAATTCTTATTAATTCTTGACTAATATTAATTAAACAATATGATTTCTCCTTCAATATATTATTCTAATAATATATTAATAAATCATATTTAATCCTTTCTCTCCATAATTCATCCTATCAAGTTGCTTTAGTGAAGGCAACCCAAAAGGACCATGCACCATCGGGTCAAGTACATACCAAAATAGTTATGGACTTAGACACTAATCCAACAGTCTCCCACTTGGATAAGTCTGATAACTATTCCGCATATGACTTCAGATCCTGATCTGTAATCGTAGCTTTCCAAAGCCGCTGTCAACTCTGATCTTATCAGATACGCGTGTCCTTAAGATAAGGGATCATATATTCCTCCATTTATGATGACTGACAACAGACTACAATTGAACACATCAATTTAGTCCCGGCTTGGCCAAGCGCTTAGGTGTCATCACTAAATCATCGAGGGGCCCACAAATATTGCTTTTATCCTACTTTGGATAAAAGGAACGGATAAACTTTGACTCAATGCTCGCTTGCACTCACTCACTAAATCACACACAACAATATCTTTTATAACACCAAGTTACTAGTGTGTTTACATATTATCAATGTGCAACCGACTTGCAAGATACAACTCACACATCTCGGTTTCAAGAATATAAGATGTTATCATTTCACCAATCACTCGTGATGAAATCCATGAAGTGATCCAAGTGAGCGTGGGTTTAATCCAATGCTCAAATCATATTCATAAGAACTCATGAACGCTGCAGCAAACAATTGCTTATGTCTAACACACTTTAGACACTCCACATACCAATTCACGACAGTCTTCATTCATACCTACTTCCAACATATACCCAAAGCGTATGGGACACGATGCATCGTGTCTTACATAAAGATTTGATACTTTATCAATCTTCTGCCATAATATGTTATGTGTCACGTTCTTATGATTATGAAGAGGAATGTCGTAATCATAATCGAAATTTAAGAACTCACTATGTATCCTTGACTAAGTTTATTAACATTCCATAACCTAAGCCTTTAGTTTTGAAATGAAGTACAATATTCTCTCCCTTAATTATAGCAAAACAACTTTACAACCCTTACAACTTTGCAAGGTATAACTCTTGGTTTTCTATAATTAATATTGCTAACTTGCAATACTTGCCTTAATAATCATACAATCATAACATTTATGCTCCCACTATCATGATGATTATTATAAACATAACACTTATGCTCCCACTAGCTTTGACATGTATTCAGAAACAGCTTACCTTCCAGAAAAACAATGCCTATTGAATTTCTTTAAGTTCATATTTCTAATACCCAATCCTTTGATAATCTTTTATCAAGGATTTATAAACTTATACACCTTTGCCTTAGATAGTTCATGTGTGTGTCTTAAACAATTCAGACTAATTGCCAGATCTCGCAATTCGAATGATGGAAAGGGATACCGTAACCATAATCGAATTCGAGAATGCAATTTTCACAATCACTATCTTCTTAAAATCTTTCTTAGTGAAAGCATTTCCTCACAGTCATTTTCATGAAGGAGAGAAACTTATGACACTTAGATTTTAATGGTGTATGTGTTCCTATGCATGTGAATTTGTCAAAACCAAAGTTTACGACAAATTCAAGCTCATATGGACCAAAATTTCTCAATCTTGATTTCTTGCCTTATGGTAACACGACTGCCCACGATGTCTTCCAAGTAGTTAAGCAGATTACCCTTTCCTATCAATGTACTTTTCATTGATCAAGGTCCTTGCCTTTTATGCATTCAATGAGAACTCATAGGACTCATATGAATAATTAATTTGATTGGAACAACACAGAAACAAGATAATGTCAACACGATAGGTTGTAAACCTCTACTCGTGTGCTAGTGATGATCGATAAGGTTTATTTTGATTTATTCTTGAAACCTTTCAAGACCATTAAGACTCCTACTGACTCCTTGACATATAAGGTTCTCTTGTCGATAAGCATTTCTTGACAAACAAATATTCAAGAGTTAGTGTAGCTTTTATCAAGACAAAACACTTCATAAGTTGGTCCTAGTTGGTCTTTGTCTTATCCAAGACATCACAACTTTCCAATTTCAAATGTGCAAGAATAAGAAAACCTTTTTCCAAATTCTACATTTGATGAATGTTATAAACCTTCTTAAGACTTGTCACTTAATCTTAACTTTAAGACTTGTTTTGGAAACAAAGTATGATTGACTTCTTGATTTAACCATTTCTTCAATTCTTGATTCCTCTTCTTATACATACAATTGTACTAAGACTTACTTAGAGGATCAATTGAAATATGGTTCTTAATCATTAAGACATATCATAAAGTATAAAAGATACTCTCTCTTCTTCTTAGAATAGAGAAACTTTTATCTTTCTGCCTACTTGATTCTTCTTATTCATACTGCTATTGATTTAAACCTTTTCAATCAATTCAGAATTACACTTAATCTTATAAGTATAATCATATTTACTAAACATTTAGTAAATCATGACGAATATCTTTATTACTCTTGTGGTGGACTTGATCAACACACAACTTTGTGTACTCGATCTCCTAGTCCTTGACTTGACACTTTGTCAACGACTTAGTCTAATTTCCAAATATGAAATTTCTCATTCATCGTGCAACCAAGTTGCATGATTCCAAGTTTCTGTCCAATTGAAACTTGGGCGATGAGAAACTCTCCCTATTTGGTAAATTCTCGACATTTCCACAATTATCATAATTAAGAATAACATCCATTCGTTGTAGAAATATGCAAACATCAATTTTTCATAATGATTTCATTGCAAGGAAATAAAATAAATAAATAAATAAATACGTCAAACAAAATTTATTTTATTCATAAAAGCAGCGGAAAACATATGTCCTTACAATGCAAAATTTACTGAAAAACTATGTAATCAAATATTCCTAACAATCCTATCATAACTTTCTAAGCTCAAAATCTAATCTTCAAGTCCATGCGATCGAGATCCATTTCTTTGTGATTAGACTCATTTTGCTTTTACTATCAAGCTTCCTCTCTTTTCACTGATTCTGCAAAACATTCAAATGTAATCTGAGCACATTATGTATTAAGAATCAACGAATAGGAACTTAATGAAGTTAGATAGTGGATTTTACCTGAAGCACATCCATACTCTTTGACTCTCCCATCTTCTGGACTCTTTAGGCTCTTAGGGCAGACTTGTATCCAACGCCCTTTCTCTTGGCAGCAAACGCAGGTTGGTTCTCCTAGAACGTCCTCAGAAGCATGGTTGGTTGACTTTCTCAACAAATATGCTCCATTGCTTTGCCAAATCATTTCTGATTCAGCAGCAATGAGCATGTAAGTTAGGTCAATGAGGTTTTTGTGATGACGCACCCAACATTATCAACCTATCGATGTGTGATTTCATTCCTAGAACGTGGGCACACACGGGTTTACCATCTTCATGTTTCATTTCCAATAGGGCTTTAGTGACATTGAACCGTTCAATTCTTCGATCTTGTGGGTTAAGGAGAATAACGGGAGGAGGAGGAGGAAGTGAAGCATGATTTTTTGTTCCTCGATCGAATCGTGGAATATCATCTTCGTGTGGAATGCTTGTTCCACGGGATTTGGGAATACCATAGTTGTCGTACTTTGACATCTACAAAACGGGAGAAAACAAATTCAAGTTAGTTGATTGATTGAGTCCTTAATAAATCACCCAAATGAGATATTAAGGCTAGGACCCAACAGAATATTCCACAACTCGGGAGAGGGATGTCGTAATCCTAATTGCAGAACATTTGAAGGTAAGTGAATGACGATTCACTAATTTTCCAACATGAAAAATGAAAAACAGATTAAGTCTTAAATGTATTGAAAACTCCTAGATTCTTTGAGATTCATTGAACCTTTTCAATGGCATGTTTAAATCTCGATATGCCCCTCTAGTTTGTGACTGGGATGCCGAGGATCACAAAGCGGGTGTGAATAACCATGCAAACTTACATGGTGCCCCCACATGTTACAGTCACCTATTCGATGTGCCGGTAAACCACACACGCTCCATCGAACTATGACAAACATTGAGTCACCCTTTGCTACCTTTGCTTAGAACCATTTAGTGTGCCGGTAAACCACACACGCTCCACTAACGTCTTCGCAAGGGTACAAAGTGTAATTTCATGGAATTGCATCAATTCACTTTTGCCTAAAGTAACTAAGATTGGGAATTTATAAAACATTTAGTTACTTTTGTATTATACTTATAATGGAAGGTTTTTTCCTATCCTACCCGTTCGGCTAACGACCCTCCACTAGTCAAGAGTGCAGTGGGTAAGAGTGGATACGCATTCAATCGCCATTTTATAGGCAACTTCCTTAAACACCCCTTATAGACCAACTTCGTGAATGAGGCCTACTAACGGTAAGACTGACTTTTACTCATACATACATACATATATATATATATATATATATATATATATATATATATATATATATATATATATATATATATATATAATGTTAGACTTTTAATGTTATATATAGTATAGGGTGTATTTTACACTTTTAAAATACTAGGTGGTCAAATTTAACAATTATACTTTTAATTCAATTAAATTGTAAACCAAAAATTTATGGATTTATTAAACCTCTTTTAATTATACACCTTAATTAATTAATAAAACCATAAGGGTGTGAAACATTTAATCAACTTTTAAATTCCAAAACTTGTAAATTAAACTTTTAATCAACTTTTAAATTCCAAAACTTGAGGGAAAGTTTTGAAACATTTCAAAACATTAGGGTTTACAATTTAAATATTTCAAAATCAAACTTTTCAATCCAAATTTTAATTCCAAAACTTGAGGGCAAGTTTTGAAACCTTTTTCAAAACATTAGGGTTTCAACTATTTAAATTTCAAAACAAAACTTTTGAGTTCTAATTTAAACTATAAAACCTAAAGGGATTAATTTGAAACTTTTCCAAACTTTGTCAAGAATATTCTAGATCACATAATTCAAATAAGGCAATTAACTATAATTGGTGGTTATCTAATTAGATCTAGTTCAAATTCTTGCAAGATAATGATCAAATAATTTCCATAACTTAACATTTATCAAATAAGGTAACAATTATCTAATTAGATGACCAAAATCTTTTATTTTGACAAGGATAATCATAAGGAATCAATAAAATTCGAATTTTATTGATTTTAAACAATTATCGTAATTATCCTAAGTCAAAATAGGAAAAAAAAATCCCGAAACAGCCTCCTTCTGACGCTCGAACTCGCCGAGTTCCTCTATGGACTCACCGAGTCCACATTGGAACTCGCTGAGTTCATCAGACAGGGGGCCAAAAATCGATTTTTGAAGCTTGAACAAATAACCAAGGCAACAATACAATAGAAACCAATCAAGGCTCAAATACCACTGATGGATTTTAGCCATAAGAACATCCTATGTGCTCATGCAACCCTAATTCTTAGATCTAGGTTTCTCTATTGTACATGCTATTCATCCAAGACTATAAAACCCTAGATCTAATCAATATAACATATGAATTAGGGTTTAGATCATACCTTGATTGTTATGTAGTAATAACAATCTCAATTCCTTCTTGTATTGACTTTAGAAAGCTTAGAGTCACAAATGTCACTCCTCTAATGGCTCACAAACACCAAGAGCAAGAGGATGAAGAATAAGGAGGGAGGAGGCTGCCCCAAACGTGTGGAAACCCTAGAGAACAAGTTCCTTACGTTTTTGGGGCTTAAGGGTTCCTTAAATAGTGAGGCTATTAGGGTTATCTAACAAGGAAACCCTAATTTGGATGCTTAGGCCCTAAGCAACCCATGAACCCCTTTCTTAAAAGCCTTTGGACGATTTCTAATGGGTTTCCCCATAAAATTCGTCCACCCCTTTAATATGCAGTCCATTAGCTCAATATTCAACTATCACACAATTGACAGTTTTAGTCCCTTAAGTTTAATTAATGTTTTTTAGCCACAAACTTAATTCTTATTAATTCTTGACTAATATTAATTAAACAATATGATTTCTCCTTCAATATATTATTCTCATAATATATTAATTAATCATATTTAATCCTTTCTCTCCACAATTTATCCTATCAAGTTGCTTTGGTGAAGGCAACCCAAAAGGACCATGCACCATCGGGTCAAGTACATACCAAAATAGTTATGGACTTAGACACTAATACAACAACAACTTCATACACATCATCACAAGGTAATGCTTTAAAATAAAGAGCATTATTAAAGAAAGCATTAATACTACCATATTTATTATCAAAAGAAAAGGTAAACCCTTGTTTGTACAAAACATGAAAAGAAATAATATTCCTCGCCATTTCAGACCAGTAACAACATTTAAATCTAATGTTAACCCACTACTTAGAAACAAAGTATAAACTCCAATCTTGGTAACAGATGATGCTTTCCTATTCACCATGATTAAGCTTATATTCCCATGCTCCACATCCTCACTTCTTCTTAGTCCGTGCAAGTCAGAATAAATATGAAGACCACAACCGGTATCAAGGACCCAAGAATTAGAATGGGGTGATTTATTCGACAATATAGTGTAAATACCTGCATGGTTGGGTTTTACTTTCCCATCTTTCACATCTTGCAGATACTTTGGGCAGTTTCGCTTCCAGTGCGACTTTTCGAGGCAATAAAAGTGTTCAGCCTCTTTAGGGTTAGCAGAAGGAGTGACAGAAGCTTTCTTGGTTCCACTTGAAGAGGAACCATCAAGGGACTTTCCCTTGGTACCCTTCGAGGGGCTCTTCCTCTTCTTCCCTTTGCCTTGCCCGATTCCAAAAATAGGGGTCGCGGTAAGAGTAGGAGTGGTAACAACCGACTTACCCTTAAGACCACTTTCGGTGGTCTTCAAGAGTTCTTGAAGTTTGTTGAGTGTAACTTCCTCCTTGTTCATGTGGTATGTCATTCGGAATTGATCAAAACAAGAAGTTAAGGAGTGCAAAATGATATAAATTGCCAACTCCTCGAGGAAGTTCACATTTAGCTTCAGCAACCGGTCCACATACCAATTCATTTTTTGCAAGTGGCCGGTGATGGGTTCACCATCCTGCATTCGGCTTGTTATCATGGAGCAAATGATTTCATACCTCTCTTGGCGAGCACTTTGATGGTTGCGGTTGACTCATCAATTTACTTTAGCTCCTTGTCGAGGACATATTCCTTGTCCTTGTAGCGAGTGACCATCCTAATGTTTCGGATCCAATCCATAAAGTTGGAACCATCAAAGATGACTCTCCCACAAAGGTTCTTGAGAGAGAAAGGAGCATGTAGGGTTTGAGCCAAAAGCAGCATTGTTTGAAGACATCTGAAAAACAAGAAAGACAAGTTTAGATTAGATATAAAGATAGTCCTTAATAAAACACCCAAATGTAATATTAAGGCTAGGACCCAACACAATATTTTATAACTTAGAAGAGAGATGTCGTAATCCAAGCTATAAAATATTTGAAGGTAGGTGAATGACGATTCACCAATTTCCACCATGAAAAATTAAATAAAAGTATTAGGTTTTAATTAGTTTTGAAACTCCTAGATTCTGTGAGATTCATTGAACTTTTCAAAGGCATGTTTCAATCTCGAGTGTGCCCTTCAAGTTTTGTGATTGGGATGCTGAGGATCACAAAAAAAAGTGTGAAGTAACCATGCAAATTACTTGGTACCCTTAACATTTACCCCTCAATCGATGTGTCGGTTAACCACACGCGCTCCATCGATACTATGATAAATATTAAGTTACCATTTGCCTACCTTGTTAAGTCCAAGTTAGTGTGCCAGTTAACCACACACGCTCCACTAACCACTTAAACAAACTGCAAAGTGTAATTTCATGGGTTAGCACCTTATTCACATTTTCCTAAAGTAACTAAGATTGGGAATTTTATAAAAACATTTAGTTACATTAGTATCATTATACTTTTAATAAGGATTAAAGTCATTGTCCTACCCGTTCGGCTAACGACCCTCCACCAGTCAAAGAAGCGGTGAGTGAGAGTGGACACCCATTAAGTTGTCATTTTATAGGCAACAACCTTATACCACTTTTATAGACCGGCTTCATGAATAAGGCCTACTAACGGTAAAACGACTTTTTGTTATATATATATATATATATATATATATATATATATATATATATATATAGATAGATATATATATATATATATATATATATATATATATATATAATTAACTTATAATATTATAAGTATAAGGGTTGAATTTTAACTTCTAAAATTCTAGGGGTTTGATCTAAAGTTTTTTAAGGTGACTTTACATGTTCCAAAACTTGAGGGAAAGTTTTGTAACTTTACAAAACCTTTCATCTTTCACAACTTATGAGTTAATGATGTAATAAAATGAGTGACTTTTCAGTTTATGTAACCTATGTATTTCTTTAATGGACTTTTAAAAGTGTGACTTTTGGTAATCCATAACTTGAGGATAAATTATGGATTCCATTAAAACACATCAAGATCAAGAATTAAACTAACAAGCAAGTTACAAATAATTCCTATGATCTTCTAAACTCATAAGTTCGTGAACATGCATATCAAAAATTTCAATTACACCATCTAAAACAAGTTTTAAAACACCAAAACAGTTTAGGGTAATGTTTCTAGTCCATTTCCAGCAGCAAAAGTCGAAAATCTGCAGTCAGAGACTCCTACTAGTCGAGTAGGATGAATATGTGCTTGGACTCATCGAGTCCCACCATGGACTCAGTGAGTCCTCTGTCCAGACAGTAATATTTTCATCTTTTTTCACAATTTTGCATCAAATATCAAGCAAACAAGCCTAGGATCTGATACCACTGAAGGGTTTTGAGCATTCTAACACTCCTATGGTGTACATGCAACCCTAGAAACCTTGGATCTATGTTTTATCTATGATACATGCAAAATTGTTTTTCCAAGGTTCATAACCTATCTAGCATACATGGGGAACTTTTAAACATAAAAGTTAGTAGAAATACATACCTTGTAGTTGTTAGGATTCATTGAAAACCTTGTGAGCCTAGCACCTCAAGCGTGATGCCTCAAATGTCTCACACAACACCAAATGCACTTGGAATAACTTAGAAAGAAATGGAACACTTCTTGAAATCGGCTAGCCTTTACTTGTATGTCTTAGTGGCCGATTTTGGTGAGCAACATGAAGCTTATATAGTGCGTTACAATTAGGTTTACACCATGTAAACCCTAATTGTCATGACCTTTCATTTCCATGACCCATGGGTTCTATAAATATGATGGATCATCCTATGGGTTTTAGACCAACTTGATAATCCATGAAGCATTAGCCCATTATATAAGTATAGATGATTTTCACAATCAACCCATATATTTAATTAGTCTCCTTTTGATCACTTAATTAATTCTAAATTAATTCTTGATCAATACTAACTAAATAATATTATTAATATATTAGAACTTATAATATATTAATAAACCTTAAGTGTTATTTCTCTCATTTTAGTATATCCAAATGCATGATGCCATGCAACCTAAATGGACCATGCCGAACTGGGTCAAGTACATACCAGATATAGTTTTGGACTTAGACACCTTATCCAACACTAAACATGGCCTAAACCTAAAATGACCAAAGGCCCAAAAATGACCCAAAGGCTTTCTCGTCAGTACGCCCATCATACTACCCTATTATGCCCAACGTACTCATTGATCACCTAAAAGGAAATCCATCGAGACTTGTTACGGGCACCATACCAGAGAGGTACCCCCAACGCACTCCAGCTGAAACCAAAACAACCTTCTAAGCTCTTAATACCTTAAGACCCAATGTCAAACTCCCATATTTGACTCTAAGGGACATCTTAATTCATAAAGTTCCTGACTTTCTGGATTTTGATGGATTAATGGGGTCCAAACCTAAGCCGTAGATTCATATCTTGTCACACCCCCGAACCAGACGGCGGAAACGTCCGGGGGCTAGTGCATGACTTCATCTTGAAATATCATTACAGTGAATATAATTGAAACATAACATCATCATCATCACACATGTAATATTACAACATTCATTGTTTACATCGAGTATTGTATTTGAATATTACATGCCAAAATAGTAAGAGTATGATGAAACAAAATATAACACAATATCCATTAGTTTGTTTTGTTTATCCTGCTTCAACAATTTCCTGAGAATACAAGTTATTTTGAAAATGGTCAACATAAAAATGTTGGTGAGTTCATAAGCATGTTTGTGTAAATGATCTGTATAACTTTGAAAACCACCAGAAAATCCGATATTATCTGAAAAACTGTTTAGTGTGTTTGTGTTAGATCTTGTATTAACGCATGTATGTTATTGATTATATGACTAAAAAGGTAAAGGAAATGTAGAGAGAATGTAAGAGCATGTAAAGAGAATGTTCCCAGACAACCCGATGTTGCCTGTAAAAAAAAATCTTCCGTAAACTTCATAACGTTAATTCCTCTAAGCGAGCCGTCATAACCATGCTAAATAATGACAATTTTACCTGTCTTGGCGTCGTTGGACGCCGGTTTTGACTTTGATTATAAGGTTTTCATCACCCTAGATTGAGTTAGTCTAACTGTAGGGAACAGTTGAGGTGTGGGGTGTCATCCCCGTATAGATCTATACATAAATCCCCGTGCTCCCCCCAAGAGACTCTCGTTATAACTACAGGCTACGATCGTACACTTAATAGGTGCCAACCGACAAAAACTCGATAGATCCTTAATCGAATTTACGCGAAGAAAGTGGTATCAACTCCTTCCAAGCCCAATGATCCATGTAAGTGAACGACTAAGGCATCGCTAAACATGTAAATCATTTCAACACCCAATTGGAATGAGATTATATAACATGGCCCTGAAATATATATGAAAGGCCAACTAAGGCCCATTTCACATGTAAAGTATTTATAGGCCCAAATAGCACACAAATAGTATCCAAGGTCCGTCACACACGTTAATGGGTCAATGAGGCCCAATAAACATATACAGGACCTCTCACACACATAAAAATGGGCCACTAAGGCCCAATAACCTAGAAAATGATCAAATTAAATCCATTTGTTGGTTTATTATTGGTTTTGGCTCAAGTATTTACTAAAATATCATAAAAAGAAGAATGCATATAAAACCCATTCCCACGCCCAATAAACATGTAAGTGGACCACTAAGGCCCACTATACGTGTCTATTATTTTCAGGCTCAAAAGGAATGTGAATGTCTATCCTAAGCCCAATATACATGTAAAAGGACACTAAGGCCCACTTGTAACATCCCGAAATATCAAGAGTAGATTTGAAGGGCTAAAAGAGTAGGTTGTGGAAGAGTGACTCGGCGAGTCCATGGATGGACTCGGCGTGTAGAGTCGGGACTGGGTCGCGTGTTAAGTAGCCGACTCGGCGAGTCGGTAAGGAGGACTCGGCGAGTAGGCGCTGAGTGGAGAAAACCCTAATTCCCGGGGTTGAGCCCTATATAAAGAACATTATGTTTTCCTCCCAGCCTCTTTATCACCCCTTGAGCCCCAAAAAACCCTAAATCGCGGAGAAGCACCATTGTTGAGTGGATTGGAGCTTGGAGAAGTAATTATTGAAGGAATTTTGAGAGATTGAAGGCTTGGAGCAAGGGGCTTTTCTTGGAATCGAATTGCATTGCAGATTGGGCGTCCATTGGAGGTAATATCTCGTTCTTGGGCTATTGTTATGTTATTTCTTCATTTTGGGGTTTGTGGGAACTTGTCTATGGGTGGAATTGGAAGTCTAGAGGTTAGATCTGAGGTTGCTACCTCAGATCTGGAGTAGAGAAGAATCAGAGAGCATGAAAGTTCCTGTGTTGGAGTGTTTAGTGAAGCTTGCATGTCCCAAACCCTAGCCCAATGTGCAAATGGCCTAGATCTCTTAGGATTCACGTAAAGTTTTCCACTTTACGTGATGGATGAGTGGTAGGAGGCTAGATCTATGTTTTGGAGCAATTGCATGGCTTGGAATGCTTCTGAATGGATTCAGACCGGTGGTACTCGGCGAGTCACATGGATGTACTCGACGAGTTGCTTGAAGATGAGCTGGGAATCGGCGAGTTGGAAGAACAACTCAGCGAGTCGGTTGAAGATGACCTGGAACTCGACGAGTTGTATGAACAACTCGACGAGTAGGTTGAAGATAGCCATAGACTCGGCGAGTCTGTTCTTGGACTCGGCGAGTCTTGTCGAAGAGTTCCGATATTCTCTGGTTGAGTCGAGAATCGGTGAGTCAAGGGATGACTCGGTGAGTTGTGTGCGAGAAGACTCAGAAGTTGTGGGACTCGGCGAGTCTCGGGGTGACTCGGCGAGTTAGGTCGCGGATTGAGTGGAGTTCTGAGTATGGGAACTCGGCGAGTCATTGGGTTGACTCGGCGAGTAGGGTCAGTCAGGTGATGACTTTGACCTTGTCTTTGACCAAGGGTTGACCAGTGGTTTCCAGGGGTATTTTGGTAATTGTTGATTATTGTTTGAGTTCAGTGCATTGGTGGCTATCCAGAGGTGGAGATCATATCGGTGATCGGAGCAGCTTGAGTTATCTGTTCAGTCGGCAGTTTCAAGGTGAGTTATCCTCACTATATCAACGGGGTTTACGGCACCAAGGCCGACCTTTTATCGGATGGAAATCCGGGCAGTGTTTGTTGTTATGACATTACATGTTGTGGGCCGGAAGGCATTGCAATGTGGACCGGAAGGTCATGGTCTGGAAAGGCGTATGTGTGTAATTAGCATATTGACTGATTCTTAGGGTGATGTTATGCTAGTGACCAGTTAGGCCGGTATCTTGGTTAGGGTAATGATATGCTATGTGATCTGCTGATCAATTGTTGACTGTGATCTGTTGAATGATTATATGCTATGTGTACAGTTGCTTGGTCTGGGGTTTGACCCAATATGTAAGGCTGTTCTATGTTCTGTTATGTTATGTATGTTGTTATGTTATGGGCCGGAAGGCGATGTGTTATGGGCCGGAAGGCAATATGTTATGGGCCGGAAGGCGATATGTTATGAGCCGGAAGGCAATATGTTATGGTGTCACACCCCAAAACCGATTAACGGCGGAAAATGTTTCGGGGTGGATGACGTAGTGTACGGTATCATCACAATTGCATAATAGTAAAAACAAGAAACATACAACCATTGCTGTCACACCCCCGAACCAGACGGCGGAAACGTCCGGGGGCTGTCGTGACTCAATTGCATACCATAACATTGAATATATATGAAACATAACAACATTCGTCACCATTCATTACATAGTACAACCAGTAGTGTTTACATGTCATACATTGTTTAAAACATTACATTCCCAAAAATTAATTTGTTCCATTCATTCAAAAATAAACTGCAACCGTCACTGAATATGATTTCCCTTGATTCACTGGTTCCCTGAGAATACAAGTATTTTGAAAAACGTCAACATATGAAATGTTGGTGAGTTCATAAGTAGTGTTTGAAAGCGAATGTTTGTACTGTTTGAAAATCCACCAGAAAATCCGATATTTTCTGAAAAGAAAAGCTTTCGAAAACGTTTGTGAAGATCCATAGGTATGCTTGTTTGTTTCTATACTTGTAAAAAAAATGTTTATTTGAAATGTATGCCTTTCAAATCTGTATGTATTGAAAACCCTAGGAAAACCCGATGTTGAGTGTACGTGGTTTCGGTGAGGTTATGATCCTACTAACTAGGTGTAGGGTACGAACCTAAACATTACTATCATCAAGCATACAATCATAACGTCTCAACACATAGCAACTGAGAATATCATAGCAAAACACACAAAAGTTTATTAATATTATCCGTGTTTAGTACAAGAAAATTTGCTCATAAGAGCATACATAAGTAACACTAATCCGACAGCATAACGGCTCCATGAGTAGTGTAGTCACTTAAACATAGAGCCGGAGTACATAACATAGTTACTAATATCCTACTACGATAGGTCTATCCCTAACCGCGATGAGCTGCGTCAGGAGGTGGTGCCGAAGATGTGGATGCTCCCCGAAGACGAGCCACCAAGCGTTCTGCATCCTGGAGTCGAGATTCCCACCTTACCTGCCTCATGTGAAACTCCCGGAGGACGTCACGCGTCTCCTGTTCCGCACGCTCGACCCTAGTCCACAGCTGGCGTACTTGATCAGCAGTGTCCTGAGCAAGGTCGCCGGTGTCCCGTAATCGTCTCACCATGACCGGTAGGGCTCGGTCGGCCGGTCCTCCGTCCCTCAAGTCAAAGAACTCACGTGACATGCCAAACGGGGGTCGCTGTCCCTGATGTCTGCTCCATCTCCAAAGATCAATGCCCCAAGGAGGGGTAGGTCCAGTGGGTCCCACACGATAAGCAGGCACCCTGATCGGGTAAGGGGGATCGATGACCTCGGACTCTGCGTCCGAATCACCCCCTTCGCTGTCATCGAGCTCCTCTCCGAAAGGTTCTTCGTCTTCTTCGGGTTCGGCAGGCTCGCCCTCGACTTCTGCCTCCGGTTCCCCGTCTGATTCCTCTTCGGGGTCCTCCTCAGGTTCTTCTTCAGGCTCTTCCTCAGGCTCCTCCTCCTCTAGCCACCCGTTGTTTCCCTGATTAGGGAAGTAGGGGTCTCCAGGGTGATGAAAACCAGCCATGCTGTCTGCGCGAGTACGTAATTATGCTACATTATTCCTAGGGTACTATGACTATTACACAGACTAAGCAATCATTCTTTGTTTGGGTGATAAAGGGTAAAATTTTTAGGTTCCCTGGCTATCCCGATCTCATCAAGACGTGTGTTAGTTTTACCTTGTAGAGAATGTAGTTGATCAGGCTACATTCACTCCTTGGTATCACTAAGAACAGTCCCGAGTTAACCGAGATACCAGTGTTATTGTGTTTGATTCAGCGTTGGATCCTTATTCCTAATGCAAGCAAGTGTATTTTATTCATTTGTTTTGTTCAGAGTTATGTTAGTCCTTCTTTTTGGTTTATAGTTGCATATCAATGTATGGCTCGACATGCTAGTTCACTATAAACAAAGCTCTGATACCAACCTGTCACACCCCCGAACCAGACGGCGGAAACGTCCGGGGGCTGTCGTGACTCAATTGCATACCATAACATTGAATATATATGAAACATAACAACATTCGTCACCATTCATTACATAGTACAACCAGTAGTGTTTACATGTCATACATTGTTTAAAACATTACATTCCCAAAAATTAATTTGTTCCATTCATTCAAAAATAAACTGCAACCGTCACTGAATATGATTTCCCTTGATTCACTGGTTCCCTGAGAATACAAGTATTTTGAAAAACGTCAACATATGAAATGTTGGTGAGTTCATAAGTAGTGTTTGAAAGCGAATGTTTGTACTGTTTGAAAATCCACCAGAAAATCCGATATTTTCTGAAAAGAAAAGCTTTCGAAAACGTTTGTGAAGATCCATAGGTATGCTTGTTTGTTTCTATACTTGTAAAAAAAATGTTTATTTGAAATGTATGCCTTTCAAATCTGTATGTATTGAAAACCCTAGGAAAACCCGATGTTCTCCTAGTTCCTTGAGTTACATGAAGTTACGTTGAAACCATTATGTAGCGTATAGTGTCAGTCCCAGGCGACGTTGGAAGGTTCTCGAGCAGGATTATTTACTACAAACCCGCGTTACACAAACGCCTAGTTTATAGTTATACTAACGACTCCGAAGGCGTCGTCAGTACTAATCGCGTTATCCAATCGCCTGGACTAGGTGTAGTCCCACATCCGAAGAGAAAGAGGTCACGAAGACCCCGGTGACTCCATTAACCGGTTGGGGAAAATATGCGTGCGAGGGGTCCCCGACCCGCCTCGTAAAATATGCAGACTCTTCTAGCAATACCAAGGACCCTTGGGGACCAGTGGTACAAGCCATTGAAAGTCACTCTACGTTGTGCCAAGTCGGTGAAACTCAACACTTCGTAGAAAATATGTGTCTTCGGGCCTTAAGATCAGGTCATTGGGCTAGCTAGGCCCAACAAGCAAGATTTTACACTTTTGGGGCCCGAAGATGGTGCGTAGACGTCTGTGCACACTCGTATGTATATGTATTACCAAACGTTATTTGTATGAATCGTAGTATCGAAGAGTTAGTAGTTGTAGATTTCCATTGGCTCGAGACCGAGCCAATTCGTTTAGCAACGACTTTTGGTATTGTAATGAGTTGTATTTCGTCGATAGTCGCGGTGTCATTATTTGATCAAATTGTACATATTGAATTAGCCTTGAAATATTTCTGTTTTCAGCCCCTCATTATTTGTAAAATTTACATTTTCAACCCTTTTATGTAATATTTCCCGGTTTGGTCCTTAAACTATTTTTCTTGACATTTTAACACCAAAAATTATTGAAATTAATATTTTCCAGCATATTTTTCATAGAAAACAGTTTAAGTCCCTGAAAATGTAGTTTTTCTCGGTTTTAGCCCTTCTTTTCGCAATTTTGACAATTTTGGCCCAAATTGGAAAAATTTTGAAACTTTGGTCCTTTTTAAATTCAAAAAGCATTTTAAACCTTTGAAAAGGATTTGGGACACTTATAGTCCACTGTTTTACAGAAATTCACAGTTTTGGCCCTCCAAAACAGAAAAATTCGCATAATGGGCCTCCTTGGGCCGAAATTTTCATTTTTAGCCCAATAAGCTTGAAATTTATGTTTTTAATCCTCTAATTGAATATAATTCCAGAAATAGTTTTATGGAAACTGTTTTGGAACATTTCATCCATCAGAATCTGTGAAATGTCAATTTGGGCCCTTAATTTTGTATTTTTCACATTTTTGGCCCAAAATGTGTGTTTTTAGCTTAAAGAAAATTGTTACTAACCACTTAGCTATTTTTCTTGTATCACTTTATATGTAGAAATATATTTGAAGCTAAAATCATAAAACATGAGTTATATCTCGGTTTTGAGGAGTTTAATGGCTAGATCCAACATTAAAACACATAAAAGCATACATATAAGCATGGAAATCATACAAGGCATACAAACATATATAGATCTACACTTTCACTTGTATTCCCCCCCCCCCCCCACAAAACTCATAAAAACAGAAAATAGGGGGTATGAAGCTCACCTTGGGGGGTAGTTTCGGTTCTTGAAGAAAAGATGGAAGAAAAATGAAGTGTTTTTGGCCTTAGCTCCCTTTGATGAAGATCTCGAGTTTTGAGATGGTTCTAGGATGCAAGATCACGATTTTTGTATAGATTAGGAAAGGATTTTGATAACAAAAGAATTTAAACCATAGATCTATGCATAATCTTACCTTAGATGAAGAATATTGTGGAGATTTCCTCTTGAATGCTTCCTAGAACTCGAGATTTTTGAGTGGAGAGGGAAAGTTGTTCTTGAATGTTCTTTGAGGGAATTTGTGAAATGTGTGTGTGTGTTTGAGATGTGGCCGAGAGTGAGAGAGAGGAAGAGAAAGAAGTGATTTTTGAAGTGATGCTTGCATGGAGGCATGAGATGTTGCTTGGATATCCTATGGGTAAAGATGAGGTGGCATGCATTAAGTCAACACTTCCATTTCTCTTTGGGTTTGGGCCTTTGGGCCGAGATTTTTTAAAAAGGGAAAAGAAAAATTTGGGCTTTTTCCCTTAAGCCCAAAGTTTGAGTTAGTTAGTTAGAGTGTGTTTTATGCTTAAAAGAATGTAGTATGATTTTTATTTTTTTATTGGACTAGTTTAGGTTATTCATGGCCCAAAGCTTTCAATTCATTTCATTATAAGCCCAACATGACCTAAAATGTTAAAATAAATAAGACTGGGTCCAATTAGAGCCCAATTAGGGTTCTAAGCCCATGATAGTCTAATTGGAAACTTATTGGTCCATTTGGATCCAATAAGGGAGTCCTAATCCAAAATGGACTTAACAAGGACTTCTAGGGTTTTCCAATTGTTTGATGACTACTTGTAGTACTTGTGTAATGTATTTACTTGAAGTTTTTGATTCACATTAACTTGAATGTATAGATTACATGGCTCAAAATTTACAGTTGTGACATCATCCCCCCGTTAGAGGGAATTTCGTCCCGAAATTCTGTTTGAAAGCTAGATTTGAGAATTGCTAGAATAGGTGAGGGTACTTCTGCTTCATTTGATCTTCGCGTTCCCACGTGAATTCTAGCCCACGCTTTGCGTTCCACCGTACCTTCACGATCGGGATGCGACTTTGTTTAGTATGCTTCACCTCCCTGTCCATGATTTCGATTGGTTCTTCGACGAACAGGAGATTCTCATTGATTTCGATTTCGTCAAGAGGAATGACAAGGGTTTCATCTGATAGGCACTTTTTCAGATTAGAAACATGAAACACGGGGTGTACACCGTTTAGCTCCGCGGGTAGTTGTAGTCTGTAGGCTACCGGACCTATTCGGGCGACGATTTCGAAAGGTCCAATGTATCGCGGGTTCAGCTTTCCCCGTTTTCCGAAACGTATAACCCCTTTCCAGGGTGAGACCTTCAACAATACTCGATCACCGACCTGGAATTCTTAGGGCTTTCGTCGTTTATCAGCGTAGCTCTTTTGCCGGTCACGCGATGCCTGTAATCGAGCTTTGATCTGGACAATCTTTTCTGTGGTCTCGCGAATGATTTCCGGTCCCGTTAATGCCCTGTTTGACGTATGTGTTCTTGCTAGCTGGGTGTCACCTACTTCAGCCCAACATAATGGTGATCTACATTTACGCCCGTACAGTGCTTCGAAAGGGGCCACCTTAATGCTCGAATGATAACTATTGTTATATGAAAACTCGATCAACGGTAGGTGGGTATCCCAAGACTTTCCGAAGTCTATCACGCATGCACGAAGCATGTCTTCAAGCGTCTGAATGGTTCGTTCGCTTTGACCGTCCGTTTGTGGGTGATACGCGGTGCTCATATCAAGATGAGTTCCCATGGCCTTGTGGAGCGACTGCCAAAAGCGTGACGTGAACCTACTGTCCCTATCCGAGATGATAGATTTTGGCACTCCATGAAGTCTTACAATCTCTCGTAGGTACAAACGCGTCAGCCTCTCCATCTTGTAGGACTCTTTGATTGGCAGGAAGTGGGCAGATTTCGTCAGTCGGTCGATTATTACCCATATGGTGTCCAATCCGTCCGGCGTCTTGGGTAGCTTGGTCACGAAGTCCATAGAAATCCCCTCCCATTTCCACTCAGGGATTGCCGGTTGTTGCAACAACCCGGAAGGTTTCTGGTACTCCACTTTCACTTTGGCACACGTAAGGCACTTACTAACATAAGTCGCGATTTCCGCCTTCATGTTAGGCCACCAATAGTGCTGCTTAATGTCCAAATACATCTTGTCCGAACCAGGATGAATGGAGTATCGTGTCTTGTGGGCTTCCTTCATAACGGTCTCCCTGAATCCTCCGATTTTTGGAACCCAAATACGGTTCATGAAGTAGTGTACCCCATTCTCTTTGACTTCTAGGTTCTTCTCCATTCCGCGTAATGCCTCGCTAGTTCTATTTTCCGCTTTCATAGCCTCTGCCTGGACTGATGCAATTTGAGTGGTCAGATGAGACTGAATGGTTATCGAGTGCGTTTTCGTACGGCGATTTGTGTATTCCTTCCGACTTAATGCGTCAGCTACCACGTTGGCCTTGCCTGGATGGTACTTGATCTCGCATTCGTAGTCGTTTAACAACTCCACCCATCTTCGTTGTCTCATGTTCAGCTCCTTCTGATTCAAGATGTGCTGGAGGCTCTTGTGGTCTGTGAAGATGGTGCACTTTGTACCGTACAGGTAGTGCCTCCAAATTTTTAGGGCGAAGACCACGGCTCCCAGTTCTAGGTCATGGGTCGTGTAATTTACTTCGTGTGTCTTTAGTTGACGGGATGCATATGCTATCACTCTTCCACGTTGCATGAGAACGCAACCTAAGCCTTGATTTGACGCGTCACAGTAAACTACAAAATCTTCCGTTCCTTCAGGTAGAGATAGTACAGGAGCGCTGCAAAGAGCTTGCTTCAAGGTTCGAAACGCAATCTCTTGTCGATCTGTCCACTTGAATGGCACACTCTTTTGCGTAAGCAAGGTAAGTGGCTTGGCGATTTTAGAGAAGTTTTGGATGAATCTCCTATAGTAGCCTGCTAGGCCTAAGAACTGACGAATTTCTGTGGGCGTAGTCGGAGTTGCCCATCCTTCCACAGCTTTGACCTTAGAGGGATCCACATGAATTCCATCTTGGCTAACTACATGACCTAGAAAATTCACGCTCCGTAGCCAAAACTCACACTTAGAGAGTTTGGCGTAAAGCCTTTCCGATCGCAGCGTTTCTAGGACTTGTCGGAGATGTTGGCCATGCTCTTCTTTGCTTCGAGAATAGACGAGGATGTCATCGATAAACACAATGACGAAGTTGTCCAAGAATGGTCGACAGATTCGGTTCATTAGGTCCATAAATGCGGCAGGTGCATTTGTTAGACCGAAGGGCATTACAACGAATTCATAATGTCCATAGCGGGTTCGGAAAGCGGTTTTAGGAATATCTTCTTCTCGGACCTTGAGTTGATGGTATCCGGACCGTAGATCTATTTTAGAAAAATAGCTAGCTCCTTGGAGCTGGTCGAATAGATCATCGATTCGCGGGAGTGGGTAGCGGTTTTTAACAGTGAGTTTATTCAACTCTCTGTAATCGATGCACATTCTGAAAGATCCGTCCTTCTTTTTGACAAAGAGCACCGGAGCTCCCCATGGCGAGTAGCTAGGTCGGATAAATCCCTTGTCCAGAAGCTCACTGAGTTGGCTGGATAATTCCTGCATTTCAGCAGGTGCCAACCGATATGGTGATTTAGCGAGAGGAGTTGCTCCTGGGACGAGGTCGATTCGGAACTCAACCTGTCTCTCTGGGGGTACTCCTGGAAGATCTTCGGGAAACACGTCCGGAAATTCACACGCTACCGGAATGTCTTGGATGTTAGTTTCTTCTTTGGTCTTGTCCACTATGTGAGCCAAGAACGCTAAGTTGTTCTTCCGCAGATGTTTTTGTGCTTTGATGCACGAGATAAGACGAAGATTCGTGCTAGGTTTGTCTCCGTAAATTACTAGGGTTTCGTGATTTGGGAGACGAAGGCGAACGGCCTTCTCGTGGCACATAATCTCAGCATGGTGGGGGCTTAACCAATCCATGCCGATAATCACATCAAAACTCCTAATTGATACTGGCATTAGGTCTATTCGAAAGACGTGCTGGTTAAGGGTTAGGGTACATCCGAAGTAGATCTCCCTAGTGGATTCGGTTTTCCCATTGGCCATTTCCACCGTATAGGTTTCATTTAGCTTCTGGGGTTGTTGTTTTAGTAAATGTTTAAACTTCTCGCTCACGAAACTTCGCTCCGCTCCAGTATCAAATAAGATGCATGCATAAATGTGGTTTAGGAGGAACGTACCGGTCACAACTGCGGGGTCCTGAACTGCATCACTCTGACCCATAGTCAGCATTCTTCCTGCTCCTCTATTTCCTGAGTTGTTGTTGTTGTTAGGGAAATCTCGACGGAAATGTCCCGTCCTTCCACACCCGAAACAGGTGTGGCTAGGCCCTGCGTTGTTGCCGCCGGCATTGGTGTTGTTGGTATTGCGGTGGTTGTTGTTGTTATTCTGGTTGTTTCCCTGACTCTGGTTCTGAGAAGGATAAGTCCTGCAGAACTTTGCAGTGTGTCCCCTTCGGTTGCAACTGGTGCAATGGAACTCCTTACATTCTCCATGATGATGGAAACTGCACTTATTGCACTTGGGAGCATTACCGGAATAGGGTCTTGAAGTATTGGAAGCAGCTGAGGCTGGAGCATGTGGGGTGACTGGAACCGGCGCAGTGACAGCGTGAACTGCCACCGTTTGCTGCCTTTTAGAGGTCTCGGGGCCCTGACGTCCCTTTCTCTTGTGGTTCCATCCTTTCTTACCATCACTCTCCTTCTTCTTCTCAGTCTCTACCGGTTTCTCGCCCTTTTGTGGTTATGATCATATAGCCTCTTTGCCAATCTCTTCGCACTGTCAAAAGTTTCAGGGTTTGCAGCTATCACATTCCCTTGAATGGGGGATGTCAGTCCCCAAATGAATCGTTCAATCTTCTTTCCCTCTGATGTGATCATACCCGGGCACAACAGGGATAGTTCGCTGAATCTCGATATGTAAGCATCGATGTTCCCATTCTGCACCGTGAGATTCCACAGCTCCTGCTCCATCTTCTGTATTTCACCTCGGGGGCAGTACTCAGCCGTCAACATCTCTTTCATTTCTGTCCAGGGTATAGAGTTGGCGACAGGAAGTGTCATAGCTTCTATGTGACCATTCCACCAAGTGACTGCTTGGTCCACAAAAGTGCAGGCCGCGAACTTCACCTTCATCTGCTCGGGGCACTCGCATATCTCGAACACCGACTCTACCTTCTCGATCCATCGCTTTAGAGCGATCACTCCCCCAGTGCCGTTGAAAGTTCGGGGTTTAGCGTTCGCAAAATCCTTGTAGGTGCACGTTTTAGTGAGTCCTTGGTTCGTCCCGTTGTTCGAACTTCCGGATCCTTGCCCGTTACCTCCTCCGTTGTTCCCTCGGTGAAGTTGTGCCATAGCCGCTGTGACTGCAGCAGACACGGCTGCCTGGAAAGCAGTGGAGTCCACTTCGGGCGGGGTTGGTTCGGGATTTCCGCGAGTAGCTGGGCGAGGCATCTTTCTGTCATGAAACGGAAAGATGTTGAGTGTACGTGGTTTCGGTGAGGTTATGATCCTACTAACTAGGTGTAGGGTACGAACCTAAACATTACTATCATCAAGCATACAATCATAACGTCTCAACACATAGCAACTGAGAATATCATAGCAAAACACACAAAAGTTTATTAATATTATCCGTGTTTAGTACAAGAAAATTTGCTCATAAGAGCATACATAAGTAACACTAATCCGACAGCATAACGGCTCCATGAGTAGTGTAGTCACTTAAACATAGAGCCGGAGTACATAACATAGTTACTAATATCCTACTACGATAGGTCTATCCCTAACCGCGATGAGCTGCGTCAGGAGGTGGTGCCGAAGATGTGGACGCTCCCCGAAGACGAGCCACCAAGCGTTCTGCATCCTGGAGTCGAGATTCCCACCTTACCTGCCTCATGTGAAACTCCCGGAGGACGTCACGCGTCTCCTGTTCCGCACGCTCGACCCTAGTCCACAGCTGGCGTACTTGATCAGCAGTGTCCTGAGCAAGGTCGCCGGTGTCCCGTAATCGTCTCACCATGACCGGTAGGGCTCGGTCGGCCGGTCCTCCGTCCCTCAAGTCAAAGAACTCACGTGACATGCCAAACGGGGGTCGCTGTCCCTGATGTCTGCTCCATCTCCAAAGATCAATGCCCTAAGGAGGGGTAGGTCCAGTGGGTCCCACACGATAAGCAGGCACCCTGATCGGGTAAGGGGGATCGATGACCTCGGACTCTGCGTCCGAATCACCCCCTTCGATGTCATCGAGCTCCTCTCCGAAAGGTTCTTCGTCTTCTTCGGGTTCGGCAGGCTCGCCCTCGACTTCTGCCTCCGGTTCCCCGTCTGATTCCTCTTCGGGGTCCTCCTCAGGTTCTTCTTCAGGCTCTTCCTCAGGCTCCTCCTCCTCTAGCCACCCGTTGTTTCCCTGATTAGGGAAGTAGGGGTCTCCAGGGTGATGAAAACCAGCCATGCTGTCTGCGCGAGTACGTAATTATGCTACATTATTCCTAGGGTACTATGACTATTACACAGACTAAGCAATCATTCTTTGTTTGGGTGATAAAGGGTAAAATTTTTAGGTTCCCTGGCTATCCCGATCTCATCAAGACGTGTGTTAGTTTTACCTTGTAGAGAATGTAGTTGATCAGGCTACATTCACTCCTTGGTATCACTAAGAACAGTCCCGAGTTAACCGAGATACCAGTGTTATTGTGTTTGATTCAGCGTTGGATCCTTATTCCTAATGCAAGCAAGTGTATTTTATTCATTTGTTTTGTTCAGAGTTATGTTAGTCCTTCTTTTTGGTTTATAGTTGCATATCAATGTATGGCTCGACATGCTAGTTCACTATAAAAAAAGCTCTGATACCAACCTGTCACACCCCCGAACCAGACGGCGGAAACGTCCGGGGGCTGTCGTGACTCAATTGCATACCATAACATTGAATATATATGAAACATAACAACATTCGTCACCATTCATTACATAGTACAACCAGTAGTGTTTACATGTCATACATTGTTTAAAACATTACATTCCCAAAAATTAATTTGTTCCATTCATTCAAAAATAAACTGCAACCGTCACTGAATATGATTTCCCTTGATTCACTGGTTCCCTGAGAATACAAGTATTTTGAAAAACGTCAACATATGAAATGTTGGTGAGTTCATAAGTAGTGTTTGAAAGCGAATGTTTGTACTGTTTGAAAATCCACCAGAAAATCCGATATTTTCTGAAAAGAAAAGCTTTCGAAAACGTTTGTGAAGATCCATAGGTATGCTTGTTTGTTTCTATACTTGTAAAAAAAATGTTTATTTGAAATGTATGCCTTTCAAATCTGTATGTATTGAAAACCCTAGGAAAACCCGATGTTCTCCTAGTTCCTTGAGTTACATGAAGTTACGTTGAAACCATTATGTAGCGTATAGTGTCAGTCCCAGGCGACGTTGGAAGGTTCTCGAGCAGGATTATTTACTACAAACCCGCGTTACACAAACGCCTAGTTTATAGTTATACTAACGACTCCGAAGGCGTCGTCAGTACTAATCGCGTTATCCAATCGCCTGGACTAGGTGTAGTCCCACATCCGAAGAGAAAGAGGTCACGAAGACCCCGGTGACTCCATTAACCGGTTGGGGAAAATATGCGTGCGAGGGGTCCCCGACCCGCCTCGTAAAATATGCAGACTCTTCTAGCAATACCAAGGACCCTTGGGGACCAGTGGTACAAGCCATTGAAAGTCACTCTACGTTGTGCCAAGTCGGTGAAACTCAACACTTCGTAGACGTCTGTGCACACTCGTATGTATATGTATTACCAAACGTTATTTGTATGAATCGTAGTATCGAAGAGTTAGTAGTTGTAGATTTCCATTGGCTCGAGACCGAGCCAATTCGTTTAGCAACGACTTTTGGTATTGTAATGAGTTGTATTTCGTCGATAGTCGCGGTGTCATTATTTGATCAAATTGTACATATTGAATTAGCCTTGAAATATTTCTGTTTTCAGCCCCTCATTATTTGTAAAATTTACATTTTCAACCCTTTTTATGTAATATTTCCCGGTTTGGTCCTTAAACTATTTTTCTTGACATTTTAACACCAAAAATTATTGAAATTAATATTTTCCAGCATATTTTTCATAGAAAACAGTTTAAGTCCCTGAAAATGTAGTTTTTCTCGGTTTTAGCCCTTCTTTTCGCAATTTTGACAATTTTGGCCCAAATTGGAAAATTTTTGCAACTTTGGTCCTTTTTAAATTCAAAAAGCATTTTAAACCTTTGAAAAGGATTTGGGACACTTATAGTCCACTGTTTTACAGAAATTCACAGTTTTGGCCCTCCAAAACAGAAAAATTCGCATAATGGGCCTCCTTGGGCCGAAATTTTCATTTTTAGCCCAATAAGCTTGAAATTTATGTTTTTAATCCTCTAATTGAATAGAATTCCAGAAATAGTTTTATGGAAACTGTTTTGGCACATTTCATCCATCAGAATCTGTGAAATGTCAATTTGGGCCCTTAATTTTGTATTTTTCACATTTTTGGCCCAAAATGTGTGTTTTTAGCTTAAAGAAAATTGTTACTAACCACTTAGCTATTTTTCTTGTATCACTTTATATGTAGAAATATATTTGAAGCTAAAATCATAAAACATGAGTTATATCTCGGTTTTGAGGGGTTTAATGGCTAGATCCAACATTAAAACACATAAAAGCATACATATAAGCATGGAAATCATACAAGGCATACAAACATATATAGATCTACACTTTCACTTGTATTCCCCCCCCCCACAAAACTCATAAAAACAGAAAATAGGGGGTATGAAGCTCACCTTGGGGGGTAGTTTCGGTTCTTGAAGAAAAATGAAGTGTTTTTGGCCTTAGCTCCCTTTGATGAAGATCTCGAGTTTTGAGATGGTTCTAGGATGCAAGATCACGATTTTTGTATAGATTAGGAAAGGATTTTGATAACAAAAGAATTTAAACCATAGATCTATGCATAATCTTACCTTAGATGAAGAATATTGTGGAGATTTCCTCTTGAATGCTTCCTAGAACTCGAGATTTTTGAGTGGAGAGGGAAAGTTGTTCTTGAATGTTCTTTGAGGGAATTTGTGAAATGTGTGTGTGTGTTTGAGATGTGGCCGAGAGTGAGAGAGAGGAAGAGAAAGAAGTGATTTTTGAAGTGATGCTTGCATGGAGGCATGAGATGTTGCTTGGATATCCTATGGGTAAAGATGAGGTGGCATGCATTAAGTCAACACTTCCATTTCTCTTTGGGTTTGGGCCTTTGGGCCGAGATTTTTTAAAAAGGGAAAAGAAAAATTTGGGCTTTTTCCCTTAAGCCCAAAGTTTGAGTTAGTTAGTTAGAGTGTGTTTTATGCTTAAAAGAATGTAGTATGATTTTTATTTTTTTATTGGACTAGTTTAGGTTATTCATGGCCCAAAGCTTTCAATTCATTTCATTATAAGCCCAACATGACCTAAAATGTTAAAATAAATAAGACTGGGTCCAATTAGAGCCCAATTAGGGTTCTAAGCCCATGATAGTCTAATTGGAAACTTATTGGTCCATTTGGATCCAATAAGGGAGTCCTAATCCAAAATGGACTTAACAAGGACTTCTAGGGTTTTCCAATTGTTTGATGACTACTTGTAGTACTTGTGTAATGTATTTACTTGAAGTTTTTGATTCACATTAACTTGAATGTATAGATTACATGGCTCAAAATTTACAGTTGTGACAATTGCATTACATAGTGAATTTAATTACAAGTGTGTTTTGTAATGTTTAACAATCACTCCAAAAGTAATCAAAAATAAGAGATGGGTCTTGTGTGCTCCACCTTCTCCAAAAATGTTGCGTCTGTACCTGTCTATCTTTGACCTGAAGATACAAGTTATTTTGAAAACGAATATCAGCATAAAGCTGGTGAGTTCATAAGAGTTTAGTGTGAGATTTAGTATACAAAACATTAGTGCGAATAATGTGTCATTTATACTCATAAGTAGTAGAAACTTAGAAAATCCCATATTTTCCAGAAAATACATTGTAAGTGAAAATCTGTGAAAAGTATGCATTCTTCATTTTCTTGAAACAGTTTATTGTAAAAGTATATTAGCAAATCTCCAAATAGTAAATGTGATAGAATAGGTTAAGCATGTAACCAGTGATAGAGGTGCAAGCTTCCTTTAGTGATAGATACTTACTTACTTCGGGATGTAGTTTAGCATTTAGTGTAGAATTTTAGAGTAGTTGTAGTGTATTCCTTGCATATTACTAATAGTGAGGATAATAGAGGATCTCATGACCTTCCCAGTCATGCACAGTATAGTGAAGTAGTGGCATCCCTGGGCCTGCACGGCGCGGACTGAACTTAACAGTCGGGATGTAATAACGTCTGCCCCGTATAGATCTATACATGTAGAGTCGTCTCCCTGCTGGAAAACTCCGGGCGTAGTGGATAGCGAATAGAGTATCTCGTAGTGGGTTAGTGTATTATTGTTTTGTTTAGTGTTTTCTCTTTTGTTATAGTGTAGAAATCCTATAGTATTGAGCATCGTGTATTCTCTTACTAGCGTATTGCCTGGTATTAGTGAGTATTATAGTGTAGAGAGTAGTGACTTTAGCGAGTAGTAGCAGTAGCAACCGTAACTATACCTATTATAGTTATCTTAGTGGGGATGTTTCTTGACATGTTAGTGACTTTAGTATTTTAGTGAAAGAGGAATTAGTAGTATCCCATACTAATATACAAGTTATATAATTAAGAAATCAATGACAGTCGGACAGATAACTACTACCCTAAGCCCACAATCAAACAAGAACAGGAAATAAGGCGAGATATCGGTCCTAAGTCCTCCAAGTCTTACTTATATAACTATATCAGAATGGTTACAATTTATAAGTAAATTGATTTAATAAAAGTATTTTCCAAAAGAACATTTAAAATCTGGCTTGCTGTCCAAAAATAGTTTTAAAAATGTAAAAAAATTTGTTTATAAGGCATAGTGATAAATCACATGTGATTTGAACTGAGGATAGTGAATCACATGTGATTAATCCTTGTAACGCGGAAATCGTTCTGTAAAACTTTCCATAAACATTTATAAGCAACTTGTATCTCCCCCCTAACACATTTAAAACATTTGAAAGGTTCATTAAAGGGGTATGAACTCACCTGAAATCGCGTAATTCGGGTGAACCGGGTAAATCGGGTAAAAGAGTCGGTTGAGCGCTTGGTACCAAATAACGACTTGAGCACCTTTTAGGACCCTAATTTCATATGAAATATGTATTTTACAAGAAGTTAATCATCTTATGCTTGTCATTATAGTATTTGGGCATTCTAGCATCGTTTTCGGGGTTTTAGGGCCTAGGAAGGGTTCCCGGGAGTGGTACAAGGCCATGAATGATTTACGGGAGGGTCCATGAGCTCACTCCCTTGGATTTTATGGCCTAAAGGCCACCCTTTGGTAGTTTACGGCCGTAAGCCCCCTAGGCTTGGCCGTAAACTCATGTGGTACTCCAAAATGTATGTTTAAGGCCTTATTTCACTTCCTTACTTTAATGGTATGTGTTTTGGACCAAAAGGGAGGGATTAAACTCTTAATTTGTGACATTTTTGGGGAGTTTACGGCCAAGACTTTTTCTTGGGCCGTAAACTCCATTAAATCCTTCAAGATGTATGTTTTAATGGTACAACATGCTCTTATTCACCTTAGACAAATCCTAGAAGGCCCTATAATGAGTTTTGGGACAATTTGGCATGAAATTTGGGGAGTTTACGGCCCAAGAATATCCTTGGCCGTAAACTCTTCATTTTTCCTCCAAATGTGAAGTTTAATGGTACAACACACCTCCAAAGGTCTTAGATAAATTCCTTACATGCATTTGAGTGGTTTAGGGACTTGTTTGACACAAAAACATGGGTGTTTACGGCCCAAGCTTAGCCTTGGCCGTAAACTCCTCTTTTTGTGTTCAAATGATGTTGTTTGATGCATTTAAGCCTTCCTTGTTGTCAAGTCCAAATTACCAAACACCCTAAATGAGTTTTTGGGGCTTTAAACAAAGAGTTGTGGGGTGTTTGAGGTGTTTACGGCCTAAGCACAAGCTTGGGCCGTAAACTCCTTTTTAAGCATCAATTTCTTGTGTTTTAGTGTCCAAACTCTTCTAGGTATATGCCTTAATTAGTATACTAGCTTAAAGGAAGGAAAAACATGGTCTTTGGCATGATTTTGGGGGTTTACGGCCTAAGGAGCTTCTTAGGCCGTAAACTCCTTTTTGGTCCTTGATTTCTATGATTTTGGCTTCTAAATTCAGTGAAGTATGACTAGTTTAAGATAGAGGATGAGTACTTACGTTTGGAAGTCGGAAATTAGCGGAATTGGGGTCGATTTCGGGTCTAGGGAGAGAAAGTAGTGAGAGAGAGTGAATGTGTGGTAAAAGAGTGTTCAAATGTTGTGCACACTCATTTCATATGTCTCGGGTATCGCACCCGATACACGGCTACCCGATGCTTAAAGTTAACAGGGTTAAAACTTTTTACCCGGGTGAAGTGGTTGAAAAAGTAATACAACTCTATTAGGTTAAACAGGGTTAACACATACGAGTTATATTTCTTATGATAATATCAAGACATGCATATAATTAGATATTCAGTTATTGACGATTCCAAATATTACAAAAAATAACGTATAGTGACGCATTCCGTTAGTGAAAATGGGATTTGTAACGGGAATAGATTTGGGGTTGTCACATATGGGCCGGAAGGCGATATGTTTTGGACCGGGAGGTCGTGGCCTGGAAGGGCGTATTTGTGGTTGGTATATTTGGGGGTATCTCACTAAGCTTTCGGGCTTACAGTTGTGGTTTTATGTTTTCAGGTTCTCAGGAGTCTGTGGCAAGGCAAAGGCGTGATCGTACCGTTCCCCGCATTGGTGTTTTATGATTTGAACCTAGGAAAAATACTCTGTTAAATAATGTATTGAAAACCTTTTTGTAACAATGTTATTAAAATGGGTGGTTTTGAAAAGTTGTAATTGTTTTGAAATTTTGGTCGTTACAAGTTGGTATCAGAGCCTTGGTTTGAGTGAATTAGAGGAACACTCGTGTAACTCTAGTCTCAAATCGAGGAAGGTTTTAAAAGAGAAATTAAAATGGTTTTCAAATTAAGTAAAAGGGGGATGCGGAGGTACGATCAGCCGGAGCCAGTAAGTAACCCCAAATTTATCATTCATGACACTTGTTTTATTGAGCTTTGATAGAACAGCATGCTAGAGTTAGGCTAGGGATCTTCAGGATTTCATGATAATGTTGCCTAATTTGTGATGCCTGTAGCCTAGGGTCCCTTATGGGAGATTCTCAGTGTTCCTCTTGTGGTGAGGGTTGATAGTTGTTATGCATGTTCTCTAGGGTATTGTGGTAGTACTTCATACAAATATGGGTAGGTGTGGAAGGTAGTATGGGCCCGTACTACTGAAAGCACAGGACCCATACGCGTATCAGGGAAACCATGATCTGTAGGGTTGAGTTGAGAGAGTTGGATCCCAGGTTTGTGGGATGAGTCTGAGATTTGGTATGGTGTTTTTCAGTATGGAGATTCTGAGGCATGATGAGAGTGGATCCAGATCAGGATCGGGAGCTGGAGAGCGAGTTCCGGGTGGATCGGTGCCGTCTGAGGTTATCGATCAGATGAGCACGAGCGAGTTGGATGCGAGGATTCACGAGATCCTGCATGATGAGGTTGTTGCATTATTCCAGGCTGAGTTGCCGGGACTATTTGGGTCGATCAAGACCGCCATGGTTGAGTATTTTGATGAGCGTTATGCAGCTCTCGCAGAGACGGCTGTCGCGATGGCTACAACGGCTGTAGCAGCGGCAGGGGGAGGAGCTAGTCGGGGTTTTCAGTATTGGGACTTCTATTATACGAAGCCTCCCACATTCGATGGAGTTTAGGACCCGATTGTCGCTATGAGATGGTTATCAGACGTGGAGGGGTGTTTCTTCACGTGTTTATGCCCTGCTGATCAGAGGGTGAGGTGTGCTCTGAACCTGTTGAGGCTCGGGGCGAAGGATTGGTGGAGATTGACCACGAGGTCATATTCAGATGCGCAGAGGGCTGTGGTATCATGGGATCAGTTCCGAGAGATGTTCATCACTCGCTATTGTTATGTTATTTCTTCATTTTGGGGTTTGTGGGAACTTGTCTATGGGTGGAATTGGAAGTCTAGAGGTTAGATCTGAGGTTGCTACCTCAGATCTGGAGTAGAGAAGAATCAGAGAGCATGAAAGTTCCTGTGTTGGAGTGTTTAGTGAAGCTTGCATGTCCCAAACCCTAGCCCAATGTGCAAATGGCCTAGATCTCTTAGGATTCACGTAAAGTTTTCCACTTTACGTGATGGATGAGTGGTAGGAGGCTAGATCTATGTTTTGGAGCAATTGCATGGCTTGGAATGCTTCTGAATGGATTCAGACCGGTGGTAATCGGCGAGTCACATGGATGTACTCGACGAGTTGCTTGAAGATGAGCTGGGAATCGGCGAGTTGGAAGAACAACTCAGCGAGTCGGTTGAAGATGACCTGGAACTCGACGAGTTGTATGAACAACTCGGCGAGTAGGTTGAAGATAGCCATAGACTCGGCGAGTCTGTTCTTGGACTCGGCGAGTCTTGTCGAAGAGTTCCGATATTCTCTGGTTGAGTCGAGAATCGGTGAGTCAAGGGATGACTCGGTGAGTTGTGTGCGAGAAGACTCAGAAGTTGTGGGACTCGGCGAGTCTCGGGGTGACTCGGCGAGTTAGGTCGCGGATTGAGTGGAGTTCTGAGTATGGGAACTCGGCGAGTCATTGGGTTGACTCGGCGAGTAGGGTCAGTCAGGTGATGACTTTGACCTTGTCTTTGACCAAGGGTTGACCAGTGGTTTCCAGGGGTATTTTGGTAATTGTTGATTATTGTTTGAGTTCAGTGCATTGGTGGCTATCCAGAGGTGGAGATCATATCGGTGATCGGAGCAGCTTGAGTTATCTGTTCAGTCGGCAGTTTCAAGGTGAGTTATCCTCACTATATCAACGGGGTTTACGGCACCAAGGCCGACCTTTTATCGGATGGAAATCCGGGCAGTGTTTGTTGTTATGACATTACATGTTGTGGGCCGGAAGGCATTGCAATGTGGACCGGAAGGTCATGGTCTGGAAAGGCGTATGTGTGTAATTAGCATATTGACTGATTCTTAGGGTGATGTTATGCTAGTGACCAGTTAGGCCGGTATCTTGGTTAGGGTAATGATATGCTATGTGATCTGCTGATCAATTGTTGACTGTGATCTGTTGAATGATTATATGCTATGTGTACAGTTGCTTGGTCTGGGGTTTGACCCAATATGTAAGGCTGTTCTATGTTCTGTTATGTTATGTATGTTGTTATGTTATGGGCCGGAAGGCGATGTGTTATGGGCCGGAAGGCAATATGTTATGGGCCGGAAGGCGATATGTTATGGGCCGGAAGGCAATATGTTATGGTGTCACAACCCAAAACCGATTAACGGCGGAAAATGTTTCGGGGTGGATGACGTAGTGTAAGGTATCATCACAATTGCATAATAGTAAAAACAAGAAACATACAACCATTGCATTACATAGTGAATTTAATTACAAGTGTGTTTTGTAATGTTTAACAATCACTCCAAAAGTAATCAAAAATAAGAGATGGGTCTTGTGTGCTCCACCTTCTCCAAAAATGTTGCGTCTGTACCTGTCTATCTTTGACCTGAAGATACAAGTTATTTTGAAAACGAATATCAGCATAAAGCTGGTGAGTTCATAAGAGTTTAGTGTGAGATTTAGTATACAAAACATTAGTGCGAATAATGTGTCATTTATACTCATAAGTAGTAGAAACTTAGAAAATCCCATATTTTCCAGAAAATACATTGTAAGTGAAAATCTGTGAAAAGTATGCATTCTTCATTTTCTTGAAACAGTTTATTGTAAAAGTATATTAGCAAATCTCCAAATAGTAAATGTGATAGAATAGGTTAAGCCTGTAACCAGTGATAGAGGTGCAAGCTTCCTTTAGTGATAGATACTTACTTACTTCGGGATGTAGTTTAGCATTTAGTGTAGAATTTTAGAGTAGTTGTAGTGTATTCCTTGCATATTACTAATAGTGAGGATAATAGAGGATCTCATGACCTTCCCAGTCATGCACAGTATAGTGAAGTAGTGGCATCCCTGGGCCTGCACGGCGCGGACTGAACTTAACAGTCGGGATGTAATAACGTCTGCCCCGTATAGATCTATACATGTAGAGTCGTCTCCCTGCTGGAAAACTCCGGGCGTAGTGGATAGCGAATAGAGTATCTCGTAGTGGGTTAGTGTATTATTGTTTGTTTAGTGTTTTCTCTTTTGTTATAGTGTAGAAATCCTATAGTATTGAGCATCGTGTATTCTCTTACTAGCGTATTTCCTGGTATTAGTGAGTATTATAGTGTAGAGAGTAGTGACTTTAGCGAGTAGTAGCAGTAGCAACCGTAACTATACCTATTATAGTTATCTTAGTGGGGATGTTTCTTGACATGTTAGTGACTTTAGTATTTTAGTGAAAGAGGAATTAGTAGTATCCCATACTAATATACAAGTTATATAATTAAGAAATCAACGACAGTCGGACAGATAACTACTACCCTAAGCCCACAATCAAACAAGAACAGGAAATAAGGCGAGATATCGGTCCTAAGTCCTCCAAGTCTTACTTATATAACTATATCAGAATGGTTACAATTTATAAGTAAATTGATTTAATAAAAGTATGTTCCAAAAGAACATTTAAAATCTGGCTTGCTGTCCAAAAATAGTTTTAAAAATGTAAAAAAATTTGTTTATAAGGCATAGTGATAAATCACATGTGATTTGAACTGAGGATAGTGAATCACATGTGATTAATCCTTGTAACGCGGAAATCGTTCTGTAAAACTTTCCATAAACATTTATAAGCAACTTGTGTCTCCCCCCTAACACATTTAAAACATTTGAAAGGTTCATTAAAGGGGTATGAACTCACCTGAAATCGCGTAATTCGGGTGAACCGGGTAAATCGGGTAAAAGAGTCGGTTGAGCGCTTGGTACCAAATAACGACTTGAGCACCTTTTAGGACCCTAATTTCATATGAAATATGTATTTTACAAGAAGTTAATCATCTTATGCTTGTCATTATAGTATTTGGGCATTCTAGCATCGTTTTCGGGGTTTTAGGGCCTAGGAAGGGTTCCCGGGAGTGGTACAAGGCCATGAATGATTTACGGGAGGGTCCATGAGCTCACTCCCTTGGATTTTATGGCCTAAAGGCCACCCTTTGGTAGTTTACGGCCGTAAGCCCCCTAGGCTTGGCCGTAAACTCATGTGGTACTCCAAAATGTATGTTTAAGGCCTTATTTCACTTCCTTACTTTAATGGTATGTGTTTTGGACCAAAAGGGAGGGATTAAACTCTTAATTTGTGACATTTTTGGGGAGTTTACGGCCAAGACTTTTTCTTGGGCCGTAAACTCCATTAAATCCTTCAAGATGTATGTTTTAATGGTACAACATGCTCTTATTCACCTTAGACAAATCCTAGAAGGCCCTATAATGAGTTTTGGGACAATTTGGCATGAAATTTGGGGAGTTTACGGCCCAAGAATATCCTTGGCCGTAAACTCTTCATTTTTCCTCCAAATGTGAAGTTTAATGGTACAACACACCTCCAAAGGTCTTAGATAAATTCCTTACATGCATTTGAGTGGTTTAGGGACTTGTTTGACACAAAAACATGGGTGTTTACGGCCCAAGCTTAGCCTTGGCCGTAAACTCCTCTTTTTGTGTTCAAATGATGTTGTTTGATGCATTTAAGCCTTCCTTGTTGTCAAGTCCAAATTACCAAACACCCTAAATGAGTTTTTGGGGCTTTAAACAAAGAGTTGTGGGGTGTTTGAGGTGTTTACGGCCTAAGCACAAGCTTGGGCCGTAAACTCCTTTTTAAGCATCAATTTCTTGTGTTTTAGTGTCCAAACTCTTCTAGGTATATGCCTTAATTAGTATACTAGCTTAAAGGAAGGAAAAACATGGTCTTTGGCATGATTTTGGGGGTTTACGGCCTAAGGAGCTTCTTAGGCCGTAAACTCCTTTTTGGTCCTTGATTTCTATGATTTTGGCTTCTAAATTCAGTGAAGTATGACTAGTTTAAGATAGAGGATGAGTACTTACGTTTGGAAGTCGGAAATTAGCGGAATTGGGGTCGATTTCGGGTCTAGGGAGAGAAAGTAGTGAGAGAGAGTGAATGTGTGGTAAAAGAGTGTTCAAATGTTGTGCACACTCATTTCATATGTCTCGGGTATCGCACCCGATACACGGCTACCCGATGCTTAAAGTTAACAGGGTTAAAACTTTTTACCCGGGTGAAGTGGTTGAAAAAGTAATACAACTCTATTAGGTTAAACAGGGTTAACACATACGAGTTATATTTCTTATGATAATATCAAGACATGCATATAATTAGATATTCAGTTATTGACGATTCCAAATATTACAAAAAATAACGTATAGTGACGCATTCCGTTAGTGAAAATGGGATTTGTAACGGGAATAGATTTGGGGTTGTCACATATGGGCCGGAAGGCGATATGTTTTGGACCGG
Organism: Lactuca serriola; assembly: GCF_051521515.1. Classification (NCBI taxonomy): domain Eukaryota; kingdom Viridiplantae; phylum Streptophyta; class Magnoliopsida; order Asterales; family Asteraceae; genus Lactuca; species Lactuca serriola. Next base: position 237,056,575 of record NC_136415.1, on the reverse strand, counting down.
GAGGTCGTGGCCTGGAAGGGCGTATTTGTGGTTGGTATATTTGGGGGTATCTCACTAAGCTTTCGGGCTTACAGTTGTGGTTTTATGTTTTCAGGTTCTCAGGAGTCTGTGGCAAGGCAAAGGCGTGATCGTACCGTTCCCCGCATTGGTGTTTTATGATTTGAACCTAGGAAAAATACTCTGTTAAATAATGTATTGAAAACCTTTTTGTAACAATGTTATTAAAATGGGTGGTTTTGAAAAGTTGTAATTGTTTTGAAATTTTGGTCGTTACAAGTTGGTATCAGAGCCTTGGTTTGAGTGAATTAGAGGAACACTCGTGTAACTCTAGTCTCAAATCGAGGAAGGTTTTAAAAGAGAAATTAAAATGGTTTTCAAATTAAGTAAAAGGGGGATGCGGAGGTACGATCAGCCGGAGCCAGTAAGTAACCCCAAATTTATCATTCATGACACTTGTTTTATTGAGCTTTGATAGAACAGCATGCTAGAGTTAGGCTAGGGATCTTCAGGATTTCATGATAATGTTGCCTAATTTGTGATGCCTGTAGCCTAGGGTCCCTTATGGGAGATTCTCAGTGTTCCTCTTGTGGTGAGGGTTGATAGTTGTTATGCATGTTCTCTAGGGTATTGTGGTAGTACTTCATACAAATATGGGTAGGTGTGGAAGGTAGTATGGGCCCGTACTACTGAAAGCACAGGACCCATACGCGTATCAGGGAAACCATGATCTGTAGGGTTGAGTTGAGAGAGTTGGATCCCAGGTTTGTGGGATGAGTCTGAGATTTGGTATGGTGTTTTTCAGTATGGAGATTCTGAGGCATGATGAGAGTGGATCCGGATCAGGATCGGGAGCTGGAGAGCGAGTTCCGGGTGGATCGGTGCCGTCTGAGGTTATCGATCAGATGAGCACGAGCGAGTTGGATGCGAGGATTCACGAGATCCTGCATGATGAGGTTGCTGCATTATTCCAGGCTGAGTTGCCGGGACTATTTGGGTCGATCAAGACCGCCATGGTTGAGTATTTTGATGAGCGTTATGCAGCTCTCGCAGAGACGGCTGTCGCGATGGCTACAACGGCTGTAGCAGCGGCAGGGGGAGGAGCTAGTCGGGGTTTTCAGTATTGGGACTTCTATTATACGAAGCCTCCCACATTCGATGGAGTTTAGGACCCGATTGTCGCTATGAGATGGTTATCAGACGTGGAGGGGTGTTTCTTCACGTGTTTATGCCCTGCTGATCAGAGGGTGAGGTGTGCTCTGAACCTGTTGAGGCTCGGGGCGAAGGATTGGTGGAGATTGACCACGGGGTCATATTCAGATGCGCAGAGGGCTGTGGTATCATGGGATCAGTTCCGAGAGATGTTCATCACTCGCTATTGTTATGTTATTTCTTCATTTTGGGGTTTGTGGGAACTTGTCTATGGGTGGAATTGGAAGTCTAGAGGTTAGATCTGAGGTTGCTACCTCAGATCTGGAGTAGAGAAGAATCAGAGAGCATGAAAGTTCCTGTGTTGGAGTGTTTAGTGAAGCTTGCATGTCCCAAACCCTAGCCCAATGTGCAAATGGCCTAGATCTCTTAGGATTCACGTAAAGTTTTCCACTTTACGTGATGGATGAGTGGTAGGAGGCTAGATCTATGTTTTGGAGCAATTGCATGGCTTGGAATGCTTCTGAATGGATTCAGACCGGTGGTAATCGGCGAGTCACATGGATGTACTCGACGAGTTGCTTGAAGATGAGCTGGGAATCGGCGAGTTGGAAGAACAACTCAGCGAGTCGGTTGAAGATGACCTGGAACTCGACGAGTTGTATGAACAACTCGGCGAGTAGGTTGAAGATAGCCATAGACTCGGCGAGTCTGTTCTTGGACTCGGCGAGTCTTGTCGAAGAGTTCCGATATTCTCTGGTTGAGTCGAGAATCGGTGAGTCAAGGGATGACTCGGTGAGTTGTGTGCGAGAAGACTCAGAAGTTGTGGGACTCGGCGAGTCTCGGGGTGACTCGGCGAGTTAGGTCGCGGATTGAGTGGAGTTCTGAGTATGGGAACTCGGCGAGTCATTGGGTTGACTCGGCGAGTAGGGTCAGTCAGGTGATGACTTTGACCTTGTCTTTGACCAAGGGTTGACCAGTGGTTTCCAGGGGTATTTTGGTAATTGTTGATTATTGTTTGAGTTCAGTGCATTGGTGGCTATCCAGAGGTGGAGATCATATCGGTGATCGGAGCAGCTTGAGTTATCTGTTCAGTCGGCAGTTTCAAGGTGAGTTATCCTCACTATATCAACGGGGTTTACGGCACCAAGGCCGACCTTTTATCGGATGGAAATCCGGGCAGTGTTTGTTGTTATGACATTACATGTTGTGGGCCGGAAGGCATTGCAATGTGGACCGGAAGGTCATGGTCTGGAAAGGCGTATGTGTGTAATTAGCATATTGACTGATTCTTAGGGTGATGTTATGCTAGTGACCAGTTAGGCCGGTATCTTGGTTAGGGTAATGATATGCTATGTGATCTGCTGATCAATTGTTGACTGTGATCTGTTGAATGATTATATGCTATGTGTACAGTTGCTTGGTCTGGGGTTTGACCCAATATGTAAGGCTGTTCTATGTTCTGTTATGTTATGTATGTTGTTATGTTATGGGCCGGAAGGCGATGTGTTATGGGCCGGAAGGCAATATGTTATGGGCCGGAAGGCGATATGTTATGGGCCGGAAGGCAATATGTTATGGTGTCACACCCCAAAACCGATTAACGGCGGAAAATGTTTTGGGGTGGATGACGTAGTGTACGGTATCATCACAATTGCATAATAGTAAAAACAAGAAACATACAACCATTGCATTACATAGTGAATTTAATTACAAGTGTGTTTTGTAATGTTTAACAATCACTCCAAAAGTAATCAAAAATAAGAGATGGGTCTTGTGTGCTCCACCTTCTCCAAAAATGTTGCGTCTGTACCTGTCTATCTTTGACCTGAAGATACAAGTTATTTTGAAAACGAATATCAGCATAAAGCTGGTGAGTTCATAAGAGTTTAGTGTGAGATTTAGTATACAAAACATTAGTGCGAATAATGTGTCATTTATACTCATAAGTAGTAGAAACTTAGAAAATCCCATATTTTCCAGAAAATACATTGTAAGTGAAAATCTGTGAAAAGTATGCATTCTTCATTTTCTTGAAACAGTTTATTGTAAAAGTATATTAGCAAATCTCCAAATAGTAAATGTGATAGAATAGGTTAAGCCTGTAACCAGTGATAGAGGTGCAAGCTTCCTTTAGTGATAGATACTTACTTACTTCGGGATGTAGTTTAGCATTTAGTGTAGAATTTTAGAGTAGTTGTAGTGTATTCCTTGCATATTACTAATAGTGAGGATAATAGAGGATCTCATGACCTTCCCAGTCATGCACAGTATAGTGAAGTAGTGGCATCCCTGGGCCTGCACGGCGCGGACTGAACTTAACAGTCGGGATGTAATAACGTCTGCCCCGTATAGATCTATACATGTAGAGTCGTCTCCCTGCTGGAAAACTCCGGGCGTAGTGGATAGCGAATAGAGTATCTCGTAGTGGGTTAGTGTATTATTGTTTGTTTAGTGTTTTCTCTTTTGTTATAGTGTAGAAATCCTATAGTATTGAGCATCGTGTATTCTCTTACTAGCGTATTGCCTGGTATTAGTGAGTATTATAGTGTAGAGAGTAGTGACTTTAGCGAGTAGTAGCAGTAGCAACCGTAACTATACCTATTATAGTTATCTTAGTGGGGATGTTTCTTGACATGTTAGTGACTTTAGTATTTTAGTGAAAGAGGAATTAGTAGTATCCCATACTAATATACAAGTTATATAATTAAGAAATCAACGACAGTCGGACAGATAACTACTACCCTAAGCCCACAATCAAACAAGAACAGGAAATAAGGCGAGATATCGGTCCTAAGTCCTCCAAGTCTTACTTATATAACTATATCAGAATGGTTACAATTTATAAGTAAATTGATTTAATAAAAGTATGTTCCAAAAGAACATTTAAAATCTGGCTTGCTGTCCAAATGATGTTGTTTGATGTTGTTTGATGCATTTAAGCCTTCCTTGTTGTCAAGTCCAAATTACCAAACACCCTAAATGAGTTTTTGGGGCTTTAAACAAAGAGTTGTGGGGTGTTTGAGGTGTTTACGGCCTAAGCACAAGCTTGGGCCGTAAACTCCTTTTTAAGCATCAATTTCTTGTGTTTTAGTGTCCAAACTCTTCTAGGTATATGCCTTAATTAGTATACTAGCTTAAAGGAAGGAAAAACATGGTCTTTGGCATGATTTTGGGGGTTTACGGCCTAAGGAGCTTCTTAGGCCGTAAACTCCTTTTTGGTCCTTGATTTCTATGATTTTGGCTTCTAAATTCAGTGAAGTATGACTAGTTTAAGATAGAGGATGAGTACTTACGTTTGGAAGTCGGAAATTAGCGGAATTGGGGTCGATTTCGGGTCTAGGGAGAGAAAGTAGTGAGAGAGAGTGAATGTGTGGTAAAAGAGTGTTCAAATGTTGTGCACACTCATTTCATATGTCTCGGGTATCGCACCCGATACACGGCTACCCGATGCTTAAAGTTAACAGGGTTAAAACTTTTTACCCGGGTGAAGTGGTTGAAAAAGTAATACAACTCTATTAGGTTAAACAGGGTTAACACATACGAGTTATATTTCTTATGATAATATCAAGACATGCATATAATTAGATATTCAGTTATTGACGATTCCAAATATTACAAAAAATAACGTATAGTGACGCATTCCGTTAGTGAAAATGGGATTTGTAACGGGAATAGATTTGGGGTTGTCACATATGGGCCGGAAGGCGATATGTTTTGGACCGGGAGGTCGTGGCCTGGAAGGGCGTATTTGTGGTTGGTATATTTGGGGGTATCTCACTAAGCTTTCGGGCTTACAGTTGTGGTTTTATGTTTTCAGGTTCTCAGGAGTCTGTGGCAAGGCAAAGGCGTGATCGTACCGTTCCCCGCATTGGTGTTTTATGATTTGAACCTAGGAAAAATACTCTGTTAAATAATGTATTGAAAACCTTTTTGTAACAATGTTATTAAAATGGGTGGTTTTGAAAAGTTGTAATTGTTTTGAAATTTTGGTCGTTACAAGTTGGTATCAGAGCCTTGGTTTGAGTGAATTAGAGGAACACTCGTGTAACTCTAGTCTCAAATCGAGGAAGGTTTTAAAAGAGAAATTAAAATGGTTTTCAAATTAAGTAAAAGGGGGATGCGGAGGTACGATCAGCCGGAGCCAGTAAGTAACCCCAAATTTATCATTCATGACACTTGTTTTATTGAGCTTTGATAGAACAGCATGCTAGAGTTAGGCTAGGGATCTTCAGGATTTCATGATAATGTTGCCTAATTTGTGATGCCTGTAGCCTAGGGTCCCTTATGGGAGATTCTCAGTGTTCCTCTTGTGGTGAGGGTTGATAGTTGTTATGCATGTTCTCTAGGGTATTGTGGTAGTACTTCATACAAATATGGGTAGGTGTGGAAGGCAGTATGGGCCCGTACTACTGAAAGCACAGGACCCATACGCGTATCAGGGAAACCATGATCTGTAGGGTTGAGTTGAGAGAGTTGGATCCCAGGTTTGTGGGATGAGTCTGAGATTTGGTATGGTGTTTTTCAGTATGGAGATTCTGAGGCATGATGAGAGTGGATCCGGATCAGGATCGGGAGCTGGAGAGCGAGTTCCGGGTGGATCGGTGCCGTCTGAGGTTATCGATCAGATGAGCACGAGCGAGTTGGATGCGAGGATTCACGAGATCCTGCATGATGAGGTTGCTGCATTATTCCAGGCTGAGTTGCCGGGACTATTTGGGTCGATCAAGACCGCCATGGTTGAGTATTTTGATGAGCGTTATGCAGCTCTCGCAGAGACGGCTGTCGTGATGGCTACAACGGCTGTAGCAGCGGCAGGGGGAGGAGCTAGTCGGGGTTTTCAGTATTGGGACTTCTATTATACGAAGCCTCCCACATTCGATGGAGTTTAGGACCCGATTGTCGCTATGAGATGGTTATCAGACGTGGAGGGGTGTTTCTTCACGTGTTTATGCCCTGCTGATCAGAGGGTGAGGTGTGCTCTGAACCTGTTGAGGCTCGGGGCGAAGGATTGGTGGAGATTGACCACGGGGTCATATTCAGATGCGCAGAGGGCTGTGGTATCATGGGATCAGTTCCGAGAGATGTTCATCACTCGCTATTGTTATGTTATTTCTTCATTTTGGGGTTTGTGGGAACTTGTCTATGGGTGGAATTGGAAGTCTAGAGGTTAGATCTGAGGTTGCTACCTCAGATCTGGAGTAGAGAAGAATCAGAGAGCATGAAAGTTCCTGTGTTGGAGTGTTTAGTGAAGCTTGCATGTCCCAAACCCTAGCCCAATGTGCAAATGGCCTAGATCTCTTAGGATTCACGTAAAGTTTTCCACTTTACGTGATGGATGAGTGGTAGGAGGCTAGATCTATGTTTTGTAGCAATTGCATGGCTTGGAATGCTTCTGAATGGATTCAGACCGGTGGTAATCGGCGAGTCACATGGATGTACTCGACGAGTTGCTTGAAGATGAGCTGGGAATCGGCGAGTTGGAAGAACAACTCAGCGAGTCGGTTGAAGATGACCTGGAACTCGACGAGTTGTATGAACAACTCGGCGAGTAGGTTGAAGATAGCCATAGACTCGGCGAGTCTGTTCTTGGACTCGGCGAGTCTTGTCGAAGAGTTCTGATATTCTCTGGTTGAGTCGAGAATCGGTGAGTCAAGGGATGACTCGGTGAGTTGTGTGCGAGAAGACTCAGAAGTTGTGGGACTCGGCGAGTCTCGGGGTGACTCGGCGAGTTAGGTCGCGGATTGAGTGGAGTTCTGAGTATGGGAACTCGGCGAGTCATTGGGTTGACTCGGCGAGTAGGGTCAGTCAGGTGATGACTTTGACCTTGTCTTTGACCAAGGGTTGACCAGTGGTTTCCAGGGGTATTTTGGTAATTGTTGATTATTGTTTGAGTTCAGTGCATTGGTGGCTATCCAGAGGTGGAGATCATATCGGTGATCGGAGCAGCTTGAGTTATCTGTTCAGTCGGCAGTTTCAAGGTGAGTTATCCTCACTATATCAACGGGGTTTACGGCACCAAGGCCGACCTTTTATCGGATGGAAATCCGGGCAGTGTTTGTTGTTATGACATTACATGTTGTGGGCCGGAAGGCATTGCAATGTGGACCGGAAGGTCATGGTCTGGAAAGGCGTATGTGTGTAATTAGCATATTGACTGATTCTTAGGGTGATGTTATGCTAGTGACCAGTTAGGCCGGTATCTTGGTTAGGGTAATGATATGCTATGTGATCTGCTGATCAATTGTTGACTGTGATCTGTTGAATGATTATATGCTATGTGTACAGTTGCTTGGTCTGGGGTTTGACCCAATATGTAAGGCTGTTCTATGTTCTGTTATGTTATGTATGTTGTTATGTTATGGGCCGGAAGGCGATGTGTTATGGGCCGGAAGGCAATATGTTATGGGCCGGAAGGCGATATGTTATGGGCCGGAAGGCAATATGTTATGGTGTCACACCCCAAAACCGATTAACGGCGGAAAATGTTTCGGGGTGGATGACGTAGTGTACGGTATCATCACAATTGCATAATAGTAAAAACAAGAAACATACAACCATTACATTACATAGTGAATTTAATTACAAGTGTGTTTTGTAATGTTTAACAATCACTCCAAAAGTAATCAAAAATAAGAGATGGGTCTTGTGTGCTCCACCTTCTCCAAAAATGTTGCGTCTGTACCTGTCTATCTTTGACCTGAAGATACAAGTTATTTTGAAAACGAATATCAGCATAAAGCTGGTGAGTTCATAAGAGTTTAGTGTGAGATTTAGTATACAAAACATTAGTGCGAATAATGTGTCATTTATACTCATAAGTAGTAGAAACTTAGAAAATCCCATATTTTCCAGAAAATACATTGTAAGTGAAAATCTGTGAAAAGTATGCATTCTTCATTTTCTTGAAACAGTTTATTGTAAAAGTATATTAGCAAATCTCCAAATAGTAAATGTGATAGAATAGGTTAAGCCTGTAACCAGTGATAGAGGTGCAAGCTTCCTTTAGTGATAGATACTTACTTACTTCGGGATGTAGTTTAGCATTTAGTGTAGAATTTTAGAGTAGTTGTAGTGTATTCCTTGCATATTACTAATAGTGAGGATAATAGAGGATCTCATGACCTTCCCAGTCATGCACAGTATAGTGAAGTAGTGGCATCCCTGGGCCTGCACGGCGCGGACTGAACTTAACAGTCGGGATGTAATAACGTCTGCCCCGTATAGATCTATACATGTAGAGTCGTCTCCCTGCTGGAAAACTCCGGGCGTAGTGGATAGCGAATAGAGTATCTCGTAGTGGGTTAGTGTATTATTGTTTGTTTAGTGTTTTCTCTTTTGTTATAGTGTAGAAATCCTATAGTATTGAGCATCGTGTATTCTCTTACTAGCGTATTGCCTGGTATTAGTGAGTATTATAGTGTAGAGAGTAGTGACTTTAGCGAGTAGTAGCAGTAGCAACCGTAACTATACCTATTATAGTTATCTTAGTGGGGATGTTTCTTGACATGTTAGTGACTTTAGTATTTTAGTGAAAGAGGAATTAGTAGTATCCCATACTAATATACAAGTTATATAATTAAGAAATCAACGACAGTCGGACAGATAACTACTACCCTAAGCCCACAATCAAACAAGAACAGGAAATAAGGCGAGATATCGGTCCTAAGTCCTCCAAGTCTTACTTATATAACTATATCAGAATGGTTACAATTTATAAGTAAATTGATTTAATAAAAGTATGTTCCAAAAGAACATTTAAAATCTGGCTTGCTGTCCAAATGATGTTGTTTGATGTTGTTTGATGCATTTAAGCCTTCCTTGTTGTCAAGTCCAAATTACCAAACACCCTAAATGAGTTTTTGGGGCTTTAAACAAAGAGTTGTGGGGTGTTTGAGGTGTTTACGGCCTAAGCACAAGCTTGGGCCGTAAACTCCTTTTTAAGCATCAATTTCTTGTGTTTTAGTGTCCAAACTCTTCTAGGTATATGCCTTAATTAGTATACTAGCTTAAAGGAAGGAAAAACATGGTCTTTGGCATGATTTTGGGGGTTTACGGCCTAAGGAGCTTCTTAGGCCGTAAACTCCTTTTTGGTCCTTGATTTCTATGATTTTGGCTTCTAAATTCAGTGAAGTATGACTAGTTTAAGATAGAGGATGAGTACTTACGTTTGGAAGTCGGAAATTAGCGGAATTGGGGTCGATTTCGGGTCTAGGGAGAGAAAGTAGTGAGAGAGAGTGAATGTGTGGTAAAAGAGTGTTCAAATGTTGTGCACACTCATTTCATATGTCTCGGGTATCGCACCCGATACACGGCTACCCGATGCTTAAAGTTAACAGGGTTAAAACTTTTTACCCGGGTGAAGTGGTTGAAAAAGTAATACAACTCTATTAGGTTAAACAGGGTTAACACATACGAGTTATATTTCTTATGATAATATCAAGACATGCATATAATTAGATATTCAGTTATTGACGATTCCAAATATTACAAAAAATAACGTATAGTGACGCATTCCGTTAGTGAAAATGGGATTTGTAACGGGAATAGATTTGGGGTTGTCACATATGGGCCGGAAGGCGATATGTTTTGGACCGGGAGGTCGTGGCCTGGAAGGGCGTATTTGTGGTTGGTATATTTGGGGGTATCTCACTAAGCTTTCGGGCTTACAGTTGTGGTTTTATGTTTTCAGGTTCTCAGGAGTCTGTGGCAAGGCAAAGGCGTGATCGTACCGTTCCCCGCATTGGTGTTTTATGATTTGAACCTAGGAAAAATACTCTGTTAAATAATGTATTGAAAACCTTTTTGTAACAATGTTATTAAAATGGGTGGTTTTGAAAAGTTGTAATTGTTTTGAAATTTTGGTCGTTACAAGTTGGTATCAGAGCCTTGGTTTGAGTGAATTAGAGGAACACTCGTGTAACTCTAGTCTCAAATCGAGGAAGGTTTTAAAAGAGAAATTAAAATGGTTTTCAAATTAAGTAAAAGGGGGATGCGGAGGTACGATCAGCCGGAGCCAGTAAGTAACCCCAAATTTATCATTCATGACACTTGTTTTATTGAGCTTTGATAGAACAGCATGCTAGAGTTAGGCTAGGGATCTTCAGGATTTCATGATAATGTTGCCTAATTTGTGATGCCTGTAGCCTAGGGTCCCTTATGGGAGATTCTCAGTGTTCCTCTTGTGGTGAGGGTTGATAGTTGTTATGCATGTTCTCTAGGGTATTGTGGTAGTACTTCATACAAATATGGGTAGGTGTGGAAGGTAGTATGGGCCCGTACTACTGAAAGCACAGGACCCATACGCGTATCAGGGAAACCATGATCTGTAGGGTTGAGTTGAGAGAGTTGGATCCCAGGTTTGTGGGATGAGTCTGAGATTTGGTATGGTGTTTTTCAGTATGGAGATTCTGAGGCATGATGAGAGTGGATCCGGATCAGGATCGGGAGCTGGAGAGCGAGTTCCGGGTGGATCGGTGCCGTCTGAGGTTATCGATCAGATGAGCACGAGCGAGTTGGATGCGAGGATTCACGAGATCCTGCATGATGAGGTTGCTGCATTATTCCAGGCTGAGTTGCCGGGACTATTTGGGTCGATCAAGACCGCCATGGTTGAGTATTTTGATGAGCGTTATGCAGCTCTCGCAGAGACGGCTGTCGCGACGGCTACAACGGCTGTAGCAGCGGCAGGGGGAGGAGCTAGTCGGGGTTTTCAGTATTGGGACTTCTATTATACGAAGCCTCCCACATTCGATGGAGTTTAGGACCCGATTGTCGCTATGAGATGGTTATCAGACGTGGAGGGGTGTTTCTTCACGTGTTTATGCCCTGCTGATCAGAGGGTGAGGTGTGCTCTGAACCTGTTGAGGCTCGGGGCGAAGGATTGGTGGAGATTGACCACGGGGTCATATTCAGATGCGCAGAGGGCTGTGGTATCATGGGATCAGTTCCGAGAGATGTTCATCACTCGCTATGTTCCGCAGGATGAGAGGGAGAGATTGGCTCAGGAGTTTCTCGAGCTGAAGCAGGATTTGGAGTTGGTGACTGAGATCACCAGGATGTTCACTGAGAGGACGATGTTTTGCCCTGAGTTCGCTTCGGAGCAGGCTCAGATGTCCCGATATCTGAGTACACTCAAGGAGGATATCAGACAGTTCGTGTCCGCGCAGAGGTGCGAGACCTTGTTGGAGTTGCAGGAGGCCGCCATGCGGCGTGAGTTAGAGGTTGAGTTGCAGTTGCGTGAGCTGAGGCAGGCTCCGATGCAGTCGCAGCCGGCGCTGAAACGGTCCAGGACCGTTGATGTTAGAGTGGGGGATCGGAGCGGCCACACTTGTGGGAAGTGTGGGAGGGGTCACGCCGGAGTTTGTTGGTCCGGTGGTGCATGCCGCAAGTGCGGAAAGGAGGGGCACTAAGCGCGGGATTGTCGGCAGTCAGTGCCTATTCGGGATTTGAGGATTTGTTATCATTGTCGTCAGGTTGGACATTTGAGGGTCAACTGTCCACAGCTTTCTGCAGGACCGGTGCAGGCTCCAGCACCGGCCACTTTGAGGATTTCAGGTGGAGGTTAGGATGGAGCGGAGCCCCCAAGGGCTTAGAGTCGTGCTTTTCAGCTTGCAGCGGAGGAGGTCAGAGCAGTGTCGGGTGCAGCTGCGGGTATGTTTCTTTCTTGTCGCCTTGTGGAATTATGATTATTATGGAGTATCATTTATCTGTTAGTCCCGCTGGAGAGTTTTCATTTTGGTATCCGTTGTTTCTTGAGGGCTTGGCATGATTATGGGTTTGTGTTTCGGGTTTTCGTTTTGGTATCCGTTGTTCCCTGAAGGTTTGGTATGGTTATAGTTTGGTGTTTTGTGCTGGTATCTTTGTGCGGTTTTCGATGCGGCATTCGTCATTTTGCGGGTTGTGGTTTGGTTATGGGTTATTGTTTTGGGGATTTCTTTGGTTATCGTTCGTGAGGGTTATTAGTGGAGATGCGGCATTGGTTTGAATGTCGGGTAGCATCTACATTCATGGAAGGGATAATTGGAGATCGGATTCTCGGTGAGCAGATTGATCAGTGAGGAGATGTGTTTTGCTGAGGATTACTTATGCTTGTGGGAAGCAGTCAGTGTGTAAGTGTTCTCTTTGTGCAGGGTTGTTCTGGAAGGTCATTAATGGCGACCGGTGGTTGTTAGTCAGTGCTTTAAGTGGGGGAGAATTGGAGAATTCTCCGGGAGATCGATGAGTATCTGAGGGTGCTTAGCTGTTGGGATTCAGCAGTGTTCTGTCATCCCAGAGTATAGGCTGATAGGAGCGAGTGTCAGGCATGCGGGGCGGGATACAGACCTAGGGCATTTGATTGTGGAGGCCTGGAAGCAGGCCGGGATCAAGTTTGAGTGGGTAACCGGGGTTATGTGATCAGAGTATCTGTATGCTTTATGTACGTAATGTGTTGTACTGCATTAATTCTATGGGATTTAGGATGTGCATGTTTATAGAGTTGGAACCGGAAGGTTCCTAAAGTTAGAACCTGAGGGTTCACAGAGTTTGGGTGTACGGACCCACAGAGATATAGCCTCGAGTGGCTAATATGTGTTATGTGAGTCGGTCCAGTCATGCTGGAGACTCTGTTGGTATTGTTGGATCAGTTTGAGATTTCGTATTGTGTATGTTGCAGTGTGATTGCATTGGAAGGTCTGGCCCCGGGTAGTGATCTTGTTTAAGTGAGGTAGTGCATGGGCTTGAGAGTCCCTGCGAGGAGAGTCAGGGTAAGTGTGTTGGATGGTTAGCGGTCACGCTAAGGGTGGTGTAGCGTCTGGTGAGCACCGTGGCATTTGTCGGAGTGACATTGTGACCGGGTGGATTCCTTGGTAAAGGAAGAGAAAGAGGTAAGAGGCGTGTAACTCCGAGAGGGAGTGCAAGTTCACGGAAGTGAAAGCGGCAGAGCAGAGTTATGATTAGAGCAATTCGAGTATGGTTATTGAGCAGCATGTTTGCGGCAGTGGATTAGAAGCTCATCCGGTTTGGAATGTCTACTGAGGTCGCGGAGGGAAATCCGCATGTGTAGAGCCAAGAGGCTCGGAAGGGATGCAGAGAGAGAGAGAGAGAGAGTCTTGAACTCTCAGTGTGATTCTGATCAGGGTATGGGATGTATATTAGTGGTTCATCCTGGGGGATGTTTGAGGGTATTAACAGTGTATCAGGTTTTTCCAACCTGAAGGTGTTAGAGCTAGTTCAGCATGTGTATGCGGTTGCAAGGGGGAACTCATGAGAGTTGCTCTGAGATTGAGAATGGGTCTCTCAGTCGTTCCGGAATGGATAGTGTGGGATTCGGATCGGGGATCCGATGGTTCATGGTTTTCTAACCCTTATGGGTCAAGTGATTGCTGAGATTTAGAGCAGAGTGCATCTTGGGTAATTCTTGGTTATTGAGAGTAATAATCAGGGGTACAGTCGGTGCCCGGTTCGAGTCGGTGGTCAGGGCACTGTGAAGGAGGGAAAAGTGGTTTCGAGTTCCGATAAGTATGCCTTGAGGGACCTGGTCCGGTTAATGCCAGGTGGAGCATTGTGGGAGTATTCTTGGAGTTGAGTTGCTGCAGGCTTCGAGGGCGAAGCCTAATTTAAGTGGGGGAGAATTGTAACATCCCGAAATATCAAGAGTATAGTTGAAGGGCTAAAAGAGTAAGTTGTGGAAGAGTGACTCGGCGAATCCATGGATGGACTCGGCGAGTAGAGTCGCGACTGGGTCGCGTGTTAAGTAGCCGACTCGGCGAGTCGGTAAGGAGGACTCGGCGAGTAGGCGCTGAGTGGAGAAAACCCTAATTCCCAGGGTTGAGCCCTATATAAAGAAATATATGTTTTCCTCCCAGCCTCTTTATCACCCCTTGAGCCCCAGAAAACCCTAAATCGCGGAGAAGCACCATTGTTGAGTGGGTTGGAGCTTGGAGAAGTAATTATTGAAGGAATTTTGAGAGATTGAAGGCTTGGAGCAAGGGGCTTTGCTTGGAATCGAATTGTATTGCAGATTGGGCGTCCATTGGAGGTAATATCTCGTTCTTGGGCTATTGTTATGTTATTTTTGTTGGATTAATGTCTAAGTCCATAACTATATTTGGTAAGACTTGACCCGACCCGGCATGGTCCATTTGGGTTGCATACCATCATGCACTTGGATAGACTATAATGAGAGAAATAAGACACTTATGGTTATTAATATATTATAAGTTCTAGTATATTAATAATAAGAATAATAAGATTATTTAATTAGTAATGATCAAGAATTAATCTAGGATTAATTAAGTGATCAAAAGAAGGCTAATTAAATATATGGGTTGATTGTGTAAATCATCCATACTTGTATAGTGGGCTAATGCTCCATGGATTATCTAGTTGGGCCAAAACCCATATGATGCTCCATGGATGCTCCATGGTGTATTTGAACCCATGGATCCAAGGAAATGGAAAGTCATGACAATTAGGGTTTGCCCTAATTGTAACACTATATAAAGATATTATTCTTGGCAAAATCGGCACTAGGATTATTCTAGAGAGGGCTAGCCGATTTCATGAGTTGTAGAATTCTCTCAAGTTATTCTAAGTGTTTTGATGATTGTGATTCCATTTGAGGTGTCACACTTGGGGCACTAGGCACTCAAGCTTCATGAAGACTTTTCTACATAAGAGGTATGTATTCTATCTTGTTATATTCATTGTTTTATATATTAGATCAGGATAATACCTTGGAAGTTCTTATTTGCATGTATAATAGAGAAAAAACATAGATCCAAGGTATTTAGGGTTGCATGTACACTTAGGAGTGTTATAATGCTCAAAACCCAACAGTGGTATCAGAGCCTAGGCTTGCTTTCTCTTATACTTGATGCAAATTGCTGAAAAACTCGATTTTCTGGCTTTCTGGGCACTGGACTCGCCGAGTCCACTGATGAACTCGCCGAGTCCATGAGTAAAATCATCCTACTCGCCGAGTAGGTTCATGCACTCGCCGAGTAGGAGCCCCAGACATCATATATTCGACGTTTTTGGCTAGAAATGGACTAGGAACATTACCCTAAGTTGTTTTTGAATTTATAAACTTGTTTTTTGATGTGGTAATGTTCATGCTAATCCATTTCAAAGATAATTGTCAATAGATTCATGTTTTGTATTAGTTTAAGGTTTAGACTAATTACATAAAAAAGTTTGATTTGAATTATCTTGTTCTTATGAGTTGCTTAGATTAATAGAAATGTTGAGTGAAATAGTTGTTTTCAATCCATTTTTAATCTAAGAGTTGAGTATAAAATGTGTTTGTGTAACTTGTCCTCAAGTTACATGAAGAGTCACATTAAAGACTCATAAAATTCATAAAAGTTGGCAATGGTTACAAAATGAAGAGTCTTGTGTCATTGAATAATTTTTTATGACTCCATAACTTGTCCTCAAGTTATGGAAGTTCAAGAGTCACTTCATTAAAGGAAAATATGTAACCATAATTAAATCCATAAATTATAAAATAAAGAAAAAGTTAGTTCTTTTATTAGTTTAAAGTCTTCCATAACTTGTCCTCAAGTTATGGAACTTGAAGAGTTTTTGGATTAAAACTACTTTAAACACATAAGTTATGGAATTAATTAGTTTTGAATAGTTTCAAAACTTGCCCTCAAGTTTTGGAATTTGAAAGTTTTCACTTATGAATACTTTAATTCCAAGTTAGCCCTTAGAATTTTAAAAGGTTAAAATTCAACCCTTATACTTTATAATATTATAAGTTAATAATATATATATATATGTATAAGAGTAAAGTCAGTCTTACCGCTAGTACGCCTCATTCACGAAGCCGGTCTATAAGGTGGGTATAAGGTTGTTGCCTATAAAATGGCAACTTAATGGGTGTCCACTCTCACCCACCGCTTGCTTGACTGGTGGAGGGTCGTTAGCCGAACGGGTTTGACAGGACTATAATTCTCCCTTCATTAAAAGTATTAATGATAAATACTAAGTAACTAAACACTTATAAATACCCAATCTTAGTTACTTAGGAAAATGTGAATAAGGTGCTAATCCATGAAATTACACTTTGCACTTTGTTTAAGTCGGTTAGTGGAGCGCGTGTGGTTAACCGGCACACTAACTCGTATTTAACAAGGTAGGCAAAGGGTAACTTAATGTTTATCATAGTATCGGTGGAGCGTGTGTGGTTAACCGGCACATCGATTGAGGGGTAAACACTTAAGGGTACCAAGTAATTTGCATGGTTACTTCACACCTTGTTTTGTGATCCTCGGCATCCCAGTCACAAAACCTGAAGGGCACACTCGAGATTGAAACATGCCTTTGAAAAGTTCAATGAATCTCAAAGATCTAGGAGTTTCAAAACCAATTAAAACCTAATAATACATTTCGTTTATCTTGGTGGAAATTGGTGAATCGTCATTCACCTACCTTCAAATATTTTATAGCTTGGATTACGGCATACCTCTTCTAAGTTATAAAATCGTTTGTTGGGTCCTAGCCTTAATATTTCATATTGGGTGTCATATTAAGGACTTTAAATCAACTATCTTGAATATCTCCCAAAAGATGTCTGTAATAGACACCGATGATCTTCCCAAATCTCTTGAAACAAGGTTTCCTAAATGAAGATGATGTCCCTTGGATATCATACTTCTTTCTCCTCCTCCAATTATTCTCCCCAACCCACAAGTTCTTGAAAAGTTTAAGGTCACTCAAGCCCTATTGGCAAGGCAAGGTCTGGGTGTGATCACATCCTGGAGATGTAGTCACATATTGACAAGCCGGGAGAGTTGGGTGTCAAAGTCTTGAGAAAGTCGATGGTTCAATCACTTTCTAAGTCACATAGTGAGTTCCTTTGGGACACCTATGAAACAGACTATGACAAGACCCTTAATGATCTTATCTATTTGTTAAGATCAACTTCCTTAAAACTTGATGGACATTGACAATAGTGACACAGGAAATCCCGGAAAGCATTCTCTTCCCAATGGAAAGGGATCGGCCATAGTCAACTCGGTTGACCAAATGGTAAAGAGAAAAAGCTAAGTCTGTGATAGTCCCATGTATCATTATCAAAGGGTCCATATGTTTATATTGCCAAAGGAAGGGGCATTGGTCACGAAGCTGCAAAATTTACCTAAGGATGTTAAAGTCAATAAGTTTGACTCTACTTCAGGTAAAGTCCACTATCTAACTCTGTTAAGTTTCTATTCTGAGATTCTTGATACATGATGTGACTGGGTCACATGGTGATGTTTAAGAATCAAAGAAAAGTGAAGAAACTTAAAGAAAGAATATGTTGAATCTGATCGCGTAGATGGATTTCTATCGCACAGTTTGAAGATCGGATTCTTGAGCTACTTCTTAGGAGTTATGAGATATTGCTTAGGAATAGATAACAACAAGTTTTCATATGGATTGTAAGGATAAGTTTTTCCGCAAAGTTTTAAAAACAAAAAGAAAATTTTTGATTTTATTTATTTTAAAATATCCTTACAATGGCATTTGAGGAAAATTGTTGCTTATATGATTCCATTAATAGCAAGAGTGGAAATATGAAATTGATTCTTTCATTTGTGGTAATGTCAAAATTTACCAAATAAGGAAAGATTCTCATCACCCAAGTTTCAATTGGACCGGAACTTGGAATCATGCAAGTTGTATAGCATGATGAATGAGAACTTTCAAGTATTGGAAAAATTAAGACTAATGACTCGTTCACATGGATGTGTGAGTCAAGTAATGGACTAAGGGATCGAGTACATAGTCTTGTGCACTGATTAAGTCCACCACAAAAGATTGATAAGACTATTCGTCATAGTTTACTGAAGTTCAGTAAATATGATTATACTTACAAGCTTAAGTGTAACTCTGAGACATTGGAAAAAAAGGTTCCAATGTAAGGCACAACGAATAAGAAGAATCAAATAAGGCAGAAGGATAAAAGTTTCTCAAATCTAAAAAGATGGGAGAGTACTTTAGTATCAATTTTGTGATCATCTTAATGATTAAGAAACCATAGTACAATTAGTTCTCTAAGGAAATCTTAGTGCATTCTTATGACTAAGAAGAGGAACTTGAATTGTTGAAGTGGTTAAATCAAGAAGATGAGTCGTACTTCGTTCCAATACAAGTCTTAGAGTCATACTCCAAGATTGTAACTTGAGTGACATGTCTCAAAAGAAGGTTAAAACACTTGTCAAATGTAAGAGTAAAAGTTTTCTACTCTTGTACATTTGAAATTGGTAAGTTGTGATGTTTTGGATAAAACAAAGACCAACTTAGGCCAATTGTGTGAAGTGTTTGTCTTGATTAGAATCCACACTATCTCTTGGATGTTTGACAAGGGAGTATTATAGGTCAAGAGGACAGTGGGAGTCTTAAAGGTCTTGAAAGTCTCAAGAACTAATCAAGAATAGAACCTGAAGTTCTTCACTAGCACACGACTTGCGGTTTATAACCTATCGTGTTGACATATTTTGTGCCCATTCCAGTTAAAGTTGGCTTTGCATATGAGTTCTTAGAGTTCTCGATTTGTTGCACAACAACTTGGAAGCAATGGCAGGCCCTTGAGCTGCCAGGTGGCAAGAAATTAAGATTGAGTTCAATCCATATGGTTTTGGATTTGTCATCATCCTTGTCTTGTGTCTATGGTTTTGACAATTCACATGGATAAGAACATATACACCATTAAATCTAAGTGTCATAAGGTTTCTCTCCGATTCATGAAAATGATGGTGAGGAAACACCTTCCCTAAGTAGATTTTATCTAGATAGCAATTGTGATATTTGCATTCTCAAAGTCGTTAGTGGAGCGCGTGTGGTTAACCGGCACACTAATATGGACTTGTGAGAAGTGGCAAAAAGGTCTAACCATTATGATTACGGCATACCTCTTCATAACTGTTTAGACACACAAGTGTGCTATCTAAAGGAAGGTGTATGATTTTTGATAAAGTTTTATCAAAACAATCTAGTATCATAAATCTGAACTTTGGTAAGAAAGTCAATGAAGTATTGATTTCTAGAAGTCCAGCTGATTTCTGAGTACATGTCAAAGCTAGTGGGAGCATAAGTGTTATGCTAATAATCATCATGTTAGTGGGAGCATGATAATTATGATAAGTATTGCAAGTTAGCAATGTTAATTATAGAAAACAAAAAGTTTCAATTCGTGAGGTTGCAGGGATTGAAAAAGTTGTTTTGCTATAATTAAGGGAGAGGAAATTATACTTCATCTCAAATCTATAAGCTTAGATCGTGAGGTTTTAATCATTTAGTCAAGGATATATATATGAATTTCATGTTGGAATGACTCAACATAAGGAAATTCTATTTATGAGTCCATTATTTGCGTTCTAAAATTCGATTATGATTACATCATCCCTTTTCATAATCTTAATTATGAGAACTTGGCAAATTGAAATGGACATATTATAGCAAAAGACTGGTTTAGTCTTTATGTAAGACATCATGAATCGTGTCCCATATGCTTCGGATATAGGATCGATTACATGTGCTATATTCATCATTTCTAAAATTTTCCAAATGCCTGGGGCATTAAGAAGGGAAAAGGTTTAGAACTGGATATGACTAAAAGGATTAAACAATTGTCGAGGACAATCTAAGGTTTACCAAAGATTGGTTACTCAAGGACAGTTGGAAGTATAGTGATAATTCTGGAAGGACCATATTGACATAGTCTGTAAGGAGGCAACTCTTGTTCAGAAGTGATAGTCAAAATGGAATCTGGAAATGTTTCAAAGTTAGAATTTTTCAATCTGTGTAAGATTAAGGAAACTTAATGCAAGAAGGATGTCTCCAAGGAGTTGATCTCCTTTGGAATACTCTGTAATGATTGTTGCCAAGTCTTTGTGAGTTTGTGCATAATCATTACAAGAGGATCAATGCATATGAGTTTAGAATCTAACAGATTTCAGTAAATGGCATGAATTTGGAATTCTTGCATTTGCAGTAAGGATTTGGGAGTGTGAAAAGAGAATCATTGAAGTTATGTTCAATTGATCTAGTTCACAAAGTAAAGATCATAGACAAACATAGTATGCATACTTGGTGTATGGCATGACTAGTGTTTAGAAAACATAGTGTACATGCTTGGAGCATGGGACAACTACTGTGTTAAATTCAAGAATAAAGTTGATAGCTGAAACAGTATACAATGAATAATGTATAATCATATGGTGATAAATAAAAGGTGTTTTATTTATATTCATAAGTTCTGAGACCATATTGGATTCGATTATTATTGTGTTTCATTTTTCATGTTTTGACTTCCCAAATAAACTAGGTTATTCTTTCGGAATGACTAAGTTATTCAAACCATCCACAGTCGGTCATATGTTGGAAGTAGATATGAATTAAGACTGTCATGGGTTGGCTTGTAGAGGTCTAAGGTGTTGGACAAGGCTACAACACTCATGAGTGCTCATAAGTTCTGAGTATTGGATTCAACCCGCGCTCATTGGAATCACTTCATGGATTTTATCACGAGTGACATGAGACGATAATATCTTATATTCTTCAAACCTAGAGATATGAGTTGTTACTATGAGTTGATAGTACATTGATTGCACGAAACCGCATTTGGTAACTCTGTGCTATAAAACGTGCCTTTGTGTATGATTCAACAAGTAGTAGAACAAGCCATATGAGTCGAAGTTTATCCATTCCTTTTACCTTCGGGATAAAAGCGATATCTGTGGGCCCCTCGATGATTTGATGATGACAAATGGAAGTGCTCGGCCGGGCCAGGACTGATTTGATTTGTTCAATTAGTCAGTCGTCATAAATCGAAAATCAGGAAACAACAAATGGACAGAGAGAATGATTATAATCCATGTCTCAGTCCATATGATATCTAGAATGGAGGAATATATGATCCCTTATCTAATGGACAAGTCACTAACAAAGGTCAGAGTTCATCTACAAGGTCAAAGTTCGACAGAAGCTTTTGAGAGCTATGATTGCCGGTTGGTTCCTGAAGTCATACGCAATAATAGTTTTAGACTTATCCAAGTGGGAGACTGTTGGATTAATGTCTAAGTCCATAACTATATTTGGTAAGACTTGACCCGACCCGGCATGGTCCATTTGGGTTGCATACCATCATGCACTTGGATAGACTATAATGAGAGAAATAAGACACTTATGGTCATTAATATATTATAAGTTCTAGTATATTAATAATAAGAATAATAAGATTATTTAATTAGTATTGATCAAGAATTAATCTAGGATTAATTAAGTGATCAAAAGAAGGCTAATTAAATATATGGGTTGATTGTGTAAATCATCCATACTTGTATAGTGGGCTAATGCTCCATGGATTATCTAGTTGGGCCAAAACCCATATGATGCTCCATGGATGCTCCATGGTGTATTTGAACCCATGGATCCAAGGAAATGGAAAGTCATGACAATTAGGGTTTGCCCTCATTGTAACACTATATAAAGATATTATTCTTGGCAAAATCGGCACTAGGATTATTCTAGAGAGGGCTAGCCGATTTCATGAGTTGTAGAATTCTCTCAAGTTATTCTAAGTGTTTTGATGATTGTGATTCCATTTGAGGTGTCACACTTGGGGCACTAGGCACTCAAGCTTCATGAAGACTTTTCTACATAAGAGGTATGTATTCTATCTTGTTATATTCATTGTTTTATATATTAGATCAGGATAATACCTTGGAAGTTCTTATTTGCATGTATAATAGAGAAAACATAGATCCAAGGTATTTAGGGTTGCATCTACACTTAGGAGTGTTAGAATGCTCAAAACCCAACAATTTCTTCATTTTGGGGTTTGTGGGAACTTGTCTATGGGTGGAATTTGAAGTCTAGAGGTTAGATCTGAGGTTGCTACCTCAGATCTGGAGTAGAGAAGAATCAGAGAGCATGAAAGTTCCTGTGTTGGAGTGTTTAGTGAAGCTTGCATGTCCCAAACCCTAGCCCAATGTGCAAATGGCCTAGATCTCTTAGGATTCACGTAAAGTTTGCCACTTTACGTGATGGATGAGTGGTAGGAGGCTAGATCTATGTTTTGGAGCAATTGCATGGCTTGGAATGCTTCAGAATGGATTCAGACCGGTGGTACTCGACGAGTCACATGGATGTACTCGACGAGTTGCTTGAAGATGAGTTGGGAATCGGCGAGTTGGAAGAACAACTCGGCGAGTCGGTTGAAGATGACCTGGAACTCGACGAGTTGTATGAACAACTCGGCGAGTAGGTTGAAGATAGCCATAGACTCGGCGAGTCTGTTCTTGGACTCGGCGAGTCTTGTCGAAGAGTTCCGATATTCTCTGGTTGAGTCGAGAATCGGTGAGTCAAGGGATGACTCGGTGAGTTGTGTGCGAGAAGACTCAGAAGTTGTGGGACTCGGCGAGTCTCGGGGTGACTCGGCGAGTTAGGTCGCGGATTGAGTGGAGTTCTGAGTATGGGAACTCGGCGAGTCATTGGGTTGACTCGGCGAGTAGGGCCAGTCAGGTGATGACTTTGACCTTGTTGACCAGTGGTTTCCAGGGGTATTTTGGTAATTGTTGATTATTGTTTGAGTTCAGTGCATTGGTGGCTATCCAGAGGTGGAGATCATATCGGTGATCGGAGCAGCTTGAGTTATCTGTTCAGTCGGCAGTTTCGAGGTGAGTTATCCTCACTATATCAACGGGGTTTACGGCCCCAAGGCCGACCCTTTATCGGATGGAAATCCGGGCAGTGTTTGTTGTTATGACATTACATGTTGTGGGCCGGAAGGCATTGCAATGTGGACCGGAAGGTCATGGTCTGGAAAGGCGTATGTGTGTAATTAGCATATTGACTGATTCTTAGGGTGATGTTATGCTAGTGACCAGTTAGGCCGGTATCTTGGTTAGGGTAATGATATGCTATGTGATCTGCTGATCAATTGTTGACTGTGATCTGTTGAATGATTATATGCTATGTGTACAGTTGCTTGGTCTGGGGTTTGACCCAATATGTAAGGTTGTTCTATGTTCTGTTATGTTATGTATGCTGTTATGTTATGGGCCGGAAGGCGATGTGTTATGGGCCGGAAGGCAATATGTTATGGGCTGGAAGGCAATATGTTATGGGCCGGAAGGCGATATGTTATGGGCCGGAAGGCAATATGTTATGGGCCAGAAGGCGATATGTTTTGGAGCGGGAGGTCGTGGCCTGGAAGGGCGTATTTGTGGTTGGTGTTTTTGGGGGTATCTCACTAAGCTTTCGGGCTTATAGTTGTGGTTTTATGTTTTCAGGTTCTCAGGAGTCTGTGGCAAGGCAAAGGCGTGATCGTACCGTTCCCCGCATTGGTGTTTTATGATTTGAACCTAGGAAAAATACTCTGTTAAATAATGTATTGAAAACCTTTTTGTAACAATGTTATTAAAATGGGTGGTTTTGAAAAGTTTTAAATGTTTTGAAATTTTGGTCGTTACACCACTAAACATGTATATTATTTTCAGGCCCAATAAGGATATGAATACCTATCCCGAGCCCAATATACATGTAAAAGGACACTAAGGCCCACTAAACATGTATATTATTTCCAAACCCAATAAGGATATGAATGTCGTTTTTAACCCGTTTGTTATTGTTTTGTTTATTTTGGCTTGATTATTTACATAATTAATATCTAAAGCCCACTTTTTGTAAAAATAACGTTCCTGGCCCAATAAGCCAAAAATTTACAATTAAGGCCCAATTTTTAGAAGAATAACACTTTAATCTCCAATTTTGTTAAAAACTTGTGTTGATGACTACTTTGTGGTAAAAATAACATTTTAAACCCATTTTTGTCAAAATTATCATTGTTGGCTTGGTTTTTGTGAAAATACACATTCTTCTGGTTTTTGGCTTTTCCGACCTAGTTTTTAGAAAATTTGTAGAAAATTCATCGTAAGTTGACATTTACATCCGTAAATTCTGAAAGTTTGGAAACTTTATCTACTTTATTCACAAGTTTTCTCATAATATTTGATGGCTTCTAACAAGTGTGGAATTGCTCTCCTTCACAGGCTGGTCCGAAAGTATTTCAAATTTGATAGGCAGTTTTGTAAAATTCGCCAAAAATTGTAGAAAACTCGTATGAAAATGTGAGAGTAGTCATTTTAAAGGTATAAGTCTTCACTTTATCCACGTAAAACAGTTTTGAAAAATACTTACATTAAGAGGGTCAAAACAGTCCGAGATTGGACCAATACTTTCCTGTCAAGGGCTGTTTTATGAGTTTAATTTATAGATCTTAGAACACAACACTCATCTTTGCTATTTAAAGTGTATAAATCTCAGATCTGCTAGTTTAGATGTATTATATGTGATAAAACATACTTTTATCAAGGTTCTTATGAAGGTCCAAGTGATAAACTTCAAGTTCTTAACATATTTTTAGATTAATGAAGAAATCAACACATAATCACCAAATAATTCATGGAAAACACACATAGTCATGCATATACACATAGATCTAC
Organism: Lactuca serriola; assembly: GCF_051521515.1. NCBI lineage: Eukaryota > Viridiplantae > Streptophyta > Magnoliopsida > Asterales > Asteraceae > Lactuca > Lactuca serriola. The sequence goes on along the minus strand of NC_136415.1, from coordinate 237,031,949 downwards.
ACAAATCAACTTGTATTCTCCCCCAAAAACAAGTAAAAACCAAAAACAAGGGGGTATGAACTCACCTTGCTTGTTGATTTCGGTTTTAGTGAAGAAAAGAAGAAGCTTTCGGCTCTTGCAAGCTTCCCTTGAGTAGATCTCGAGTTCTATGGAGTTCTAGGGTATGGATCATGAAATGATGTAGGTTAAGAAGAGATTTTGATGGAATCTTGAAGTTAAAACATAGATCCAAGTAAGTATTTACCAAAGATGATGATTTAGATGAAGACCCTCTTGAGAGCACCCAAAATCTCGAAATTTTGATGGGTGAAAGATGAGTTTTTGAGATGATTTTTGAGAAGGTTTGAAAGTGGAGTGTGTGTGTGTGTGTTCCTTTGGCCGAGAGAATAAGATGGGAGAGTGAGATATAGAGTTTGATTAATGGTGGTGGGAGAGGTGCATGGATACATGCACTCTTGCATGGATATCCAACAAATAAAGATTAGGTGTCATGTGTTGGGCAAATCCTCATTTTCCATATATATTTTTTTCTTTCTTGGGCCGAGAATGGGCCTAATGGAGTGAAGGAAAATGATGTTGGGCTCACTCTCTTGGCTTTATTCGAATTTCATAGGTCCAATAATGTTTTTCTGCCCATTATGGTGTAAAAGAATGGTTTTATGGTCCATTAGGGCTAAGTAATTTATTTATGGCTCAATAAGGCCCATTAGGGTTAGAATGAATTATTCTAGGCCCAAATGGCCCAAAATGTTATAGATTGATGAATTGATGATTTATTGGTCCCTTATGCCCAATAAGAGAATCCTAGTCCATAATGAACTTGAGCCGGGATTTCTAGGGTTTCCAACCCTTACTTGCACATATAAGATGTATTTGAACTAGTAGAGAGTTTTGTATTTACTTAGAGTATAGGCTTTTACAATGGATGATGTTTACATGGGAATAGAATTTCCTAGCAAAATGCCAGTTGTGACATCATCCCCCCCGTTAGAGGGAATTTCGTCCCGAAATTCTTTCGAAAGATATGTTCATGAATGAGAGAATAGGGGAGGGCACTTCTGCTTCATCTAATCTTCGCGTTCCCATGTGGATTCCGGTCCACGCTTAGCGTTCCATAGGACCCTCACAATCGGAATGCGGCTTTGCTTTGTATACTTTACTTCCCTATCCTTTATCTCAACCGGTTCTTCGACGAACAGGAGATTCTTGTTTACTTCGATCACTTTTAAAGGAACGATAAGAGTTTTTCCTGATAGGCACTTTTTCAGATTCGATACGCTGAACACAGGGTGTACGTTGCTGAGCTCTACAGGCAGCTACAGCTTATAAGTCTTTGGACCAATCCGAGCAAGAATCTCGAACAGTCCGATGTATTCATGGGTTTACTTTTCTCGGTTCCTAAAGCGAATCATTCCTTTTCGAGGAGATTCCTTTAATAACATGCGATCCCCGACTTGACATCCTAATGGCTTACGCCGCTTGTCAGCATAGCTCTTTTGTTGGTCTCGTGATGCTTGAAGTCGAGTTCTGATTTGGATTATCTTCTCTGTCGTCTCGCGAATAGTTTTCTGGTCCCGTGTGAGTACTGGCGAGTGATCTGCATTTACGACCATAAAGAGTTTCGAAAGGAGAAATCTTGATGCTCGTGCGATAGTTGTTATTGTATGAGAATTCAATCAAGGGCAACCGGGTATCCCATGACTTGCTAAATTCAAACACCCAGACTTGTAGCATGAATTCGAGTGATTTAATGGTTCGTTTGCTTTGGCTATTGGTTTGAGGGTGGTAAGCAACGCTCATACTTAGCTATGTTCCCATAGCCTTCTGAAATGACTGTCAAAGTCTTGAAGTAATCCTGTTATCTCGATCCGAGATAGTAGATACCGATATTTCATGGAGTCTCACAGTCTCTTGGATATAGATCCAAGCTAAACTTCCTTCTTGTTTGATTTCTATAAGCTTCATCTTTCAACTCCGAGAGTTTTATCCATGCACGTAGTGTTTTCTTCGCGATATTCTCCGACTTTGAATGTTTCAAGGCTGGTCATAGATGTTGACAGTGTTTTGCTCTTGCTTCGTGAGTAGATGAGTATGCTATTGATGAAAATAATGAAAAGGCTGACTAGGAGTGGTTGAGAAAACTGGGTTCGCAGGGTCAATGAATAGCGTGGGAGCATTCATTAGACCGAAGGGTATCACAATGAATTTGAAATGGTCGTGACGAGTTCGGAAGACAGTTTTTGGAATGTCTTCTTCTCGGACTCGAAGTTGATGATAACCGATTCTTAGATCTATTTTAGAGAAGTAACTAGCTCCTTGGAGCTGGCCAAATAGATCGTCATTCCGAGGGAGCGGGTGTCGATTTTTTTTGATAGGGAGCTTATTCAACTTCCTAAGATCGATGTACCTTCTGAAGGATCCGTCTTTTTGAAGAACAAGACCGGAGCTCTCCAGGGTGAGAAGCTTGGTCCGATGAATCCTTTGCTCAGAAATTTTCTTGATTGTCTGGATAACTTCTGAATTTCGGCGGGAGTCAACCTATAGGGTGAATTGGCAATTGATGTAGTTCCCAGTATGAGGTCGATTCAAAATTTGACCTGTCTTTCTGGAGGTATTCCCGGAAGTTCTTCGGGAAATACATTCGGAAAATCGCATGCTACCGGAATACCCTGTATACTTACTTCTTCCTTGGTCTTGTCCACAACAAGAGTGAGGAAAACGTAGTTTTTCTGGTGCAGGCACTTCTATGCCTTGATGCACGAGATAGGAAGAGGATTGGCGCTAGGTTTATCACCATGGATTATTAGAGTTTTGTGATTGGGAAGGTGAAGGCAAACGGCCTTCTCGCGAGACATAATATCAGCACGGTGGGGGCTTGACCCAACCATGCCGATTATCACATCAAAACTCCTAATATTTACTGACATCAAATCTATTTGAAATGAATGGTTGTTTAGTGTTAAGGTGTTCCCTACATAATTATCTTTGGTTGATGCGGTTTTCCCCTTAATTATCTCCACCGTTAAGGCTTAGTTTAGCCTCCGGGGTTGTGGTTTTAGTAAGTGTTTGAATATGTTACTAACGAAGCTTCACTCAACTTTACTATTGAATAAGAGGTAAGTGAAAGAGTTGTTAAGTGGGAACGTACCAATAACAACCATTGGGTCTTGGACTGCTTCACCTTGACCCAAGGTCAGGACCATTTCTGATCCTTCTGCTCCTTGATTGTTATCCTTGGGGAAATTGCGCCTGATGTGACCGGTTCCTCCATACCCATAGCAGGTGTGACTGGTCTCATCATTGGTGTTGTTGTTAGGGTTGTTGCGATTGTTGTCGTTTTTATTTGGCTGACGATTCTGGCATGGATAAGTTTTACAGAATTTGGCGGTGTGATTCTTTCGGTTGCATTTGTTACAATGCATCTCCCGGCAGGCTCCATTATGATGGAATTTGCACTGGTTGCATTTTGGAAGGCTTCCAGCATATGGTCTCCTGGTTGTTGGTGTAATATGGGTCATGGTCGCATGAACAGCAACAACATGTTGCTTCCTTGAGAACCCTTGAGTGGGTTGTCCCTTTCTCTTACTTCCAGGATTTTGCTTCCTGCTCTTAAGCTTGGGGTTTAGTGTGCCTTGACAAGCTGTCACTTGTTGGTTCCCATTCTCGTTCCTTGGCTGGAGTTGTCAATGCTATTTCCGCCTCCATTGGGGTTGTTTGCATTGATTTGTGCCATAGTAGCGGTTACTACCACCGTTACAACAGCTTGGAATGTAGCAGAGTCCATCTGCAGGAGCGGTGTCTCGTGGGTGTGCTTGTTATTCTTGCGGGATGGCATTTTCCTGCTGCACGTTGATAATCCAAATCGTAAGTAATGATCGTCATTCCTGGTTGTACTCTATAAATTTTGCATCTTGTTGTATAATTCTTATTGCTTCCATCTACATCCCTATGATGTATTTGCGGTAGTAGGTAATCATAGATTTGGCACGATCGTCACGTCTATCCTTAGAGTATATAGGTTGTTTTGGTTTCGAGACCCTTAAGTATCTAGCGGTTTTGAGGGTTCGCTTGTGCATATAATTGAGTCTATGTTGTAATATGAAATAAAGATAGCACATAATTGTTCCAGTGGTAAGTACCATCTTAGTACACGAAAGAGAGTCATGTCGGATAGTAGGGGGAAGTAGAAAAGACTGATCCTAATTGTGGCAGAAAGTGTCTGGTGGTGGTGCTGATGAAGTGGATGCACCTCGGAGACGAGCAACTTGTTGTTCAGTATCTCGTAGTCGTACTTCCCAAACTAACTGTCTCGCTCGAGAGTCTCCATTCACTTCACGTGTTTGCCTCTCATCTCTCTCAATAGCAAACCACATTTGTTCCGTTCGATTTGGGGTGTCCTAAGCTTGGTTATCACTACCTCGGGTGCGCCGGACCATGACTGGGAGGGCCCGGTTAGCTGGTCCTCTGTGACTAAGATCGAAGAGACCTCGGTTCCTACCGTAGTGTGGTCGTATCCCCTGTCGGTAACTCTATCTCCAAATATCGTGTGCCTAAGGGGGCATGGGGCCACCGGGGCCCACACGATATGTCGGTACTCTGGCTTTACATGGAGGATTGATTTCATCGGATTCTGTATCTAAGTCATCATCATCATTTCCCTCTGGCTCTTCCTCTTCGAGGTCCACTATTGACTCGGCGGGTTCACCTGCAAGTTCTACTTCATGTTCCTCCTGTGGTTCCTCCTCTGAGTTGAGCCACCTTGCTATTCCCTGACTAGGGAGATAGGGGTTTCTTGGCTAATGATACTCGTCTATAGTGTATTGCACGAAGGGGTATAAATACTAGAAACAAATAGCATACCAATTACTCCTATAGTAATTTAATTTTGTTTAGGTTTGGTTCTATAAGCTCTTTGTATAATTAAATGGTAAGTTTTTGATTCATTGTTCATCACGACTACTCCCAAACACATGTTGGTCGTATTTTGAATGAATGTAGTTGATCAGGCTACATTCACCCCCAATATGACTACATAACTACCCGAGTTTAATAGCGATGTTCAAATCCTCCAAAGACTTTTACTGTTCTTGTTGTGTTATTATTCTAAAATGTGCACAAAGGTATGTATTTTAATTATTATGTTCACAGTTGTTTAGTCCCATTGTATTTATAGTTGCATATCCTGTATGATTAGATATGCTAGTTCACTATAAACAATGCTCTGATACCAATCTGTCACACCCCCGAACCAGACGGCAGAAACGTCCGCGGGCTTGCGCGTGACTTCATCTTGAAATATCATTACAGTGAATATAATTGAAACATAACATCATCATCATCACACATGTAATATTACAACATTCATTGTTTACATCGAGTATTGTATTTGAATATTACATGCCAAAATAGTAAGAGTATGATGAAACAAAATATAACACAATATCCATTAGTTTGTTTTATTCATCATGCTTCAACAATTTTCTGAGAATACAAGTTATTTTGAAAACGGTCTACATAAAAATGTTGGTGAGTTCATAAGCATGTTTGTGAAAATGATTTGTATAACTTTGAAACCACCAGAAAATCCGATATTTTCTGAAAAACTGTTTAGTGTGTTCGTGTTAGATCTTGTATTAATGCATGTATGTTATTGATTATATGACTAAAAAGGTAAAGGAAATGTAGAGAGAATGTAAGAGCATGTAAAGAGAATGTTCCCAGACAACCCAATGTTGCCTGTAAAAAAAATCTTCCGTAAACTTCACAACGTTAATTCCTCTAAGCGAGCCGTCATAACCATACTAAATAATGACAATTTCACCTGTCTTGGCGTCGTTGGGCGCCGGTTTTGACTTTGATTATAAGGTTTTCGTCACCCTAGACTGAGTTAGTCTAACTGTAGCGAACAGCTGAGGTGTGGGGTGTCATCCCCGTATAGATCTATACACAAATCCCCATTCTCCCTCCAAGAGACTCTGGTTATAACTACAGGCTACGATCGTACACTTAATAGGTGCCAACCGACAAAAACTCGCTAGATCCTTAATCAAATTTACGCGAAGAAAGAGGTATAAACTCCTTCCAGGCCGAATGATCCATGTAAGTGAACCACTAAGGCATCGCTAAACATGTAAATCATTTCAAGACCCAATTGGAATGAGATTATATAACATGGGCCCGAAATATATATGAAAGGACAACTAAGGCCCATTTCACATGTAAAGTATTTATAGGCCCAAATAGTATCCAAGGTCCGTCGCACACGTTAATGGGTCAATGAGGCCCAATAAACATATACATGACCTCTCACACACATAAAAATGGGCCACTAAGGCCCAATAACCTAGAAAAAGATCAAATTAAATCCATTTGTTGGTTTATCATTGGTTTTGGCTCAAGTATTTACTAAAATATCATAAAAAGAAGAATGCATATAAAACCCATTCCCAGGCCCAATAAACATGTAAGTGGACCACTAAGGCCCACTATATATGTCTATTATTTCCGTGCTCAAAATGAATGTGAATGTCTATCCTAAGCCCAATATACATGTAAAAGGACACTAAGGCCCACTAAACATGTATATTATTTTCAGACCTAATAAGGATATGAATACCTATCCCGAGCCCAATATACATGTAAAAGGACACTAAGGCTCATAAAACATGTATATTATTTCCGGATCCAATAAGGATATGAATGTCGTTTTTTACCCGTTTGTTATTGTTTTGTTTATTTTGGCATGATTATTTACATAATTAATATCTAAAGCCCACTTTTTGTAAAAATAACTTTCCTGGCCCAATAAGCCAAAAATTTACAATTAAGGCCCAATTTTTGTAAGAATAACACTTTAATCTCCAATTTTGTTAAAAACTTGTGTTGATGACTACTTTGTGGTAAAAATAACATTTTAAACCCATTTTTGTCAAAATTATCATTTTTGGCTTGGTTTTTGTGAAAATACACATTTTTCTGGTTTTTGGCTTTTCCGACATAGTTTTTAGAAAATTTGTAGAAAATTCATCGTAAGTCGAAATTTGGATCCGTAAATTCTGGAAGTTTGGAAACTTTGTCTACTTTGTTCACAATTTTTGGCTTCTAACAAATGTGAAATTGCTCTCCTTCACAGGCTGGTCCGAAAGTATTTCAAATTTGATAGGCAGTTTTGTAAAATTCGCCAAATATTGTAGAAATATCGTATGAAAATGTGAGAGTAGTAATTTTAAAGGTATAAATCTGAACTTTATCCATGTAAAACAGTTTTGAAAAATACTTCCATTAAGAGGGTCAAAACAGTCTGAGATTGGACCAATACTTTCCTGTCGAGGGCTATTTTATGAGTTTAATTTATAGATCTTAGAACACAACACTCATCTTTGCTATTTAAAGTGGATAAATCTCATATTTGCTAGTTTAGATGTATTATATGTGATAAAACATACTTTTATCAAGGTTCTTATGAAGGTCCAAGTGATAAACTTCAAGTTCTTAACATATTTTTAGATTAATGAAGAAATCAACACATAATCACCAAATAATTCATGGAAAACACACATAGTCATGCATATACACATAGATCTACACAAATCAACTTGTATTCTCCCCCAAAAACAAGTAAAAACCAAAAACAAGGGGGTATGAACTCACCTTGCTTGTTGATTTCGGTTTTAGTGAAGAAAAGAAGAAGCTTTCGGCTCTTGCAAGCTTCCCTTGAGTAGATCTCGAGTTCTATGGAGTTCTAGGGTATGGATCATGAAATGATGTAGGTTAAGAAGAGATTTTGATGGAATCTTGAAGTTAAAACATAGATCCAAGTAAGTACTTACCAAAGATGATGATTTAGATGAAGACCCTCTTGAGAGCACCCAAAATCTCGAAATTTTGATGGGTGAAAGATGAGTTTTTGAGATGATTTTTGAGAGGGTTTGAAAGTGGAGTGTGTGTGTGTGTGTGTGTGTGTGTGTGTTCCTTTGGCCGAGAGAATAAGAGGGGAGAGTGAGATATAGAGTTTGATTAATGGTGGTGGGAGAGGTGCATGGATACATGCACTCTTGCATGGATATCCAACAAATAAAGATTAGGTGTCATGTGTTAGGAAAATCCTCATTTTCCATATATATTTTTTTCTTTCTTGGGTCGAGAATGGGCCTAATGGAGTGAAGGAAAATGATGCTGGGCTCACTCTCTTGGCTTTATTCGAATTTCCTAGGTCCAATAATGTTCTTATGCCCATTATGGTATAAAAGAATGGTTTTATGGTCCATTAGGGCTAAGTAATTTATTTATGGCCCAATAAGGCCCATTAGGGTTAGAATGAATTATTCTAGGCCCAAAATGTTATAGATTGATGAATTGATGATTTATTGGTCCCTTAGGCCCAATAAGAGAATCGTAGTCTACAATGAACTTGAGCCAGAATTTCTAGGGTTTCCAACCCTTACTTGCACATATGAGATGAATTTGAACTAGAAGAGAGTTTAGTATTTAATAGGCTTTTACAATGGATGATGTTTACATAGGAATAGAATTTCCTAGCAAAATGCCAGTTGTGACATATCTTCACCAAAGGACTACTAACTCATGCATGGAAGAGATATACTCATCAAGATTCGATTTTTATGCACTAGGGACCTCAGAAACACCAAGAAATGCTAGCCTATGCTCCTGAAGTAGCTTATACTCACAAGAATCAACCCATGGGACTAAAATATGCCAAAACCCAAGCTCAACTAGATCAAAGCACTGAATCATAAAGGTTGATACTTTATACCTCCAGAAGAAAGATCAAGATGAATAAGGTCTTGATCTACAAGCTTTAAGCCAATCAACACTTCTCCAATGAGTCCCTTCTTTTTTAATATGTACCAAAAACACACCAAATCACTCAAATGGATCAATAATATCACAAATAGGGCTAGGGTTTCGCGTTGGAGGCTCAAGAGGGTGGTGGATGATGTTAGGAAGGACCGCAAGAGGTTAGGGTCCTTAAATAGGGCTCAAAACCACAAAATTAGGGTTTGAACACTACGGCAGTACGCTTAGCATAACACCCTAAAATTGTGTCCCCTTCAGCGTAGTACGTCATTCGTACCACCTAGTGTACGGCCAGCGTACTGCCAGACTCCCCTTATTCCAATTTAACATCAAATAGCTATAACTTCTTCGTTTCAACTCCGTTTTCGATGATCCTTATATCCATGGAATGTATCGACGAGCTCTACGATTCTATCTTGTTATTTTTTATTAAAAACACCTCGAACTAAAATCCTCAATTTATGAAAGAAGCCTGAAACATAACCTTTCCCATGTTACCCCTTAGCTTCCATCGAACAAACCAAGGTTTAAATCACTCATCGAACATCATACACCTCCCATGGAGTTTAAAATTCATTCCATTGAAGCTTAAGGCCTCCATTTGATCTATTTATTGTCCACACTCCTGAAATAAGAACTTCTCGAAACATGATGTTACATATATAAAAACTGTTTTTTTAATATTTTTACACCTTAAGAAATGTTTTAATTGTTCTTTTTTTCATTTAAATGTATTTACACGTATTATTAAATAAATAAATAGAAATATTTAAATCAAAAAAGAACTTTAAAAATGTTTTTATACATTTAAAAATAGGTTTTTTATACATTTTTAAATGTTTTATACATATAAAGATTAGTTTTTGATGATATGAAGTTTTTGTGAGCTTATGTGAAGATGATGATGAAGATTGATACGAAAACACTCTTGACGTTAAGAGTTCTGAAGATTGATCTCAATCTGTTCACTATACTCAAGCAGGGTCTGGTATGTTCGTTGTACTTATGAACAACTCATGATCTCTTTGCTTATAGACTAGAAAAGTACAACGAATAGATCAAGTCATGCTTAAGTATCATGCACATACGAAGATTAATCTTCAAAACATTTAACGTTAGAAGTGTCTTCGCATAATCTTCATCACCATCTTCACTTAACCTCACACAATTTTCATATCATCAAAAACTTATCTTTACATGTATAAAAACGTTTAAAAATATATAAAAACTTTGTTTTACATGTATAAAAACGTTTTTAAAGTTCATTTTTATACATGTATTTAATAATACATATAAATACGTTTAAATGAAAAAAATACTTTGAAAACATTTCTTAAGGTATAAAAATATATAAAAACGTCATATATATATATATATATATATATATATCTATATATATATATATACATATATATATATATATATATATATATATATATATATATATATATATATATATATATAAAAGGATAGTTTATGAAATAATCTTAAAATTTTGATTTTTGCAGAAAAATCTCAATATTTCAGGTCAGTTTATGAAATAATTTCAAATTAATTTTTAACCGACCAAACCGAGAAAAAGTGATCAAAATACAATCTTTTATCGATTATTAGGATTTTTTTGTAAAAAATAAAATTAATTTCAAACTATTTCGTAAACTAGCTTAAAATATTATTATTTTTTTTTAGATATTTCTCAATATAAAATATAAGAATAAGCACTTTAAAGATTAATTTTATTTAAATTTCAGCCAAAAGAGCACTCCCCAATTTTAACAAGGACCGATTTGTCCGAATGCAAGTGTTAGGTACCAAAAGTGAAAGTGAAACCGAAAAGAAAGTACCAATTTGAAAGTTGCAGTGAAGATCTTTAGTCAACGATACTACGTGGTTGATGATGTCAAGCCAAAGGGATGTGCGTAAATTATGACGCCATATGGTGTGTCGCTTTCATTATACTGACGTGAATCATGACGTGGTATCGTCGGTGAGCGGCCTCTTTCAGCCAACTCAGTCTCCTATACACGTATGGCCGTATCCATCACTAGTGTGTTTATGGTTTCAAATTTATTTAATTAAAACAAATAAAGATTTAAACTTTTTTTGTTCTTTCTTGTTTAAAACACTTCAAATATTTTGGTTGTTAAATTAATTTTTTATTAATTACATCTCAATTCATATACTACATATTTAGGTGCATATACTAAATAGTTATGTCCAACTGCGTTGGAGAGGGCCGGTTCAACCAGTTTGAGACTCTAAATGAACCAAAATTTTGAGGCCTTTGGACATTTACTATATTTAATGTTATAAACATTCATCATTTATAAATTTTAAATAAAATTTTAAATTTACAAAATAGCTAATCAATTTACTAAATGTTTTTCAATTGACAAAATAGCTAATCCATTTACTCTTTCTTGTAACATTGTAAATCTTAAATAAACTTTTAATAGTTTTAATTTTGAAAACTTTTTTTTGCAGAGGCAATGGTTACAAAAATAGTTAACATAATCCTATAGGCAACATATATATTTGGAAAAGAACTAAACTTTCTAATGTAAATATTTCTTAAAAGTTTTAGTTCATGAAATAAATATAAACCATCAATATCTAAGCTATCATCATGCTTTAAAGATATTTCAAGATTTAAACAATGTTCTTTTAAAGTATTTTCATCTAATAATTTTAATTTTTTTATACTAAATTGAAAACCAAAAATATTTTTGAACTCGTTAAATTGCTCAAATATATTTTAAGTGAAGTAATGACTTTATCTAATATATATATATATATATATATATATATATATATATATATATATATATATATATATATATATATAAAGTAATCAGTTTTAAATAACTGAACAAGAGTTTTAATAGTTTGATTAACAACATTTTGATCATATCGTTTATTTATTTGAATGATACGTTTTTCACGAAAATTAGGTTTTACGTTCATTTATAAAGTCAATTCTTTTGCATAATCTAAAGTCTTTTTCAATCTGTTTTCTCTATATTCTTCAAAGAAACACAAAAGTTCATTTAGTTGATCTAGAGCATCATCGATACACATATCATGTGATTGCAAGCTTTTACAAACAGTGTTAATAGAAAACAAAACATCATACCAAATAACCATTCCTAATAAAAATTCATAGTTTTCAAGTTCACATGTAGCTAAACATTTAATTTCTAGATCTCCATAATTTTTGGATAATTGTAAAAGTGTTTTTCTTAATTGTGGTGTTGGAAATCTAATTGCTTTTACATTGTCTATCCTACTTTCCTAACGATTTTGCGATAATGATTTAAGTGTTAGGTTTGATATATTATCTTGTAATATTCTCCACCTTTGAGTTGATGAATCAAATAGCGAATATATATGTTGTATAACTCCAAAAAATTCATTAGCTTTATCACACGAATTAGCCATATCACAAATTACTAAATTTAAACTATGACAACCACATGGAGTGTAGAATGCTCTAAGGTTAATATCTAACAATCGTTTTTGTACACCTTGATGTTTTACTTTCATATTTGATCCATTGTCATAACCTTGACCTCTAACATCATTTATATCTAGTCCTATATTTTTAATTTCATCAACTATAGCATCATATAAGCCTTTACCGGTTGTATTATCTATAAAAAAATTCCTAGAAAGTACTCCTTAACTTCAATCGGAGTTGTTGAAAGATCTACACATCGTAAGATAATTGACATTTGTTCATTATGACTTGTATCGGGAGTACAATTAAGTATTATTGAAAAATATTTAGCCTCTTTTACTTTTTTAATAATTTTACTTTTAACTTCTTCTCCTAATAAACTAATAATTTCATTTTGTATATTGTTTCCAAGATAATAATTATGAATTTCTTTGTCATTAATTCTCATAATATGTTCTTACATAATAAGATCAAATTCCGCAATCATTTCAATTATAGTTAAAAAAGTTAGCATTATTTTCTTCATAAATCTTTTTATTTGTTCCATGAAATGCTAAATTATTTTTTCCTAAAGTTTTTACTACATCAATGATTCTTTTTAACATATTTTTCCAATGTTCTTTTTCTTTATTTATTTGTTCTTGGATTTGTTTGTCAATTCTTTTATTGTTTGCTAATCTAGTGTGTTTTTAGTATACCAGAAATATTGTTCCAATCATTATTAACTTTATATGCTAATGAACATTTAGATGTATTCACATTAAATAATTTACAACAAAACCAAAAAACAGTATCTACATCTATGGATCATATATGATTAAAAGCGTGTTATCATTTTCACTATTAGTTTGTTCGTTATCAATTTCAATATTAGTTTGTTCATTATCATTCTCACTATTAGGTTGATCGTTATCATTTTAACTATTAGTTTGTTCATTATCATTTTAACTATTAGTTTGTTCGTTATAAATTTCAATATAAGTTTGTTCAATATTATTATCATCATTAGCTTGTTCTGGTTCATTATCAACATTAGTATGTTCTTGTTAATTATCAACATTTTCGTTTGTAGTTAAATATTTTAAAAACGACCATTTATGTTTATCTATAAAAGCTTCTTCTTGTATTTTTTGTTTCCTTTTTGAAGAACCTGACTCGTATTTTCTCTTTGACATGTTTATAAATTATTTGATTAATAATAACTATAAGTATAGAAGATATGGATTAGGATTATACCGCCCTTAAGATAACGGAAAGCTCAAAAACAAGGAAATCTGCCAATCTAGAATCAGTAAACAATGCAATCTGCCAATCTGAAATCAAAAATCAGAAAATTGAAAAGATTACCAAATTTGCTCATTCATGCCATTTGGAAAAAGCCAAAAACAATTAAAATATAAATTACATAACTTAATAATAAAACATTGTGTTTTAATCAAAAGACATTATATAACTTGATGTATAACAAGAATATCATTAAAAACAAAACCAAATATTGAGGCCAACCTACAAAATTCAAATCAAATATCGCATGTTTGATCAAAAAACTTATTCTATCATTCTATACTATTGATATATTCCATCATAATTCATTTTTGTAGTAATGATGAAGACTTTTCAAGATATTGGAGTTTGGGGGCCAATCAACCAAACCAAGAGCCAAAAAGCATCAACCTTTTTGAGGAATGATTCACCAAACAAAGCAAATTGAAGATTTGAAGTAGTGGGACAAATCTTATTGGCTTGGCGACCATTATTCCATTAATCAGCAATATCAATTGAGATTTTTAGAGCACTGGTTTCAAGCTTTCATCTAATCGGCTATTATTTAACCCAAATTACATAATCAGACAATAGGAAAATTGAAACTCAAAAAGGAAAATACAAGCAGTCATTAGTCAAGCACATTACCATTTCAAATTAAATAAAGAATCGATTGTTGTGGAGAAACCGAGAGGCGAGAACATCAGTGAGAAGTAGAACAATAGTGATTTAGTCGACAACAGTGGAACAGTGGAAGAATCAATTGGAGAAGATTAGAAGAAGGCCCGAATCAGTCCGATAATGGAGAAAAGAACGGAATGTTGGCGTGTTTCAGTCGACAGCAGTGAGGAGTTTAATCGTCTTTAATGTTGGCATGATTGTAGTCTTTAGAATCGTAGTGTGATTTTTTGTGGAGTGAATAGATAGATAGAAGAGTGCTATTGGAATTAAATGGGGCCCCTTACAATTTGGGGCCCTAAGCCCTACCTTAACAGATAGAAGCATAAGGTCGGCCTTGGCGTTGGGGCTAGGGGTGTAAGTGAGCCGAGCTACTCGCGAGCTACTCGGGATCGACTCGTTAAAAACTCGACTCGAGATCGAATTAAACGAGCCCGAGCTGAGCTCGAGCCTAAATATGAGGCTCATTTATTAAACGAGCTCGAGCCGAGCTTCAGCTAGTGGGCTCGCGAGCCTAAATGAGCCTAAACGAGCCTATATATATATATATATATATATATATATATATGTGTGTGTGTGTGTGTGTGTGTGTGAGATATATATATATATATATGTGTGTGTGTGTGTGTGTGTGTGAGAGAGAAAGTGTATATATATATATATATATATATAGGCTCGTTTAGGCTCGCGAGCTCATTAAATTGTTCACGAGCCGAGCTCGAGCTCGAGCTCAAGCTTCTTCAAATTAAACGAGCCGAGCTCGAGCTTGGTTAGGCTCGGGCTCGGCTCGGCTCGTTTACACCCCTAGTTGGGGCTTGTGTTAAGAAAGAAGTACAGGATATACTCGTTAGAAAGAAGATCAATATTTAGGTGAACATAATAATATTAAAGCCTTAAGGTTGGTAGAAATGTGCAGATTTATCATTTTTTGGATTTAAAATTTACTAAAACTGGATGTTTACGACTTTTTTTTTTCTTTCAGTTTTATCATTTTTGCAAATTATCTGGTAAAATTGAATATTTTTGTCAAACTTAAGAGTTACAATAAACCGGAAAATCAAAATTAATGGCTTTTATGAACAAAAAAAAGGTAAAACCGAACAATTTTGTCAAACGTAAGGGATGTAATGAACCATAAACACAGAAATTGGTAAAACTTAAAAAAAAGGGAGCAAACATCTAGTTTTAGTGAACCTACAATTTGCAAAAAGGGTAAATTCGCATATTTGTGTTAAATGTATGGACTTTTATGTCATTATCACATATTTAGACCGAAAAATGTTTTATTTTATTAATGCATAAACAAGGTTATTTCAAACATATTTTAATCCCGGAAAGTGAGAGATAAAAGGTTCGTTCAAAGATGAAACATAACAAAAATCCACTAACTTTTATATATACCCCCTCTACATTTTTATAAAAAAATTACAAATAATATATCAAAATCAATACTAAAAATTAAATAAGTCAAATCAATTGGCTTAAGTAAATTTTGTAAAAAAAAACAACTTAGAGTAAGTTTGTCATTTTAAACAAGAAAATTCTTATACATCGTCTTAGATGTTTCCATTTCACTAAATGTCTTCATCAGATTTTCTTGATTGATATTCATAATCACATGTGTTCCAACTTTGTATGTATTATAAACTTCCATGAATATTAATTTGGAATCTTCATGGTCGGTCATAGTCAGTCATTCTTCAAAAAAAAAGTACTGAATTAAGATTGATGTTGTTGTCATTAAATTATCCATACCGATAGATATATCATAGAGATGCAATTAACATCTTCATGTACTTGATAGAGATAAGGTATTGGAGTAACCTACACTTAGAGAATTACTTCAAAACGCATTGTCACAAGTAATTCTAATATAGTAATATATTATGTCCTACAAACATAGATGTATAACGTCCCAAAAATCAAGGTAAAATTTTTATTTTTCAAAACTAAGCCACAAAAAATAAATGTTTACACAACTTACTTTCCAAAAGTCAAACTCACAAATTAGATTATCCCAAAATCAAATCTCATGAAAACTAAAGGATGTGCACGATTAAGCCTTCGCCTTGCCTCGATCATAAGAAGTTTCTGAAACATAAAACCTAAATTGTAAGCCAACACTTAATGAGTTCCCCCAAACACCGCACACAAAAAAACATATACAAACGCGCATGCTGGGTCCAATCAGTCATCGGACTGGAATACCCTCGGTTCCACAGCCATCGGGCTGGACTACCCCTAAGCCCACAACATGAGTCTGGTTTGCCTTTCCGACTCACAGCTCATTTCAAGATTGCTCCTGAAAACACAGCATAAGTCTGGCTTTCCTTTTCAACCCACAACTTATGTCTGGCTTGCTCCCAGGTTTTTTGGCTTCCGCACGGAGCTGTATTGCCTCAACCTAACCGCACTATGTCGACATACGCAACATATGAACATATAACTAGCAACAGATAATCATACAAATCTAACAGATTACTAAATCATAACAACATCCTATATACTAGGATATGTAACCAAATGGGTCCGCATTGGTGCCTTCGATCCACAAGTACATCGAGTAACTCACCACACAGTTTTAAAAGATAGCAGAAAAGAACGGTTCTCAAAATGCCAACTCTACAGGTCACCTATACAACAAACAGTGACCTAAACTCAAACTACAACTCAAAATACCCAAAATGATCGTAGGTCAAACCCCAAGTCAAAGGTCAAAGTCATAAAGTTAAAAAAATCAAGGGAAGGTCAAGCTGGTTGAGTACGTCCTCCGTACTCAGCTAATACGATGGGAATAGTCACATATCATTCAAAAGCACGAGACTCTAACCCAGTAGGCACATCGTACTCATTAGTACCCCCAACGTACTCCTTTTGAATCCGAATCTTCATATTAAGAACTTATTCCTTAAAGTCATCTTGTCCAAACTCAAATCTAGACCCATAATATCATTCTAACTTTTCTAAGTCATAAATTTTCCACCTTTATGACTTTCCATGGCTAGACAAGGTCCAAAAGCTAAAACCCTAAATTAATAGTCCATTAAGACATCATAACTCTTGCATGGAAGGGATATAAGGACCAAGATCACATTTTTATGGTTCCTAACACCTAAAAACGTATAAAAGGACAATTCTTATGGTTAGAGTATTCCATACTCATGAACACAAGCATATAGTACCAAAATGAACACCAACTAAAGGGTAGCAAGATGTAAGCAATTAACTTATCAAGTTTCAAACTTTATACCTCCAAAGGATGCTCGAGGGTGAAACACTTCTGGATCCAAGATTCCTTGAGCTTCCAAGATGATTTTCATTCCTTCTTCTTCCTTCTAGAACACCAAAAATACACTCTCAAGCTCAAAGATGCTCATACAATGGACTAGGGTTTGCAAGGGATGATTTGGGAGGTGGATTCTGATAAAGGAAAATGTATTGAGGAGTTAATGATGCTTAAATAGGGCTCAAACCCTAAAAATTAGGGCTTGACACCCAACTATGTATGCCTAACGTACATTGTGTACATCCAGCATACTTAACACAACCATGCGATTTCATTAAGTGGACAATGGGACCAATCTTGCAACAAATTAAACACTATGGGTAAAAAATGAAATTTCATGAACAAAGGGGTGTTAAAATTCTCCTCGACATAGATTAGATTTCGTCCTCGAAATCACTCCTTACTACATCTCCAGACATACCCGACAACTTAGACAATTCTTCTTCAACCCCGATCCAAACTGAGAAGTCGACTCATACAGGCGACTTCCTTCCCATACTACAATAAAAAATCCAATCATAGAGAATCTTACATACCCCTGACCAATAATGAATCCCAAAATTTGGAAATCTAATACCTTGTCTGACTCCCAAATAGGTAAAACTAACCCGGAACATAGTTAATATGAATTCACTTTGCAAATTGAACCATACGAAACTATTCTTACCCCGAATTATCTTGCTAATACCATTAGAAAACAAAATCTCTGATTATTCACTGCTGTTGAACCCTCTACTCGAAAGCACGGTGACTCCTAACATGAATATTAGCTAAATAACCGTTGTAGTGAAACACGAACAATGTCAACATATTTTCCACAAACTCCCTTTAACCACTTCGAAATCAAAGCATCTTATAAAGAAAACGCTAGAGACCACTCAAAAACCGACAATTTCCAACAAACAACCTAATAACTTTTAATTACTCAATCACAACGACTATTTTTCTCTCCCTAACTGAAGACCCAACTTCCAGTGACAACCACACAATTGGGAACTCTCAAAACTATAACTACAAACCAAATCCATCAATATACTTCCTGGAACCAGGAACCCATCAGTTCTAAACTTCAGAAATCATGCCCTAAAACTGATGATCATCCATTCATTGAACTTACACCTAGTCCCTGACTAGGAACACCACCAAAACACTAGGAAAGAATACTTAAACATGCCAATCATAAACTTCAACCAATCCCAAAACCTGGAAATTATGCCTAGAAACCTTAAATACACACTTGACTCCCTGACAAGTCAACACCAACCCACTACTCCCAAGAGCATAATGATGGTCCACCCCAAAAAATTCATGTTGCATCCAAATCCCTTATCAGCTTAGGTGTACTTCCACCTGAAAAATTAGTTGATACATTCACAACGAACTTCATGAATCGAGATTATATAACCGATAACCAACATTGGTAACCAAACTCCCAATAAACAACCCTCAAGAAAACGAGGTTTAATGCAAACACTCTGAAAAGGACTTCTGATGCACAACTGTTACTCCCAACAACCGTTAACTGCTCCCATGATCCAAACCAGTTGGTCATTGAGTCTCCCGACTCCCATAATGCACTAACACCCAAACATGCCAAGAAAACTAATAATACGAGACCTAAGAGTCTCAATTAAAGGACTACCAGGTCCCACTTGCTCTACACCCACGTCTTGACCAAATCTTGAATCGAAGTTTTGCATGCCCGAACCGTAAATCCCTATGATCCTTTCTTTTGAAACCATAAATCAAATAGATCGCTGATCCTCTAATAAAAATATCCATCTCTCCCCCACTTAGGGTTTAAACTACCACCAAATGGAATAAATAACATCACGCAAGACGATCTTCAATATAAAGACCAAGCAAACTCAAAGAGATTTCAAATCATAGATGGAGACCTTGAAAACTCCCAAATCATGGCTACCTCTAACATCAAGAATTCCATGTAGATGCAAAATCAAAACACCAACGTCCTATCTAGAACCAAATGGACTACTACACTATTTGCTTGTAAATCCCAACCGTTAGTTCATTGCAAGAATCATTCATAAATAAAAAAGGCATCATTCTCATAGTTGTGATACATCAAAGACAACATAAGTTGTCCCTCCCGATTCACTTCCCTGATCACCTGAAAATGTTAGCTAGTGATATGTGCATATCTACAGATTTATTTTACATCATATCTTAATATTTTTAGCCATTTTTATACTCATGATAGGACAAAAGGCTACTTAGTCGATTATATGTTGTGTTATAGAAGTAAAAGACATGCTTGGGGACGAAAAGGAAAGGAAGCTGGAAGCTACGAACATGGATCAAGGCTAAAATATAAAAAAAGTCTCTTTACCACAACGTGACATTTTAAAATCTCCTGATGAACTTTGAAGACTTGATGATTACACGATAAACCCAAAGACCATGTCGTGGTGGGACTTACCACAACGTGGTGAATGGATTTCAAAAAAGTATAAATAGAAGGCAGATTTCCCCAAAAATCTAACATTTTTTGGGAGCTTTAGTCGACTTTTGAAGGCCAAGAACATTATTTGGAAGCTTGGAAGTGTAGAGATTGATTAGAAGCTCGATTTTTAAGGGATTTGAGGCAATACTTCTTATATTTACTTATTCTTCTTGTGTTTGATCATGGATTACAAGTTGAATTTCGTTTTTACATGTTTGTTGCTGAAGTTATGGGCTAAATACCCTAACTTTCGTTTTGACTAGATTACTTGCTTATTTATGAGTTGATTTATGGATTGGATTATGCTAAGTTGATTATTTGTTATGTTAGCTAATTAAAGAACCTCTCTATGTTTATGATAATTACTTTTATGATTATTGCTGAGTTTAATTAAGTTTGAATGACCTGTCATTCTTGATTAGCTTGAATCTTATGATCTTTTGATTTGCAAAATTATAGGACTAGTGTTTTGACCAAAACCTAGGGCTAAATAGAAAAGTGGGCAAGTTAATCTAGGAGATAATATATGAAGACCAATCATATATTGAATTGATTTAATTAAACAAATAGATCAATCCATTATAAGTCTAACATAACTGAAATTAAACAATAGTAAATTTGTTCGTTTATCTGCTTGATCACTATATGAATGAACTAAATTTCTAAATGATTAGGTTAGTGAACATTAATCTGGTCATCTTAGGAATCGATAATCAAGGAAGTATTAATCCATTGCACTTCCATTAAATCAACCATAATAGCAAGTATATCGAATGTAAATGAAAGTCTCTCATTTAACTTGATTAAAGCCATCTTTTGTGTTTCTTGTTTTTTAGTTTTGCTTTGTGTTTCATTAGTTGATAATTAGTTCCTTTCTAAGTTTTAGCTTGATTATTTAGTTTTCCAGTCTTGCAAATCTAGAGAAAAATTCCTTTTAATTGAATAGTAATTTGGGTAACTTTAGTAGATAAAACTAGCTAGTAATTATGTTTCATGTGTTCGATGTCCGACTAGTAATAGTTAGTTACATTAGTTGGTTAAAACTAGTGATATTTATTCACATCAAGTTTTTGGCACCTTCGCCGGGGAACAGTCAATTTTTAGTTAACTTTATTTGCTATTTGCTTTAGATCCTTTTTTTTGGGAATTATCTCATAGAAAATTAAGAATTTTTTGTCTAATTTTTTTTAATTTGCGTTTCATTTGATTTACCATGTCATGGAGACTATCACCATATCGTGGTCATCAAATAGTTAGTTTTTATTTTTCATTTTTGTTCTTTTTATGCGTTTCCTCTGTTTTTGTTTCGTTGATTTATGACCTGAGGATCGAAAACACCAATCATACCACCATTTGACGATCATGAGTCAGCATTCCATAAGATGAAGTCAACAAAACTTGGAGAATCAAGAAACAAGACTCTAGAAAGCGAATTCGAAAGTTTTGAGAAGACTCCTGGCAAAAAGGAAGCCGAATATGAACCCGAAATAGAATCAGAAAAAGAAAGAGAACCTGAAAGCGAGCCCAAAAACAACATGGCGAACATTGTCGACATAATTATGGAGACATACAAGAGACGAATGCGTGAAGTCACCGGAATAGGTGTTTTGCAACCCATAATTCCCAACACACCCAACTTTGAGTTAAAAGGACACATACTTACTCAGCTAAAAGACATACCATTCCATGGGAAAGACCATGAGGACGCTTACAAGCACATTGATGAGGTCAATGATCTCGCCGACTACTTCAACATACCAAACATACCATATGGGACGGTTTACTAAGAATGCTTCTTATTACTCTTAAGGGTGTAGCAAAGTACTGGCTAAAAGCACTTCCACCAGGCACAATAACAACATGGGTGTAAATGCATGAACAATTCATACAACAATTTTGCCCGCCATTGAAGTCTTCCAAATTGAAGAAGGCCATTGCAAATTTCGAACAAAATTTTGGAGAGTCTTTGTACAAGGCATGGGAGCATTATAAGGGATTACTTAGAAACTATCCCTACAATGATCTAAATGTGCAACAATAAGTAGCAATCTTTTACGTGAGGTAAACGTAACGACTAGGAAACTCCTTGATTCTTAAGGGCCACTAACAAAGAAATCCTCGGCTATAATCAAGGAGATAATCGAGGATTTCTCCAAACAATCAAGTGAATATCATAACCCTCAATAAGATGTAACTAGGGGAATCATGAATTTTGCTTCAGGTGACATGGTGGCAGTCTTAGCTATGTTGCATAACATGGATAGAAGGATGATACAAATGGATCAAGCAATCCATGAAATACGAGTGGGGTGTGAAAATTGTAACAGACCGCATTTAACCAAAGATTGTGATCTAGATGAAAATGGAAACTGAAGGGCCCAAGCTTGCTATTCGAGCGGTGATCGTTATGATAAAGACTAGAGAAAGCCCAAAAAGAAGTGGTTACCTTATGATGTGTACAAGAAAGCCAGAGAAGACAAATATGAATAAAAAGGAAGAGGCTTCTAACAAAAAAAGGAATCGGCTCCCAAGAAGAAACCCGATTTCGAGGCAATGCTTACTTGTTTTGTTGTCGCATCAAAAAAGAGACATGACGATACCGAAGCAGTACTTAGAAATTAGCAAGTTGCAATCAAGAATATTGAGCAAAAAATTAGGCAACTATTGAAGCAATTCAACGAAAGATTACTGGGAACACTACTAGGAATCACCAAACAAAACCTAAGAGGAGCTCACATCCAGGCCATAACAACGAGAATTGGAAAAATTGTTACCCATTTGACTCTTTTTGCTAACAATAACCCAAATGTTGTGCAAGAAGGACGAGAAGCAAGTCAAGAAAAATGAACTGAACAACCACCATGACGTGGTGAAGATACCACAATGTGGCAATCATCTGAAAATAAAATGTTGTACCCATTAAGTCATACCGTCCACCATTACCTTTTCCTAGTCGAGCAAAGCAAGATAGACATGCTGAAGACTACCAGAAGTTCTTAGAGCACATTAAATCCCTTCAAATCAATATCCCATTCATTGAAGATGGGGGAGGTGTCTAAAGTTGTACTAAATGAAACCTGCTCAGACACTATGTTAAACATGTTACCGAAGAATATGAGTAATCCGGGTAGTTTAACATTTCCATGCCAATTCGGAAATCTAGCCACAAGCTACACACTAGCAGATTTAGGAGCAAATGTTAACTTAATGCCTTATTTGTTCTTCAAGAAGCTTGATCTCTCGAAACCAAGACCAATTCCCATGGCCATCCACTTAGCAAACAAAACGGTGACCTTTCCAAGAGGAATTTGTGATGATTTATTAGTTAAAATTCACAAGTTTGTTTTTCCCGTAGATTTCTTTGTTCTAGATATGGAGGAAGACGATTAAGTGCCAACTATTCT
Source organism: Lactuca serriola (assembly GCF_051521515.1). NCBI lineage: Eukaryota > Viridiplantae > Streptophyta > Magnoliopsida > Asterales > Asteraceae > Lactuca > Lactuca serriola. The sequence continues at coordinate 237,008,580 of NC_136415.1, read as the reverse complement.
TGGAATACCCTTTTTGAGCACCACACGAGCTTTGATAGACATAAGAGAGTCCAAACTCACTCTTCGAGTTAGAGAATAAGATATAACTTTCGGGCTTAATGGAGCAATAAAACATTCAAGAATAAGTGATGACATGGATTTTTCGGTAGATGTTTTCTGTAACGTCCCAAAAAAATAGGACTTAAAATTTTTTGTTTTAAGATTAATAAATCGTTAATACAGATTGCTTCCATAAAACTGGAGTAACCAATATTTAGCAGAACATCATTAAACCAAAGTAATTCACAGAATGCGGAAACATGTGGTATGTGCTCTACAATCATCCCGAGCTCTTCCATTTGAAAACTGGAGTACCTGAAACATAAACTTAAAATCGTAAGCACAAAGCTTAGTGAGTTCTCCAAAATGCCATGCCACATACAACCATAGATTATCATGCACATACATACATATAGTGACCATGGGCTCCTCCCATGGTCTTTATCTATTATGCCATGGGCTCCCCCAATCGTCTCTACCTAGAATGTCACGGGCTTTCCCCCCATGGTCTGACATACAATTGCCATGGGCTCCCCCGGGGTCTTCCATGCAAGTATCATAGAGACAACTAGCATACCACATAACATGTAATGGGTTGACATTGGTGCCTTCGACCCATGGATATAGTGAGAAGACTCACCTTATATAGTTGAATCATACAGAAACACTCTTGGCTGCTGGCTGGCATATCCATAAACTATCAATAGCAAAACAACACCCAATCAACAATCGAGTTCCAATCTATAATCATAACTCCATACCTAGGGTAAATAAACCATTTTACCCCTAACCTAGCCTTGTCCTTATTTAAGACCCAAACATACAATCTGAAAGGCCCAAAGGCCAATAAATCAACCAATGGCCTAATTTTCCAAATGGGGCCCAAACCCCTTACATGGGCCTTACCTTAAGGCCTAACCATTATTTGTGGTCCAATACACTTTGCATTCCGATATCCCATTAACCGATAATTATCTAAAGCCCAACTATGGCACACTTATGGTCCAATTTTCCAAATTGGGCCCAGAACTCTCCAATGAGCCTTACCTTAAAGCCTAATAATTTCTTTAGTCCAAACGCCTGCTTTTAGATGGACCACGAAGTCTCACAGCAACTAGGTCCAAGAAATCGCCCAAACTGAGGCCCACAAATGCGAAGTCCATTCTGACTGAGTACGCAGGGCGTACCCAGTTGTACGTTGTGCGTACACACTTGATGGCTTGTACACTATGCGTATAGGCTTATACGCGTAAGATACTCCTCTATTAATCCCACCTTTTCCATTAAGCACTTAATGGCTAGACCAAAGGTTCGAACCACAGATCTGAGTCCTAAACAATGTCCAGACCCATAAAGTCACTGTCTTTGTGACTTTGTATGCCCCAAATGAACCCAAACTCAAAATATAACATTTTACTATCATGAAAATGGCCCCAACTCATGCATGGATGGATTTAAGCTCTAAAGGTGCCAAGTTTAAGGACCTTAAACCTCAAAAACACTAAGAGGGGCAACTCAAAGCTAATGGAATGGAATCAAGACCACTAGATCTCATTCATAGGACCAAAATGAACCAATACTCATAAATGGTAGATCTAAGACATAAATGATAAAGTTCAAAGTTTTTTACCACCAAGAAGCTGGAAATGAGACACATAAGAAAGATCCATAAGCTCTTCCTTGATTCCCATCCTTTCACCAAGCTCCATCTTCTTAGAGATGGACCAAATATACCAAAAATGGACAACAAAAGCTCAAGATGCCACCAAGAAGGCCTATGGAAGATTCCTAGGGTTTTATAGGGTGGGAGATGAATTAGGAAATAAAGAAAGAAGCTAGCATTATCCTTATATAGGGTACAACCCTAAAATTAGGGTTTTCAATCTGCCCTTCGTACGCCCAACGTACCACCTCGTACACCCGACATACGAGGTCTCACACCCGACCCAAGCCTTCAACCTATGTTGCGTGTACTGTATGCTATGTCTTGTGTAACTGGCTTCACATCAGTACACCCCATGTACCTCCCTGGTATCCCCCACGTACTAGGGATTTCCCCAAACCCTAATTCTTCCAAAGGTCCTAACTCTCTTGATACAACTATGATGTCGACCATATATATATCCATAAAAAGGTATCGAGACACTCTACACTATTATCAAATCACGCTCGCCATATGATATCCAGAATAAACATCCGCTTTCCATAAATGCCCGAGCTGACAAATTACCAAAATGACCTTAGATTCCAAAAACACAAACCAAATACCCGAACAATCCAAAATACCTTATCCAAACCCAACTGAGTCCAAAACCCAACTCCTCAAGGATCCGAAGCCTGATAATACCCAACCTAATCACCATCCCCAATCTAGGAACAAATCGAAACATGGTGTTACATTTTCGATGAAATTTTGGGAAAAGAATTAGGAGGATGGAAGGAAAAGGAAATTAAGAGTTATATCGTTATAAAAGAAGGTGATTTTGATGTTGAATATGATTTGCAAGAACTGGAGAAGGTGCTAGAAGAGAGTGAGTACAATAAACTGAAAAAAGCCATTGAAGACCCACCATGATGTGGTAATAACACCACCACGCCATGACATTCGGATTTCATTCCATCTGACGAGCAGGATTGCGACACCACAACGTCGAAAGATGTCCATGTCGTGGTCACTAGAAAAAACCAAAAATCAAATTAAAAGCTTTTCCTGAACATCTCGAGTATGTATTCCTGGAAGAAAATTAGCAAAATCCAGTCACCATAGTAGATGATCTCACACAAAAGGATAACGAAAGCTTAGTTTGAGTACTCAAGAAATGAAAGAATGTCATCGCTTGGAACATCTTAGATATCAAGCACATTAGCCCCTCATATTTTTCACGTATAATTAATTTGGAAGAGGGAGTTAAATTAGTGGTGCAATGCCAACTAAGATTAAACCCACACTTGCAAAATCTAGTCAAGAAAGAGGTTATCAAACACTTGGATGCCAAAATTATTTATTCAATATCGGATAGCTAATGGGTGAGTTTGGTGCATGTGGTACATAGGAAATGAGGCATGATGGTGGCGTTAAACGAAAAGAACAAGCTTATTCCTATAAGAATGATAACTGGTTGGCATGTGTGTATCGATTATCGCAAGTTAAACGATACCACTTGCAAATACCATTTTCCTTTGCCCTTTATTGATCAAATTTCCGAAAGATTATCTGGTCACATTTATTACAACTTTCCGGACGGGTTTTCAGGATGCTTTCAGATTCTTATTGATCCTCAAGACCAAGAAAAAACCACATTCACTTGCCCAATTGGGACCTTTGCTTATCGTCAGATGCCACACCGACCATGTAACATCTTGTTTTAAGGCACTTTCACTTTTGACCTTTATATTGAGATTTATCTCATTTTGGTCCTTATAATGTAAGACTTGTGGATGGGAAGGGCTATTGTTGACACTTATGGATTTAGAGGGTGGATCCATGTACGTTGGGAATACATTTTGTGTACACAGCGCTTACAGGGTGAAGTCCCAAACACTAACATTTAGGGTTTCGAACTAATTTATTCTTCATTAACTCTCAATTGGTTCTTTTCTTCGGCCTCCATCCTCTCAAAACATCCTTACAACCCTATTCCACATTATGAAGAATTAATGGACATGTAAAGTCATAATGTTGTACTTTGGGGTATTGGACACTTAATGGACATGTAAAGTCATAAAGTTGTAAACTTTATGACCCTTGCGGATATTTTAACCTTGGATCTATAATTGGAAGAATTAAGGACTGAATGGGTTGAGAAGAGGGCAACGACATACGTTGGGCATACCACAGGGTACGCTGCGCATACACAAATATGGCCCCGATGCTTTGCACACATGTATGCCCTACGTATGAGGCCAGAGTTAACTCGACTCTATTGACTCATTGACTTTAACTTTGACTATGTTTGAACAACGGGTATTTTGGGTATTTTGGATGGTGTTTGAGAATTGATCATTTGGATGGGCAGGTAATGGTTAGAGTTGAGATTCGGAGTTGGGACCTCATCAGTTATTTATTAGATCGACATATGAGTTTCCTCACTATACTTATGGTTAGAAGGAACCAAGGTCGTCCCATTGGATTTGGTATCCTGCTCTATGATAGAATGTCGTTATGATGTAGTGATAAGTTGGATCTGAGTCCTGGTATATAGGATGTGAGTATGCAGTAGTGATATGTAGATCTGTCTGATAGTTTATTAACCGTTATATGTTTATCTGTTATATGTGCACATATTTTGGTTTGTGGTTGAGGCTTTACTGCTATGCGTGTGAGCCAACAGACCAGGGGCATTCCAACCCGATGGTTGATTGGGCCCAAGCGTATTCAATCCCAACGATAACTGGACCCGTTGTATATTGGCATTCTGACCTAGGGTAGTCCATCCTAAGGACGACTGGACCTGGAGGTTGACTAGACCCGAAATGCTTGATTGTATATGTTTTCTATTTGTGTGGTTGTCCTATAGGGGGAACTCACTAAGCTTCGTGCTTACAGTTTTAGCTTATTGTTTTAGGTACTTCAAATGATAGTGACAAGGTGAAGGCGTGACTGTACACATACTTGGGTTTTTGACTGATTGGTTCTTGGGAGACTCTGATTTTAAATAATATTTTGGAAATGATGGATTTGTAAACACTTCTTTAGTAAATGTGATGTTTTGAAGAGTATAAATTTGTTGTGAATTTTAGAATGTTACATATTGGTATTAGAGCCTTGGTTTTAGCAATTAGAGGAACGCCCGTGTGAATCCATTCTCAAACTAAGGAACTACAAAGGTTTTAAAAATGATTTTTAAAATTTTGTCCAAAAATAATCAAGAAAGGATGCAATGTGTACGATCAGCTTGAGCCAGTAAGTAGACCCCAAGTTTACCACATTATTACTTGAAATTATGATATGTTAGAACTATATGCTAGTGATAGGCTAAGGATCTATAGTAATTGCATGATAGAATTTCCTTATTATATGATGCCTGATAGCCTAGGGTTCTTTCTTATATGAAATTGACATCATTATTGTGGTCACTTAGTATGTGCATCAGACTTGTACATAACAAAGATTCTATATCCTGAGAATTTTGATTTAGCTTTACTTCCTATTATTGTATGATTAAGGGCTTAGAGTAGAGTCAAGTATTCGACGGTCTATGGGATCCAACGTTATGTATATTAGCCTACACGAGTGACTGCAATGTTGGTGGAAGTTTCATGAGTGGGTGCAGTTCATAACGGGTCAGCGTGAGGAATGATTATCCACTCTTAAGAGAGTGAGGGTGGGACGAAGGTGTATCTTAGATGTTGTGATTTAGAAATCAAGAATTTCATATCAGGATGTCTAATTTTATTGTGTCTTAGTTCTAGTCGACTCCACTACTTGAATGTTGCTTGCTGTGTGCTTTGTGGGACTCACATTGGTTTTAGCTAACTATCAAATGAATACATTAAGTTACATGCTATGAAGGTTAAATAACCTTAGAGTGAAGGATTTGGCCCTATTGCACAACTCTCATTTGAGTCAAACCTTTGTAGGGTTGGGTCATTTAGTCGAAAGATTATTTAAGTTCTATTGCATGTAATTGTATTTATGAAGTGGTTGGTTGAAATTAATTGGGGGTCTTCAACAGATGATGGTAGGGGAGGTGGGGGATCCTAGGAGAGCCTAGAAAGTGTCATAGTGAGGTTTCTACGCTAATGATAATGTCACACCCCAAAACCGGAACGGCGAAAACGTTCGGGGGCGGAGGACGTCATGTACAGTATCACAACAATGCAAAGTAGAAAACAAGCAACAACATCATCCATTGCATTATTAGTATAATTTTACTTACAAGTGTGTTATTTCATAGTATAAGACAACATAATGAACAATCAAAATAAAAAGGGAGTCTTTATTTCTCCGTCTTCACAAAACCTGGTTGTTGTACCTGTCTATTTGTGACCTGAGAATACAAGTATTTTGAAAGTGAGTATCAGCAATAAAGCTGGTGAATTCATAAGTATTAATGTGTCTTAGATTTGTAAAAATTGTAATGAAAGACTTGAAATTGTTTTGAAAGAAAGTTCGTATAAGTATGAACTGTTTGAAAGTAGTTTGAAAACGTTTGAATACCCTAGCAAATCCCTATGATTTCTATTAGTATAAAGAGTAGACTTCTACGAAGACTAGACTGTTTTGAAAGTAACAAAAATGGTTTTTCCCTTGTATGACTACTATTAACAATATATAGTCTACCTCATTGTTTATGTGAATGTATCACAAAATAAAAGTAATAGGAAAAATATAGCCATGTAAGTGTTATCCTTTTGTATTAGGATCAACCCGACATCGCGACTGCCGAAATAGTAATAACCTTGAACGTCCGTAGATGTTCATTTTCCTCTGTAGCTAATAGCAGGGCGTAGGAATGGTTAGTCCCGTAAAGGTACCCTAATATAAGTATTAACCGTAGGCATCTGTAGATGTTCATTACCTCTGTTGCTAACAGTTGGGTACCGGAATGGTTAGTCTCGTCTAGTAAGTAAGTAGTCTTCTCACGAGACCCGTTGTAAGTAAGTAATAATATGATTGGTAGTCCCTATTCTACATTTTGAACTAAAGGTGACTTCCGCAACGAATCTCTAGGTCGAAATCCATATTTATTACCAAATCATATATAAGCCCAAACTATACCTATAATAGCTTACTAGGGATATATGAACGTAAACCTTTGCTACCCAAAAGTACTGAACCGACTGATCAGAACTATTATGTACGTATATGTACACATGATATATAACTAATATTTAAACGACCTTCGGACGGATACCCGATACCCTACCAGACCACATCCCAACGAGGAAAAGGAAATAAAGCGGGTTAGCCTTCCTAAGTCCTTTAGACATTACTTATATAACTATACATATACAGGCATGCTTTTAACAAGGTATCTATGTAAAGGTATCCATGTAAGTGTATCCAAGTAAGTGTATCATTGTAAGTGTATCCAAGTAAACGTATCACTTCCTATAGCATTTAGTATAGACTCATGCATGAACTGACTCTGGTGTAATTCCTTGTAATAGGAATAGCAAGTAGTATCTCATAACTATACCTATAATAGTTACTAGTAATGTATAAGTATCAACAAAGGTATACCTTTGCTAGCTAAAGGTACTGAGCTGACTGAGGGCACTTTTATGTCTACATATGTATACATGATATATAACTAATATTTAGACGACATTCGAACGGATAACCGATACCCTACCAGACCACATCCCAATGAGGAAAAGGAAATAAAGTGGGTTAGCCTTCCTAGGTCCTTTAAACATTACTTATATAACTATACATATATGGGAATGCATTTGATAATATAAAAGCATAAAAGGAGTTTTGTAAAACCTTTGAAAAAGATTAATATCTAAGAAAAGTTCGACTTGATGTCAGTTTATAAAACGGTTTGAAAGTATTTTGTTTGAATAAACAGTTTAAGTATAAAGAAAACCTTTGATTGAAATACATTTGTAACAGAGTTTGAAAAGAAACATACAGTGTATAAAGCGGTTTGATAAAGAGTTTTAAACATATAAAAACGTTTAATGAAACATTTAAAGAAATCTGTTTGGTAAAACAACTAACGTATAGTAAATCCATTTTCATGTTAGTTATTAATCACATGTGATTGATATAATAACTAGCATGATTCAAATTGTATTCCCTCCACCCGTAAAATCATTTAAAAACATTTAAAACATTGATTAAGGGGTATGAACTCACCTGTAGTTGATGGTTTGGATGTATTAACTGACGTAGGATGCTAAGTGTCAAGTGAAGACTTGTACACACTGAAGGATCCTAGTTAACATATAGTAGTACATATATATATCCAATTAGTCTTTAAAAAACTAATTAACAAAGTTAAGACATCCTAGGACATGATAAACACTTTATATAAGTGTTATAAGTGCTAAGGAGTGCATCTAAGTGTTGTAGGATAGAACCCCTTTCATCAGTTTACTCCCTGAAGACCATAATCCATTGAGTTTATGGTCGTAAACTCTTGAGTTTAAAGCTGTAAACTCCTAATCTCTTGTTTATTTGATGGTTTGAAGCCTTATAAGTCCTTAGAAGTGTTTCCACTTGATGTGTGAGCCTAAGGAAGAAGTTAGGGCACCATTTCCTTCATTTGAGGGGTTTATGGCCCTAAGACCATTTCCCTTTGGGTTTACGGCCGTAAACCCTGATGGACCATGGTAATTTTGTGCTTTCAAGTCTTATACACATTAAGGTATGATTCTAGGCTAGTTTCATAAGGAAAGGAAGGGACTAGGGCACACTTTTGGCCACTAAAAGAAGGGTTTACGGTCCAAGGTGTTCTTGGGTCGTAAACTCTTTCATCTTGTTGTTCCCTCGAGATTTCTTGATGTATAGACATATAACAAGCCCTATTATACTCTAAGATAGAAGCACGTATGATTTGGGACAAAAGACTAAAGATCCTTGACCGAGAATCAGGTTTTTCTCTAGTTGGAAATGGAACAAATGAATAAAAATGGCTAAGGGCCATATATATACCCCTTGGGGTTTACGACCGTAAACTCCATGTTTGGGTCGTAAACTCCAATTTCTTGGAGTATGAAATGTTATTGTTGCACAATAAACCCTAGGGCATCCCCTCTCCTGGCATCTCCTTAAGTGTTAATCATAGAATACTCAAACTTAATCCAAAAAGTTTGAAAATTAGCAGTACTATTTTGACTTCTATTGACTTGATATGTTTGAATAGAATGGAAATTTCGGGTTGTCACATCATCCCCTCCTTAGAAGGAATTTCGTCCTGAAATTAGCTTTCTTAGCATCACTACAAGGGTTGCGCTCTTCTGATTGGCAGAATACCCACTCGTAGACTTGGCAACTTTGCCCTTCTGTTCATGATAGGATTCATACTTGGTCCATCTATCATTGCCTCGTGTATACAAGCCGTATATAATTAGGGTTAGTAAGATGTTCAGATGTGTGACTCTGCCCTAGGTCCACAACCCAACAAGGACATGAGATAGGGCGAAAACACACAAACTAGATCTGCGAAACCATAATCATATACCACCCTCGCGTATACACTACATAATAATAGGTGGGCTGTATTCGTTCATAGCCTCTGTGCTCGAACTTGGTCTGTTGGACGGGTGGTATTTCGTGGAGGTTTGTTGAGGTTCTTTCGAAAAGGATTAGAAACATGAGGTATTATATGCATGAGTACTTCGGAGTTCAGAAACGACGACTTTACTAGAAAGACGGTTTCGGAAAGAGAGATTTACGCACGAAACTGGTATGGCGAGGATTGAATGGGTTCTAGTCGTATGATGAACCCGGAGTCATATGGAACTAAGGGCATTAGATTTGAACATTAGGCGTTTACAGACAAAACACAACAGTTCAACCTTTAACAGAGCTACAATACTTTAGTTTGACCACAAGACTATTGCTGCGAACAAGGCATACTACAAAAGACAAGTATACGCAGCATGGGGATCCCTTAACTGACTGGATCTCACAAAAGGTAAGACTCTAGTTGCACTAGTTCTAAACAGTTTATAAGTCTGTTACAATGCATGTCGTAGATATTCTAACATGGGTCTGGAGTAGTCTCTCTTGTGGCGGTGATCGTTAGCATCCTTCTGTCTGTGCCAGCATTCGTTGCCTCTGGGCAGTTTCTTTTGTAGTGACCCAACTTGCCACAACCGTAAGAAGCCTGGCTCATACCAGCGCTGGGTACTTGGTTGATCGGTCTTGCTGGACTCTTGCAGTAACGTAGTGTGTGTCCCTTTTTGTTGTAGTTTATGCACTACATCTCTTGACAAGGTCTATGCTGGTGATAATTGCATTTGTTGCACTTCGGGAGATTACCCGCATATGGCTTTGCTGGTAATAGCTTAGTAGCGTCTATCGTAGGTACTGTAACATCATTCACTGTAACTTGTTGTTGTTTCCTTGAGGATCTTTGTGAGGACTCGTATTTCCTCTTGTTATTGTTGTTGTTTCCTTCTTGTTGATCTTGTACATAAATTTTTGAGTTCCGATGGTTTCCGTGGTCAATCAGAGATTGTGCTAGTTCTTTGGCACTATCGAAAGTATCGGGCCTTGATGCTAACACACTTGAATGAATTTGGGGAGACAATCCCTAAATATACCTCTCTAATTTCTTGCTCTCAGGAGCAACCATATCCGGGCACAGGTTTGCCAGATCACAGAATCTACCCGTGTAGGTTGATATATCGGTACCAACCATTTCCAGACTCCAAAGTTCTTGTTTGAGCTTTTGAACTTCCCCTTGAGGACAGTACTCTCTCATCAGCATGATCTTCAAGTTTTACCAACTTATCGAATTTGCCACTACTATAGTCAGGGACTTAACATGGCCATTCCACCAAGTTAACGCCCTGTCAGAAAAGGTACAAGTAGCAAACTTGACCTTGTTGCCCTCTGGGCAGGCGCAGATCTCAAAGACTGCTTCTGTCTTTTCAATCCACTGCCTTAGGACTATAACCCCACCAGTTCCATTGAAGTTTCGGGGTTTAGCATTTGTAAAGTCCTTGTAGGTGCATTCCCTGGAATGCCCATGGCTCTCGCCATGGTGAGAAGGAGGTGCACCCGTTCCCGATTCACTAGGGACAAGAGCATTGATGGCTGACACAGCAACTGCTACTGCATCCGTGAAGGCTACTTGGAACATGGCAGAGTCGAAAGGAGGAGGTGGTTGGGTGGTGGAGGAGGTGGTATTGTCGTTTTGTTAATAGGGTTACGCCTTGGATTCTTGTGAGGCGACATTTTTTTGGCTATACGATTAAAAGATGACAATAAGGTAAGAATAAATGAATAAGGAGAGTGACTCACGGACTAACTCTCCATAGTCCAACAGCACAATTTAATAACACGTTTGAATGAGGATCTAGTATCGAATGGGGAAAGCATTTGGACAATAATGTCCATACGATTTGGTATCTATCATAAATACTGGACTTATAGATGTAACATGTTCTGGAAAAAGTGGCCTAGGAGTAGGCCTTACATCAACCATTGACCCTAGATGTACTTTGAGCGTTCAATTGAAGAGTAAGAGTATGATCTCGAAGGTTTGACCTACATCCCTATGATGCAGTCCTAGTAAGGAGTAGAAGTAAGTTCGTAGAATGTCTCAAGACGTTTTTCGTTCAAACCGAGGTATCATTGGTTGGTGAATAACATGTTCCAACCCTTGGAAGAGGATTGGGAATGATTCCAAAGCTAAGTTACTCTAGTCCAATAACCTGACTAGAGTGGGTTTCAGATAGACTCCTATGAAAGTATGATGAAAGTATTTGAACAAAGAGTGGTACAGAAGTTAGCCGACTGCCAAAATCATTGATGTTTAAGATGTACTAAGTTTGGGAAAAGTTGACCTTGTCCTAGGTCTTACATCACATCCGGAGTAGAAAAGTTTTGGCCGTATAAGGCCTAACTAAAAGTACATACAGTACCAGAAAGTTACATAGAAAATGTCACATAGGACATAGACAGGAACACAGTTCTTTAAAACAAAGAAGGAAAGTAAAGCATCTCCTGCTGGTGACGGTCACCCCTATGGTGAACCCTTAGTTCAGCCAGTTGTCGCTCCATATCGAGCAGGTGTCTTTCGTACACCCTCTGGCGTACTCGGAGTTCTATGACTTCGGCTCGTGATTCAGCCAGTGCTTGGAGTAGGGTTTCATGGTTTCTATCGAATCTCTCACAAGCGTCTTCCAGACGAATGGTGCGGAGGGTATGCATTCTCACATTGGTGACAACTTCTATGATCTGATGTAGGGTTGTCCGGCCTTCAATCTCATTTCGGGCCACTCTGCGGACCAGGATTTGCAAGATTCTGTCTGCTGAGCCCCCATCGCTCAGGTCATAAAAGCTTCGATCTCCATTAAATGGCATGGGCTGATCCTGTCCTTGGCTCCACGTTTCCAAGCTTTCCATCCACGGGGGTGTCGGGCCTTGAAAATTTGGACGAGGGTTAGGATTTGGAACAAGAGCCATCAGGGGTAGATTCTCTACTTCGGGCTCGGAGTCGGAACTATCTCCTAAGCCTTCATCCTGGTGACCATCCTCAGGGATTGGGTGGTCATTTCCTGGATCAGCTGTCACACCCCGAAAACCGAAGGCGGAAACATTTCCGGGGCGGACTCCACGTTGAGTATCAAATCCAATGCACATAGTAAGCAAAGTAAACAACCATTACCTTACATATAAAAGTTTACATTTGTTCAAAAGTACATTGTACAAGTGTGATACATAGTATATATGAACAAAAGTAAGACTTGTCTTCTAAGCACTCCGTCTTCGCCAAAAGGGATCATCGGGTACCTGTCTAATGTGGACCTGAGAATACAAGCAGCTTGAAAATCAGCATAAAGCTGGTGAGTTCATAAGATGTTTGTTTTCTGAAAAATGTACCAGTTTCCTTTAGTTTTCTAAAAAGTTTGTTATCCAAGAAAATCCCATATTTTCTTATGTAAAATAGTTTAGTTATCATTTGTTACCAATTCGATTACGTGTTGTATGTTACCCCAGGAAAATCCCATATTTTCCTAATAGTTTAGTTATCCATTAGTTTCGTAATTCGTTTACGAGTTGTTATGTTATCCCAGGAAAATCCCATTTTTTCCTTAAAGTAAAGTTTAGTTGAATAACACAGTGTATAGTTTAACACCTAAAACTATATATTGAAAATCATGGGATTACGATCCCGAACTAGATATAAGATAGTTTGATATACACAAAATTATAGATAGATATAGATTGAAAACCATGGGACTATCATCCCGTACTAGATATAGATTGAAAATCGTGGGACTATCATCCCATACTAGATATAGATTGAAAATCATGGGACTATCATCCCGTACTAGATATAGATTGAAAATCATGGGATTACCATCCCGTACTAGATATAGATTCTAACCATGGGACTAGCATCCCAAACTAGATATGTAATATGTATATATACTGAAACGCATAGGAATAACATCCCGCACTAGATACAAAATCTATAGACTAAAAACCATGGGACTATCATCCCGTACTAGATATAGTAACTATAGATAGAAAATAGATATAAAATCAAATCAAAACCGTGAATAAACTTATATTAATATGTATTGTGAGTCGGGTAACCATGCTGATACGACAACGAGACCTCCTTGACGTTCGTCAGACGTTGGACGATATCCAGAATTTATCACCCCAGGCGTGCCCACCTAACTGTAGCTAGCAGTTAAGGTGTGGGATTGTCAGTCCCGAATAGATCTATTCACAAATTTCATGCTCTCCCTCAAGGAGACTCTGGTTACACTTCCGGGGAGGATTTACTGATAACCCAAAGGGTAATGACGAATCTCACAAGCTAGTACTAAATTATTCATGGTGTTCTCAGACGATATCAAACATACTAAATGTTATCAAACATAATATAGTGAATACAATTATATACAATGAAATTATCTGGCAATACATTCTAAATGAAACAGAGATAAACTGAATCAGGCATAGTTTATCTATTAACATTACTCGAAATCCGAATTCATAAAACGAGTATTGAAGATCCCAAATTATTGCCATAATAATTTGATTAGTTTGATTGTTTCCTTTACTGAAATCTATGTAGTTATAATTGACAAAACATCCCTTATGCTCTGCATAATACATAAAAGGTAAAGATATTTATAAATTTGCCAGATATTTATAGAAATATATCAGTTTTAGGTTTTGAAAACATTTATAGTTTTCTTGTATCCCCCCATGAAAACATTGAAAAATATTGAAATAGAAATACATTAGTTTTAGGTTTTGAAAACATTTATAGTTTGCTTGTATCTCCCCCCCCCCCCCCCCCCCCGAAAACATTGAAAAACATTGAAAAATGGTAGGGGTATGAACTCACCGGACGAGGAATGTGTCTGCTTGGATCCTAAACGTCAGTTTTGGGTTTGCAAACGCACGAGGCTCCTATGGATTATGAAAAGATACACATTTGTATCAAATTAGGACATGAATCATTTATTAGTTAGGGAAACACACTTCTAGTTGCGAAAACACCCCATTACAAGTGTTTGGAAGGACCCGGGTGGCATTTGAGGACACATAAAGCTTGGATATGGAGTTTACTCTTCAAGAGTAAACTCACACAAGAGTTTTCGGCCCTAATGTACCACTCCCCATGACTTTATGGCCATAAACTCATTGTGGGGTGTTTTATGATGCTAAATGGCCTTATATCACTTGGGAAAATTAGCTACGATCAAATCTAGGGCCTTGGAATGGATTAAACTCACTTATGGACCATTTATTGGAGTTTACGGCCCTAAAATCCCCTATACGCATTCCTTATTTAATTTGGTGATGATAGGACAATCACATGTGATTCAAACAATTTTTACAAGCCTTGTATTGAATTAAGGGTGTCTTTTAACATAGTTTTAGGAGTTTACGGCTCAAGACTCCATCTTATGGCTGTGAACTCCTTAGGGGGGGTGTTTTCCTTATGTTTTAGGCTCCTAATTCGTATGTGGTTACTTCTAGAATTTATCCCAAGGCTTATGGTGTGTTTAAGTGGCATGTTAACACACTGAAATGAGTTTACTCTCCAAGAATATGAGTTTATGGCCCAAGCATGTTCCTGGGCAGTAAACTCATGTTTACTCCTCAAAAATGATGATTAAGGTGTTCTAAGTCCGAAATGGTAAGCTATAAAATCATATCTAAGTCCCAAAGTTGGTTTGGAGGGGTTTTAAGGCTCTAAAACCCTCTTATTATGTGTTTACGGCCCAAGCATGCTCCAGGGCCGTAAAATCATGTTTGAGATCCTAAGTCATTGATTAAACTCGGATTTGAAGGCTAATGAAGTTGAACAACAAGTTAGGGAAGTTACCTTGAAGATTTGAAGCCTTAATTTGATTGTTTGGGCCTAGTTCTTTGTTTTGAGGAGAGAGGTTAGAGAGAGAGAGAGAGAGGGTAGTGAGAGAGAGAAAAAGATTCAAATGGGAGCTTAAACCTCTTTAAATAAGGTCTATGATTTGGACACGGTGGAATTCTACCCGATACCGACGTTAGACTGGGCTTTTGGTCGCACCCGATTAAGTTGCTGTAACCCAATATGGTTGATTTTAAAAATCTTCCGATTACTAGTATGGGACGTTAATATGAGTTCTAAACGCGTTTGGACACCCCATTAAGTCATAATAGCAATATCTATTAATTACTTAATTAAATGACGTAAAAGGAAACGAAATTGAAACAACGAATGGATTAACGAAAAGGGTTACAAAAAGGGTTATAATTGATGGTACGAACTTCGGGTTGTTACATTATCCCCCCGTTAGAGGGAATTTCATCCCGACATTCATACTTTAGATGCGACTCGCTGATTTCGAAAGAGAATATGGATACTTCTGTTCTATAGGGTCACCAAGCTTTCAAATGAATTCAGATTCTCGCATGACATTCCGGGAAACCTTTCACTTTTTGGGATACGGCTTGTTTCATATGTTTAACCTCTTGATCTATGAATTCAATTGGTTCTACCATGAAGTTCAGACTTTCGCTGATTTCAGTCTCATAGAAGGGATTACTATAGTTTCATCGAGTAGGTGCTTCTTAAGGATAGAGACGTTAAGTACCAGATGGATGTTACTAAGTTCTGAAGGTAGTTAGAGTTCGAAGGTTACGGAATCGATCCTAACAAGGATCTCGAAGGGTCTAATGTATCACGAGTTAAGTTTTCCGCACTTTCCAAGGTGTAACATGCCTTTCAAGAGTAAGACCTCCAACAAGAGGGTACATATTTCTGTGTCAAAATCGTTGAGGTTTTGGCGGTTCAAGAAAAATTCTGGATGAACCTGCAATAGTAGCTAGCGAGACCCAATAATTGACGGGTTTCTGTGGGTATCTTCGATGCCGACTAATTCTCTATTGCTTTGATCTTATGAGGATTCCATACGTATATCTTCATCATCTACTACATGATCAAGGAAAATGGTTTGACCGATGAGCATCATTACGAACTTATAATGACCATACCGAGTCCTGCATACCGTCTAAGAAACATCACTCTCATGGATTTGTAGCTGATGGTACCTTGACCTAAGGTTTATCTTTAAGAAGTGGTTGGTTCCCTGAAGTGTATCGAAAAGGTCATCTATTTGAGGAAAGAGGATATCGGTTTTGACGGTCAACTCATTAAGCCGACTGGATAACTCCAGCATTTCTGCTGGAGCAAAGCGATACGGAAATTTGGCTAAGGGGGTAGCTCCAGGGATTAAGTTGATATGAGACTTGACTTGACGTTCAGAAGGAACTCTCGAGAGCTATTCGAGAAAGACATCAGGAAAATTACAGTCTTCGGGGACGCTCTCGAAGTCTTTAACTTCCTGTTTCTCGCTGATTACATGGGCTATGAATACATGATGTTCCTTTTGGGGCGACTTTTGAGCTTTGATGCGGGAAATGATACGAAGATTGGAGTTAGGCTTATCACCATGGATCATGAGAGTCTGGTCAGAGGGGAGATTGAGAAAAATAGCTTTTTCATAACAACTCATATCAACACGATCGGAACTCAATTGATATATACCAAGGATAACCTCAAAGCTCTTTAGTGAAACTGACATTAGGTTAATGAGGACATAATGATTACTCAGGTAAGGGTACGGCTTAGGAATAAATTATTAGTGCACTTATTCTCACCTCTAACCATCTCGACGGTAAATGCTTTGGTTATTAGACGAGGACTAGGTTTACGAAGATATTTGAATGAATGATAAGTAAAATTTCCTTAGTACTAGATTCGAAAAGGATGCGAGCATAAGAATTGTCAAGAAGAAATGTACCCGCGGCGATGGTGGGATCAACGACTGTCTCCTCCTGCTTCATAGATAAGACCATCTCAGTGTTGTTAGTGTTGTTGGTGGTTGTTGCTTTTGGGCAGTTTCGCTTGAAATGCCCGATCTCTCCACAACCATAACAGGCCTGATCTGTACTCGATTCAGAAGCTTGATTGATTAGTTGGGCTGGTGTTCTGTAGCTTCGAGTAAGGTGGCTCTTCTTGCCACATATGATACAATCCCTTTCAAAGCATGGACCTGGAATACGATGGTGATAGTTGCATCTGTTGCACCAAGGGTGGTTGCCAGCATACCCATTGATAGGTGCTTGAGCTGTAGATGCAACAACAGGGGTAGTGGCAGCTTGACCTACCATAGTTTCATGCCTCTTAGAGGGTCCTTGTGAACTCTGACCCTTTCGCTTTTTCCAGATAACCTTCTTCCTCTTATCACATTGAATCTGGTGTTCTTGATCATTTTCATGGTTTTGGGGATAGGTGCTACTTCTCGGTCCACTAGACTTACCAGGATTCAAAAGTGTTATTGCAGCCGTCACTGCAGCAGTAATTGCTGTTTGAAACAAGCTGAGATCGAACGGAGGAGAGTATGGTGGCGGAGAGTTGTTGGTCTTTGTGCTGAGTCTTTTTCTTGGAGGCATCTTGATCTAATAAGATCAAGAATGAGAGAGGATGGTAAGTCCTCTGAATTGAATCAAGAGATATCACAGATATTTATTCCGGATAAGCGATAAAGCAGGAAAGAGTTATCAAAGCAGATAATTTATCGCTAGAGGAATGATCAAGGATCGATGCTTGAATGAGGATTTCTACAAAGGATTGACTCAAGAAATACTCCCATAGTATTTCATGGTTCGCAACGACACTGGTTCAATGTTTGTGGTATTTGGGTAAGTTTTAGGCATGCCGCATACCACAGTCACTACCAAGCACATGTTGGCCATGTCTCGAATGAATATAGTTGGCCAGGCTATATTGATCCTAGACACGACTACATAACTGCCTAGGTTTAACCGCAGCGTACAACACCCATTTACTTATGTTTTATTCTACTTGTAGTCACGGATCTCGACGGTTCGATATACTTGTATACTTTTGAAAATACTTATATTTTGAGGTATACTTTAGTTCAGCGCACTTAGGCCCCTTAGTTTTTATAGTCTTATACCATGTAAGGTTTGGTATAATCCGTTCACTATAAACAAGGGCTCTGATACCAATCTGTCACACCCCAAAAACCGAAGGCGGAAACATTTCCGGGGCGGACTCCACGTTGAGTATCAAATCCAATGCACATAGTAAAGAAAGTAAACAACCATTACATTACATATATAAGTTTACATTTGTTCAAAAGTAAATTGTACAAGTGTGATACATAGTATATATGAACAAAAGTAAGACGTGTCTTTTAAGCACTCCGTCTTCGCCAAAAGGGATCATCAGGTACCTGTCTAATGTGGACCTGAGAATACAAGCAGTTTGAAAATCAGCATAAAGCTGGTGAGTTCATAAGATATTTGTTTTCTGAAAAATGTACCAGTTTCCTTTAGTTTTCTAAAAAGTTTGTTATCCAAGAAAATCCCATATTTTCTTATGTAAAACAGTTTAGTTATCATTTGTTACCAATTCGATTACGTGTTGTATGTTACCCCAGGGAAATCCCATATTTTCCTAATAGTTTAGTTATCCATTAGTTTCTTAATTCGTTTACGAGTTGTTATGTTATCCCAGGAAAATCCCATATTTTCCTAAAAGTAAAGTTTAGTTGAATAACACAGTGTATAGTTTAATACATAAAACTATATAATGAAAATCATGGGATTACGATCCCGAACTAGATATAAGATAGTTTGATATGCACGAAATTATAGATAGATATAGATTGAAAACCATGGGACTATCATGCCGTACTAGATATAGATTGAAAATCATGGGACTATCATCCCGTACTAGATATAGATTGAAAATCATGGGACTATCATCCCGTACTAGATATAGATTGAAAATCATGGGATTACCATCCCGTACTAGATATAAATTCTAACCATGGGACTAGCATCCCGCACTAGATATGTAATATGTATATATACTGAAAACCATAGGAATAACATCCCGCACTAGATACAAAATCTATAGACTGAAAACCATGGGACAATCATCCTGTACTAGATATAGGAACTATAGATAGAAAATAGATATAAAATCAAATCAAAACCGTGAATAAACTTATATTAATACGTATTGTGAATCGGGTAACCATGTTGATATGACAACGAGACCTCCTTGATGTTCGTCAGACGTCAGACGATATCCAGAATTTGTCACCCTAGGCATGCCCGCCTAACTGTAGCTAGCACTTAAGGTGTGGGATTGTCAGTCCCGAATAGATCTATTCACAAATTCCACGCTCTCCCTCCAGGAGAGTCTGGTTACACTTCTGGGGAGGATTTACTAACAATCCAAAGGGTAATGACGAATCTCACAAGCTAGTACTAAATTATTCACGGTGTTCTCAAACGATATCAAACATACTAAACGTTATGAAACACAATACAGTGAATACAGTTGTATACAATGAAATTATCTGGCAATACATTCTAAATGAAACAGAGATAAACTGAATCAGGCATAGTTTATCTATTAACATTGCTTAAAATCCGAATTCATAAAACGAGTACTGAAGATCCCAAATTATTCCCATAATAATTTGATTAGTTTGATTGTTTCCTTTACTGAAATCTATGTAGTTATAATTGAGAAAACATCCCTTATGCTCAACATAATACATAAAGGGTAAAGATATTTATAAGTTTGCCAAATATTTATAGAAATACATTAGTTTTAGGTTTTGAAAACATTTATAGTTTGCTTGTATTCCCCCCTGAAAACATTGAAAAACATTGAAAAATGGTAGGGGTATGAACTCACCGGACGAGGAATGTGTCTGCTTGGATCCTAAACATCAGTTCTGGGTTTGCAAATGCACGAGGTTCCTATGGACAATGAAAAGATACACATTTGTATCAAATTAGGACTTGAATCATTTATTAATTAGGGAAACACACTTCTAGTTGCGAAAACACCCCATTACAAGTGTTTGGAAGGACCCAGGTGGCATTTAAGGACACATAAAGCTTGGATATGGAGTTTACTCTTCAAGAGTAAACTCACACAAGATTTTTCGGCCCTAATGTACCACTCCCCATGAGTTTACGGCCATAAACTCATGGTGGGGTGTTTTATGATGCTAAATGGCCTTATATCACTTGGGAAAATTAGCTAGGATCAAATCTAGGGCCTTGGAATGGATTAAACTCACTTATGGACCATTTATTGGAGTTTACGGCAGTAAAATAGGAGTTTACGGCCGTAAAATCCACCATACGCATTCCTTGTTTAATTTGGTGATGATAGGACAATCACATGTGATTTAAACAATTTTTACAAGCCTTGTATTGAATTAAGGGTGTCTTTTAACATAGTTTTAGGAGTTTACGGCCCAAGACTCCATCTTATGGCTGTGAACTCCTTAGGGGGGTGTTTTCCTTATGTTTTAGGCTCCTAATTCGTATGTGGTTACTTCTAGAATTTATCCCAAGGCTTATGGTGTGTTTAAGTGGCATGTTAACACATTGAAATGAGTTTACTCTCCAAGAATATGAGTTTATGTCCCAATCATGTTCTTGGGCAGTAAACTCATGTTTACTCCTCAAAAATGATGATTAAGGTGTTCTAAGTCCGAAATGGTAAGCCATAAAATCATATCTAAGTCCCAAAGTTGGTTTGGAGGGGTTTTAAGGATCTAAAACCCTCTTATTATGTGTTTACGGCCCAAGCATACTCCAGGGCCATAAAATCATGTTTGAGATCCTAAGTCATTGACTAAACTCGGATTTGAAGGCTAATGAAGTTGAACAACAAGTTAGGGAAGTTACCTTGAAGATTTGAAGCCTTAATTTGATTGTTTTGGACCTAGTTCTTTGTTTTGAGGAGAGAGATTAGAGAGAGAGAAAAAGCTTCAAATGGGAGATTAAACCTCTTTAAATAGGGTCTATGATTTAGACACGGTGGAATTCTACCCGATACCGACGTTAGACGGGGCTTTTGGTCGCACCCGATTAAGTTGCCGTAACCCGATATGGTTGATTTTAAAAATCTTACGATTACTAGTATGGGACGTTAATATGAGTTCTAAACGCGTTTGGACACCCCATTAATTCATAATAGCAATCTCAATTAATGACTTAATTAAATGATGTAAACGGAAACGAAATTGAAACAACGAATGGATTAATGAAAACGGTTATAATTGATGGTACGAACTTCGGGTTGTTACATCAGCTTCAAACCCGCCTTCATTATCTTGGTTAGGGAAGTATAAGTTGTCGTAGGGATGGAATCAATCCATATTATCTACGTGAGAAAAGGGATATAAGAATCTAGCACATAACTAGCTTATAGTAACACAAAATACTCCTATAGTATTTTAGGTTTATGTTATATTGTTCTCATTGTGGTATTGTTGGTAAGATTTTAGACTTGTTGCAATCTCACAATTACACTTAGGCACATGCTAGTCAACCCTCGGATAATATAGTTGATCGGGCTATATCTTCCCAGTTTTGACTATGTGTCTCTAAGTCTACTTGTGCTGCCCAACAATTGTACTGTCCCGGTGACACGTATTTTAGTATGAATATAGGCACGTATACTGAATTAAATATTTTATTATTTAAAGTATAAAATCTTGGTCAGGGTATTTTAATCCCATTGTATTTATAGTCTGCATATCTTTTATGGGTTGATATACTCAATTCACTATAAACAATGCTCTGATACCCGTCTGTCACACCCCAAAACCGGAACGGTGGAAACGTTTGGGGGCGGAGAACATCATGTACAGTATCACAACAATGCAAAGTTGTAAACAAGCAACAACATCATCCATTTCATTATTAGTATAATTTTACTTACAAGTGTGTTCTTTCATAGTATAAGACAACATAATGAACAATCAAAATAAAAAGGGAGTCTTGATTTCTCCATCTTCACAAAACCTGGTTGTCATACCTGTCTATTTGTGACCTGAGAATACAAGTATTTTGAAAGCGATTATCAATAATAAATCTGGTGAATTCATAAGTATTAATGTGTCTTAGATTTGTGAAACTTGTAATGAAAGACTTGAAATTGTTTTGAAAGAAAGTTTGTATAAGTATGAACTGTTTGAAAGTAGTTTGAAAATGTTTGAATACCCTGGAAAATCCATATGATTTCTATTAGTATAAAGAGTAGTCTTCTACCAAGACTAGACTTTTTTGAAAGTAACAAAAATGGTTTTTCCCTTGTATGACTACTATTAACAATATATATAGTCTACCTCATCGTTTATGTGAATGTATCACAAAATAAAAGTAATAGGAAAAATATAGCCATGTAAGTGTTATCCGTTTGTATTAGGATCAACCCAACATCGCGACTGCCGAAATAGTAATAACCTTGCACGTCCGTAGATGTTCGTTTTCCTCTGTGGCTAACAGCAGGGCGTAGGAATGGTTAGTCCCGTAAAGGTACCCAAATATAAGTATTAACCGTAGGCATCCGTAGATGTTCATTACCTCTGTTGCTAACAGTTGGGTGCCGGAATGGTTAGTCCCGTCTAGTAAGTAAGTAGTCTTCTCACGAGACATGTTGTAAGTAAGTAATAATATGATTGGTAGTCCCTATTCTACATTTGGAACTAAAGGTGACTTCCGCAACGAATCGCTTGGTCGAAATCCATATTTATTACCAAATCATATATATAAGCCCAAACTATACCTATAAAAGATTACTAGGGATATATGAACGTATACCTTTGCTACCCAAAGGTACTGAACCGACTGATCAGAACTATTATGTTCGTATACGTACACATGATATATAACTAATATTTAAACGACCTTCGGACGGTTACCCAATACCCTACCAGACCACATCCCAACGAGGAAAAGGAAATAAAGCGGGTTAGCCTTCCTAAGACCTTTAAACATTACTTATATAACTATACATATACATGCATGCTTTTAACAAGGTATCTATGTAAAGGTATCCATGTAAGTGTATCCAAGTAAACATATCTCTTCCTATAGCATTTAGTATACACTCATGTATGAACCGACTCTGGTGTAATTCCTTGTAATAGGAATAGCAAGTAGTATCTCCTAACTATACCTATAATAGTTACTAGTAATGTATAAGTATCAATGAAGGTATACCTTTGCTAGCCAAAGGTACTGAGCTGACTGAGGGCACTTTTATGTCTACATATGTATACATGATATATCACTAATATTTAGACGACATTCGGATGGATAACCGATACCCTACCAGACCACATCCCAACGAGGAAAATGAAATAAAGCGGGTTAGCCTTCCTAAGTCCTTTAAACATTACTTATATAACTATACATATATGGGCATGCATTTGATAATATAAAAGCATAAAAGGAGTTTTGTAAAACCTTTGAAAAAGATTAATATCTAAGAAAAGTTCTACTTGATGTCAGTATATAAAACGGTTTGAAAGTATTTTGTTTGAATAAACAGTTTAAGTATAAAGAAAACCTTTGTTTGAAATACATTTGTAACAGAGTTTGAAAAGAAACATAGAGTGTATAGAGCGGTTTGATAAAGAGTTTTAAACATATAAAAACGTTTAATGAAACATTTGAAGAAATTTGTTTGGTAAAACAACTAACGTATAGTAAATCCATTTGCATGTTAGTTATTAATCACATGTGATTGATATAATAACTAGCATGATTCAACTTGTATTCCCCCCCATAAAAGCATTTAAAAACATTTAAAAGATTGATTAAGGGGTATGAACTCACCTGTAGTTGATGGTTTGGATGTATTGACTGACGTAGGATGCTAAGTGTCAAGTGAAGACTTGTACACACTCAAGGATCCTAGTTAACATATAGTAGTACATATATGTATCCAATTAGTCTTTAAACAACTAATTAAAAAAGTTAAGACATCCTAGGACATGATAAACACTTTATATAAGTGTTATAAGTGCTAAGGAGTGCATCTAAGTGTTGTAGGACAAGGCTATTGAGTTTTGGGTTCAATAAAACCCCTTTCACGAGTTTACTCCCAAAAGACCCTAAAATCTTGAGTTTATGGCCGTAAGATCCTAATCTCTTGGTTATTTGATGGTTTGAAGCCTTATAAGTCCTTAGAAGTGTTTCCACTTGATGTATGAGCCTAAGGAAGAAGTTAGGGCACCATTTCCCTCATTTGAGGGGTTTACGACCCTAAGACCATTTCCCTTTGGGTTTACAACCGTAAACCCTTATGGACCATGGTAATTTTGTGCTTTCAAGTCTTATACACATTAAGGTATGATTCTAGGCTAGTTTGATAAGGGAAGGAAGGGACTAGGGCACACTTTTGGCCCCTAAAAGAAGGGTTTACAGTCCAAGGTGTTCTTGGGCCGTAAACTCTTTGATCTAGTTGTTCCCTCGCGATTTCTTGATGTATAGACATATAACTAGTCCTATTATACTCTAAGATAGAAGCACTTATGATTTGGGATGAAAGACTGAACATCCTTGAGAGAGAATCGGGTTTTTCTCTAGTTGGAAATGGAACAAATTAATAAAAATGGCTAAGGGCGATATATATACCCCTTGGGGTTTACGACCGTAAACTCCATGTTGGGTCGTAAAATCCAATTACTTAGAGTTTGAAATGATATTGTTGCACCATAAACCCTAGGGCATCCCCTCTCCTGGCATCTCCTTAAGTGTTAATCACAGAATACTCAAACTTAATCCAAAAAGTTTGAAAATTAGCAGTACTGTTTTGACTTCTATTGACATGATATGTTTGAACAGAATGGAAATTTCGGGTTGTCACATATAAGGTATTCGGAGTATCATTCTGAGTAGATGGCTTAGAAAACTTGGGATGATTCTTGAGGAAAGTATGGGTAGATGTGGAAGGTAGTATCGGGCCCATATTACTGGAAGTACATGATCCATACTCGAATCAAGGAAAATTTAGGGGATTCTAAGGGTTGGTCGGGGAAGATAACATGGTTTGATATCATGATTTGTGGCAGTGGTTACATATCTATAGATCTTTTAGTTATGGTTGATCTTGTATGAGGATGTTTTTGGTAATTGTTTTTGGCCTCTGGGGTGATGTTAGTTTGGGTGGAATGGTGCATACCTAGATGAGTTTTTGGGTTTTGAGATCTCGAATGCTTTGTTCGAGGCCATGCATTTGAGTCGCGGGACTAAAAAAGGAAGCAATTGTTATGATCAGCTTGAGGGTTGCAGCTGGAAGCTGAGTGGTTGACTGATGAATTAGAATGTTGCTATCTATGGTAAGGATTGTGATCTTTAGTTTTTTGAGTTTAGAAAAGGGGTGAGCAGGCATGTGATTTTCAGATTTGTGATGTGAACCAAGTGTGGTGCCAGTGGCTATGGTGTTTGGCGGCTGTATGATAGTGTGTGAGTGCACAGAAGGATTGATGTGGTATGGATGCTTCGTGATGCGATCAATGGTCTGTTTTCCTTGGATATTGGTAGGTTAGGTACTGGATTGACGGTTGAGATTGCAGGCGAAGAGTGTATGTTTTGGATAGTAAGTTGGTGTTTTCTTATGCATTTGCATGAAATCCTTAATGTTAAATGTGGTTAAGATTGGAAAATTTTGAGGACCTCATCTAAAATTCAGAATTCTCTTAGGGTTGGCTTGGTCCTTATCTAGAAGATCATCTTATGTGTGTTACACCATCCAAGGGTCCATCATGGTTTGTTCTTGGTTAAGCTGGTTTGAGATATGGTTTGGTAGCAACAGTGGATGGTAGTTCGAAGCCTAAGTGGGGGAGAACTAGGTATTCTACTTGGAGGATCATTGATATGTTCGAGTTTGTGGTGTTTGAAGAATGGTTCAAAGGGATCTGTGGTGTGGGTATGCGGGAATTTAGTTTAAGACTTGGTCAAGTCAGGGGCGTAGAGCAAGTGGCTATCAGATGTATGTGTCTAGGAAATACACAAGTCGTCTCGCAGCAGGAAGTAGTTGGTTAGAGAGCTCGTTATAGCCATTGGTTCCTTCTTGGGATGCAAATGAATACATAAGAAGGCGCTAGGATTACTTAGGTTCAGTATCGATTGATAAGGGACTTGTCAGCTTATCGTGTGGATTGCTATTTACAGTTTGGTTTTTCAGTTGTCGATCGGTAAATTAATTTCAGAGATGGGTATGTTCAGCTCGGTGTGGGTTTTCATTCACTGGATTAGGTGTCAATGTATTCTTGATCATCGGTCATTTAATACATCATCAAAGCGGAGATTCTTTGGAAGTGTTGGACTATATCAGTTGAAGTTCGATGGAAGATGTCCTTGGTTATTGGGAGTCTAAAAATTGGGGACAGTGTTGCTGATTTTCTAGACAAGACATTAGATCTGTGTGGAATCTAATTTTTGGCATGCAGTGATTGGCATGGTTGGTATTTGAATGGGTCCAACTAGAGCCATAGAAACATTTCTTGACAACTTTCAATTTTTATTGAGACAGTTACAAAATGATGGGGGTCTGTTCAGTTTCAATCAAGGTATAGGATCTTGTTTCGATTGATCATGAAGATGTCTTCTATTAATGATTAAAGTTCATCGTTTCGATAGAACTCTGGTACTTCGCCTCTTTTGTGTAACATTATGGTTTCCCTAAGGGTGTGTATTGTGGTAGGTTCATTAGATATTGTCGTGAGAGGTAATCATGGGTTGGACAAGATAGAAATGGAGGACTTGGTTCGAATTATATGAATGCTTCTTATTTGGGTTATAGCCTTTGAATTCGAACAAGCGTATGACCGTTTATCCTATTCTCGGGCTGTGTGTGACCAATATTTCTTCAGGTTTTGCATTGGTAGTAGCTTGTTCTGTCAAAGAAATTGTGCATGGTAAAAGAGTATGGCATTGTTGTGATCAATTAGCCTCGATATGGACATTGATTAGGTCCTTGCAAGGCGGTGGAATGAGATGAGTATCTTTAGGCCCTCGTGGTGTGAGTTTCCAAGAGAATGATGGAATATCGACAACATCGATGTAATACTGGGAGCATTCTAGACATAGGCTATAGGTCCAATGATCA
This sequence comes from Lactuca serriola, assembly GCF_051521515.1. Taxonomy (NCBI): domain Eukaryota; kingdom Viridiplantae; phylum Streptophyta; class Magnoliopsida; order Asterales; family Asteraceae; genus Lactuca; species Lactuca serriola. The sequence goes on along the minus strand of NC_136415.1, from coordinate 236,981,440 downwards.
TGATTGTTCATTTCTTCTGCTTGTGGTACTTTTGGTGTTAGCGCATTGATGGAAGTCGAGAGACTCGCGAATCAGTTGGTTTGGATAAGTGAGTGGTTAAGAGTTGTTGGGATTATTGGTCGTGTATCAGAATGTCTCTGCAGAGTGTTTGTATTGTAAATCACGTTAGTTCTCAAACAGTTGCTTGGGGTTTGGTTATCATGGTTTGGTATCGGTTATGGAGTTTTGAATCATGAAGTTGATTGTGAATGTCCTGAGTGATTTTCCAGGTGGGGGTACACCTGAGTTGATAAGGGTTGGAGGAAAACATGAAAATTCTTGGATTTCTCATCTTTGCTCGTAGGATCAGTGGGTGGTAATGCCATGTAAGGGAGTCAAGGGTTTATTTAAGGTTTTTGGCACATCTTATGGATTTACAATTGGTTGAAATTCACGATTGATGTGTTTTGAGTACTTCATTTCGCATATTTGGTGCTGATCATAATCAAAGGAAAGGGGTGGATTCAACGAATGGATGAATATTAGTCCTATATTATGGGTTCTAAAGTTTAGATATGGTGGGTTCCTGGTCTCAGAAAGCATATTGATAGAGTTGATTGGTGTTTGTAGTTTTGAGAGTCCCTAGATCTTTGATTCTCATTAGAAGTTTTGTCCTATTGCCAGGAAGTTATGGAATATATTAGCATTGTATGTGCCTCCCTGTAATGCTTATTTAGCTAAGGCTCATGTTTAGAGCCACCTTGTTTTCGGATGAAGGGTTCAACAGTAGTGAATGGTTAGGAGTCCTGATCCCCAGTGGTATCATCAAGGTAAGTCAGGGTCGGTAGGGTTCCATATGGTTCGGATTGTAAGGAGATATAATAACAGTTATGTTTCGACATAGTTTTTCTTGTTTAAGATTCATTTGAGGTATTGGATTTCTGAAATTATGGGGGAGTTTTGATGGTTTTTCCAGTGGTGATAGTTAGCAAGTCAAGGAGGGTATGGGTAGGCAGCTGCCTGAATGGGCCGGATTTTAGTTCGAACCGAGTTCTGGAGAGGACCGTCTGAGTGAACCGAGGTAGAGATATGGAACACTACAATGGGTTAGTTATTGTAGCAGACTTCGAGAACAAAGTCTAAGTCAAGTGCGAGAGAATTGTTACAACTTGTTTTGAGGCACTTTCATTTTTGACCCTTATATTGAGAATTATTTCATTTTGGCTCTTATAATGTAAGACTTGTGGAAGGGAAGGGCTATTATTGCCACTTTTGGATTTATGGGGCGGAGCCACGTACGCTGGGCATATGTTTAATGTATGTAGGGCGTACAGGGTGAAGTCCTAAACCCTAATATGTAGGGTTTGGACCATATTTATTCTTCATTAACTCTCAACCTTGGTTCTTTTCTTCAGCCTCCATCCTCTCAAAACGTCCTTGCGACTCTAATCTACCTTGTGAAGAATTTATAAGCTTGAGTGTGTGTATTTTGTGACTTTGAAGAAGAAGGAGGGAAGTAGAGACCATCTTGGAGATGTTAAGCACTTTAGATCCAAAATCACACCATCATTTAGCATCACTTGGAGGTATAAAGTTCTAAACTTTGTGAAGTTACTCTTAGACATTGTTTTCAGCTAGATTTTAGGTTCTTTTTGTCCCAAATGTGGTGATTCTTGAGCATAGCATGTTCTTGATCCAATAAGTCATACTTTCAGATCTTTGGAGGGGTCTTAAGTCATAAAAATGTAGTCTTGGGGGTTAGTTTCAACCCATGCATTCATGAGAAGGTCTTTATGCATTAAGATGTTGTACTTTGGGGTATTGGATACCTAATGGACATGAAAAGTCATAAAGTTGGAAACTTTATGACCATTGAGGATATTTTAGCCTTGGATCTATAATTGGAAGAATTAAGTCGAAGTATAAAGGACTGAATGGGTTAATAAGAGGGCAGCTACGTACGCTGGGCGTACCGCAAAGTAAGTTGCATGTACGAAGATATGGCCCCAATGTTTCACATGTTTGTACACCCCATGTACCTCCGGATTATGCCCCATGTATGAGGCCAGAGTCAACTCAGCTATGTTTACTCGTTGACTTTGACTATGAACAAGTTTGAAGAAGGGGTATTTTGTGTATTTTGGATGGTGTTTAAGAATTGATCATTTGGATGGATAGGTGATGGTTAGAGATGAGATTCGGAGCCGACACCTCATCAACTATTGATTAGATCGAGAGGTGAGTTTCCTAACTATACTTATGGGTTGAAGCCACTAAGGCCGATCCATTGGATTTAATATCCTGCTCTGTGATAGAATATTGTTATGTTGTGGTGATCTGTCAGATCTAAGTCCTGGTATATAGGATGTGATTATGCAGTTGTGATCTGTAGATCTATCTGGTTGGTTATTTGGCCAGTGATATGTTTATCTGTTATATGTTCAAATATTTTGGTTGGTGGTTGAGGCTTTACTACTATACGCGTGAGCTAATAAACCGGTGGCATTCCAACCCAATGGTTGATTGGGCATGAGGGTATTCCATCCCAAGAATGACTAGACCCATTATATATTGGCATTCCAACCTGGGATATTCCATCTCGAGGATGAGTGGACCCGAAAGTTGACCGGGCCTGGGGTATTCAAACCTGATGGTTGATTGGATGCGACATGCTTGATTGTATATATTATATGTTTGTGTGGTGGTACTTTGGAGAAACTCACTAAGCTTCATGCTTAGAGTTTCAGTTTATTGTTTTAGGTACTTCAAATGATGGTGGCAAGACGAAGGCGTGATCGTACACATGCTTGGGTTTCTAACTGATTGGATCTTGGGAGACTTTAATTTTAAATAATGTTTTGGAAACGATTGTTTTGTAAACACTTCTTTAGTAAATGGGATGTTTTGAAAAGTTTAAATTTGTTGTGACTTTTGGGATGTTACAAGCCACGTTCCAATGATGCATGATTCCATTTTTGAAGATATGGTTGAAAAGTTCATGGAAGTTTTCATGGACGATTTTTCTGTTTTTGGGTCTTCTTTTGATGATTGTTTGTCCAAGCTTCACTTGATGCTTTCTATATGTGAAAAGATCAACTTGGTCTTAAATTAAGAGAAGTTCCATTTCATTGTAAAAAAAAGGATTGTCTTGGGACATAAAGTTTCCAAATCAAGGATAGATGTGGACCGTACAAAGGTCGACACTATAGCTAAATTTCCACCTCGAACAAACGTGATATAGCTAAGAAGTTCTAGGCCATGTGGGATTTTACCGCTGGTTTATAAAAAAAATCAATTATTAAAAGAAAAATTAACAAATACCCTGATCATGATTGCCCTGAATTGGAACCTCCCATTTGAGCTTATGTATGATGCTAGTGATTTTGTTGTAGGAGCAGTTCTTGGACAAATGGTTGATAAGCACTTTCAACCTAAATATTATGCAAGCAAAACACTAAACCAAACCCAAGAAAACTATACTGCCATTAAAAAAGAACTTATAGTCGTTGATTACACTTTTGAAAAGTTCTCCCTTATTTAGTGTTGTCCAAAACTATTGTGTTTACTGACCATTCTGCTCTTAAGAATCTATTTGCTAACCAGGATAATAAGCCAAGACTGATCTGATGGGTACTACTCTTGCAAGAATTTGACATCGAGATGAGGGATAAAAAGGTTGTTGAAAATGTGGTGGCCGATCACCTCTCGATATTGGAAAACCCAGAAATGGAAAAATTGGAAGAACACAAAATTGGAGACGATTTTCCCGAAGAATATCTAATGGTGACCACGGAGGAAGAGCCATGGTATGTGGATATAGCCAACTATTTAGCAAGTGGCTAGCTTCCAAAAGGATTGACTCATCAAAAAAAGAAGAAATTATTTTTAGAAGTCAAATACTACTTTTGGGATGAACCATATCTCTTTAGAAGCTACACGGATGGTATAATAAGGAGGTGCATATTCGGGAAAGAAAGTTTGGAAATTTTGAGACATTGTCATAACGGACCTAACAAAGGACATCACGGAGCACATTACACGGCGAGGAAAATATTTGATTCGGGATTTTATATTCAAGGACGCTACAAAATTTGTTAAAGAATGTGATTTGTTCCAACGATCATACAACATTTCTTCCCGAAGCGATATGCCCCGAAATAGCATCCAAGTTTGTGAAGTATATGATATTTGGGGTATCGATTTTATGGGACCATGTTTGGCTTCTCGAGGGAATAAATACATACTACTGGCATGATGTTAGGTTGAAGATTATACAAGCTTATTGATCTACAAATACAAAACAAGGAAATGACATGATGCTAGATTGAAAGGAAATAAGGACTTCCAAGAAGGGAAAAAGGTTCACCTTTTAAACTCAAGAATGAAGCTTTTCCCGAGAAATTAAAGACTGATGGTAAGGTCCATTTATTGTGAAGCTAGGATTTACGCATGTAACTATACAGTTAATCACAAAAGATGGGACTAGTTTAAAAGTTAATAGACATTAGGGGAAACATTATGAAGAGGGAATGCCAAATGAGGAAAAAGAAGGAGAAAATGCGCAATTGGAGGTAGCCACCACAACGTAGAGCGAGAAGGAGTCTGACTCATGACTCCTAAAAAGGAAGTGATGAGTTCGAAACTCTTAGATCGTTTAGATCTTTCACAAGTACGATAAAAGAAATCTAACAGTTTAAGAATAAAATAAGAACGAACACAGAGCAGAATCAAATATGAGCTTATGATTCAAAACTGAGTCACGCCTCAGCATGCATGCAACTTATATACTAAACCCTAATACAAAATAATGCACGACTGGACAGGCCCAAAACCGGCGTTTAAACTAGGCTATGGACCGAGCCCATGACACAATCCACTAGACTCAACAATCTCCCCCTTTACGTCAAATGAGGTGAGAAATTATTTCTTCTGAGCAGGTCTCACCGTCTTTATAACTTTAAACAGTTTAGGAATAATGGTGAGAAGAGTCTGTCTGAATAGAATGTACCACCTTAGCATGTCGACGAACAACTTTTTATCAGCAACACTGTTCTGGTCGCACCTCTGTATGATCTCCAAGATATGCTCGAGATAAGTCGTCGAGAAAAGGTGTTTGTCAACAAGAGCGAACATGCATTTTTTACCTTCTCCCCTAAGAAGCATTACTGTGTGATACTTGGAATCTATCCTCCCCTTGATCATGGAATTGACATTGCCAGCTCTGCCCATGGGTTTGATCGTTTTTCGCTTGTGTATGGCAGAGGCAATTTCCTGGTCCATCTTCGCTACCTCATGTATGTAGCAAACAAGCATACGCTTGACATGATCGATAATTGGCTGATACTCCTGAGGATTTAACAAAAGAATGTTGTTGAGGAGTATCCAGTCATGGGGGTTGAGGTTCGGTAGATCAGCAAGGGAAAAATGGTGAACTGAGCCTTCAGTTCCTCTAGTCACCCTGAATTTGACATTGATAAATTTCCCTGCTGAATAGCGCTTCATCACCTTGACGGTGGTTATCTTCTTTGAGCTCCAAGTCTGGTATTGAGGTTGAGAAAACTCCAAGTAAAACTCTAACAGATCCCTATCTACCTTCGGGTCTGGAGATAGAATGGCAGCAGTTGAGTTGAAACAGTGGAAGATGAATGTCTTTCGATTGATTGGCATATCAAACTGCGCATCCTTGGAGTTGTCAAGGCTAAATGACATTTTTGGCTCGATCCATAGAAGAGCTAGCTCGTCAATTGCACACCTTTGAAGCGATTCTTTTGTCCATTCAGGGATCATGGCCTTTTTCTTCTCTAGGAGCTCTGCCTCCTTTCACTTCTGTTCTAGCCCAGCTTGCTGCTACATAAAAATTTCTTCAGTTTGTTGTTCAGAAGAATTAACCTTTGGGACATGCTTCCTGGGAGTTTCAACATAGACATCATCTTCGTTGTATGTATCGTCTTCACCAATCTTCTTCGTTTTCTTATCCTTGTTACTGACCAAAGCTTCATTACCCTTCGGTTCAGCAGCTGGCTTGGAGCTAGATGGAGGAGGTTGATTCGTCTCTTGCTTCAACTCTTTCTCTCCCCCTTGTTGATGTTGGACACCAGTCACCGGAACACCCTCGATACGGCTGAGAACGTCCAATGCCGGTCTGAGCTTGTCTGCCAAATGCCTTCTGATGGTGTTAGTGATAAGTGGATCATGACTTTCAATAAGATGAAGAAGGATGGAGTGAACATCTGCAGCAGAACTCCGTATAACCTCCCTTTCAGACTTGAGGCCATCAATCTCAGCATTAGCAGTTCGCGGCTTATGTGTTTGCAATTTAAGCTGATTTGTACGTCTGGCAAGCTCATCCATAATTCCATTTTCCATAGCTAAGTCCGCTTGCAGTTGAGATAAGCGTTCGTTGACATTAGCATGGAACGTGTCATTTGCCTGTTCAATAGCAAGGCGTTCCGCTTTAACCTTCGAGCACTCAGACTGAAGAGTCTGTTGAAGAGTCTCTACGGAAGAATTGACAGTGTCAGCATTCTTGGCAGCAGCAGCCTGCAAAGAATCTAAAAACAGGTGAGCCTGGGAAACTAGTTTATCGATTTTTGCGGTCGCCTCCTTGCACTCATTAGTAGAGGCATCAACAGCATGAGAGGCCCGTTGACATTGGGAAGTGGAGGCTTCAATAGCCTTGGCTGTAGTAGATAATGAGGCTGAATGTTCAGCAACAACCGAAGAGAACAGGGCCTTTAACGCAACATCTGAATAAGCTCCTAAGGAAGAGGAGGAAAGCAGTTGATCAATCTTGTCGTTTACCGCTTTGAGATGACGTTTGGTGATAGGCTCATTGTCATCATCCTCACTTTGTACTCGATAAGGACTGAAATATGTGGAGTCGAATTCCAAGTCCTCACCGCCCAAAATCGGGGTTGTTTCTGTAGAAGGTGTTGGAGATAAGGGTTTTGAAGAAGTTGGAGGTTCGGTTGTTACTGGAGGTTCGGTTGTAAAAGTAGGTTCGGTTACAGGTGGTTTGGGAATAGTGAATGTAGGTTTTGTAGTGGTGGTAGAGGTTGTATCAGTGAAAATGGGAGTGGGAATAGGTATTGAAGTGAAGGGTTTAGAGGTAGTTGTTTGAGAGATAGGAGGGATAGAAGCAGGATTTATAACAGGTGGAGGTGAAGGAGGCAAAGAATGAACCAGAGTTTCCGGAGTAGGGGAGCGAGGCGGAGTATCCCCTCGGCCTGAAGCCTCTTCATGATAACTTTCGTTCTCAGAGTCTGAAGATGGAGCGTTCTACTGCTTAGGAGGAACGTATTCTGAATCCGAATCGCTTGAGGATTGAAGAATAAGTCTCCTAGTAGGCTTCTTCTGCTTTTTGGGTTGAGGTTGAGAAGGAGCAGCTTTATCAGTTTTCCTCTTCTTGGGGGTCTGCCCCTTGGATGGTTTTGTTACTGGTCCCTCCTTCTGCGATTCAGGCTTCTTGCCCCTTTTGGCTGGTTTGTCAGCCTCTTCAATGGAGCGAAGCATTGTGGGAGTAAGATCACATGGACCAACGGATTTACGTTGACTGTACTGCTGAAGAAGATTGCTTGATGCTAAGATACAACCGAGCATGGTTTCAGGAATAGAGCCGATGTATGAGAATTTTGTGAGATCAGTGACGATGATCTTCGTCGTATGAAAGGTGGCGATAGAAGAAAGCAAGGAATCCACCATAATTGGGACACGATTACGATCCATTGCCCATTTGGTGATGATAGTCCACAAACGCCCACATGAAATCTCCTAGTTCCTGGACGAAAAGACTAGGCTTTGAACCAACTGCTGCCAAATAATGGATCCATAGTCAAGGTTAAGCCCACTGTAGAACCCATACAACACCGTCATGAAAGCCTTGGTAGCACCGTCAGAACCAGCGCTCCGCTCAGACAATCCCTTGAATAAGAGTGTGAAAAGGCCATTCCATTGAGGAGGAAGGTAGTACATCTTGAACTTGGTGACGGTTGTTAGGGTTTTAGTATACCCCATCTGATAAAACATTGTAAACAATTGGCCAGTTGTAATGGAATCAGGGTTTACCAGAGACGGATCTTGAGAAATACCAATTAGGGCACATAATTGACTCTTGGAGATAGAGACCTTCTCATCGTGAAGCTCAAAGTGGATACGTTCATTCGCATTGTCGTAGAACGCCGTAGAGTAGACACGTGACAAGAAGGACATAGGCACAACTTCAACCTTTGTCAGTGCATCGACGAGTGGTGAGTATTTGAGACACTCAACCACATACAACATATACAGCTCATAAACGAAGGGAGTGAGATCAATGATTAGATTTTGTTGGGGTTTTATAGTGAGTAGGGGTTGATGAACTGAGGTATCATGAACATATGAAGATTCTGCCATTGTAGGAGCTTGAGAATGACAATGAACAGTTGCAGAAAATAGCTGGGTTTCTTTGAGAGCTTTTTGGAAGTGATAAAGGTTGAGAGAGTACCGTTCCAATTCCTTTTATACGTACAAGGAAGAGAGAGAAGAATCCGGATGAAATCTTGGATTATCTCAAAAATAGTGCCTGAGTTGATGTGTGAACAGTTGGCGTACCGAAGATGACGCGGGAGAGAGAAAAACGTTTCCCCTTTTTCACGCCTTTTCATAAAATCACCTTTTTCAAATCGCCAAACCTTTTGGATTTCTGCTGAGTCAGCGACCTTTTTATCCCAATCATTTCACCTGATGACGCTTGAGTATTTGTGCCTTGATCTTTTGAATCATGAATCTGTGTGAAAATTAGAATTCTGAAAAATAAAAAATTTTCGTGCAAAGGGTGTAAAAGATAAAGAAATAAAACAAGTATTTTGGGATTATCTGTGATGTCGTATTTAGACATAAAAAAATTGATTCTGGGCAAAAATCACTTCCTTCAAAGTCAAGAGAGACATTGAAGTGCTTGCTTGGTTTTCCATGAAATAACGATCAATAACTTGTTGAGAAGTTTTGAAATGCATCTTTTAAAGGTTAAAGTGGGTGGCTTTCGCTTCAATTCATAATTTCGATACTTAACATAAGACCAAAAGAGAATGAAGTACTTGTGAGATCATTGTGATCTGTTGAGCAAGTAGGTGAGAAATGTTTTTTAGTGACGAGAGAATTTAAGAAATCTTAAAAAAAAATAAGCTGAATCTTTTAGTGTTAGAGAAACCTTGGTGAAAGGCAATCTCATAAAGATCACTCAAAAAGAAAAGGAGATTTCATTGGGTAAGAAGTAATATCTTGAATATTTGAATTCACCGTCAATTCATTAGTGGTGTTGAATTTTGGGTTTCACTTAGTACATAGTGACATGAAACTAAGATCATGAACGCAGATTTTGTATAAACTTAAACCTCAGTGCTGAAAACTGAGAGTCTTAGGGGTTATATTGATGAAACGAAATGTAGTGGAGAAAGATGATGGAGATGGTATAAGAAGCGAATGTACCTCTGCTTATTAAAAAAAACAGGGTCCAAGCAGACAACTCTAAACTTAGTTTGAGTAAAGTAAGGTAGCTCATGATTAGAGTTAACATGATAGCCTGGATTGGGAAAACATGATTGGTGTAGATCATGTTATTAAGGTTTCACTAAGAATTAGTTGAGGCTTGAGTCTACATACAGCAGCATGCTTCTAGGGACGCTAAACTAACGAATTTTTTTTACCTACCTTAAATGTGTCATCGAGAATCAGACTTAGACAAACATAAAAACGTTAGAAATATGGAAATATTAAAAAAAATAAAGAAAATATTTTTAGGATGTTTGTGAGAATTGACCGATTGAACGAAAAGAAAAAATATTTATGGAATTTTATTAGTAGAAATGAAGTAAATAAAAAAATATACAAAAGGATACATTTGAAACGCTTTAAAAAAAACAAGTTGAGAAGGACCGAACACAAAATAGACCGAACCCGAAATGCACCGAACGCTCGGTTCATTTCGGTTCATATAGGTTCGCTCTATTTCGCTTGTTACCTTTATGGGAGCGAAGGCGATTTCGGTACTGACTTGTCTTGCATCATTCCAAGGCCTTGTAAAACTTATTGAAGCTTGGTTCAGGTAAGGCCTTTGTGAATATGTCTGCCAGTTGATCAGTCGTTTTGACGAAGTGAATTTCGACGTTACCATCTTCGACATGATCCTTGATGAAATGGTACCTCAGTGCGATATGCTTAGTCTTCGAGTGTTGCACTGGGTTGTGAAAAATTCTTATTGCGCTTTCAGAGTCATAGTATAATGGGATTTTCTTCATCTTTAAGCCATAATACGGAGTTGACTCTGTATCCACACGACTTGAGATGTACAGGATGCTGCAGCAATGTATTCGGCTTTTGCAGTGGATAACGAAACACAAGTTTGTTTCTCTGATTGCCAACTGACTAGTTTTCCATCCAGAAATTGACATCCTCCTGTGGTGCTTTTACGATCCAATCCACAGCCACCCAGATCGGCATCTGAAAATGCTTGCACGAAGAATCCGGAGTTGGCTGGATACCATAGACCAAGAGAGGAAGTTTGCTTTAGATAGTGAAAGATGTTCTTCACTGCTTGAAGATGAGGTTCTCTTGGGTTGTCTCGAAATCGAGCACAATAATAGATAGAGAACATGATATCAGGTCTACTGGCTGTAAGATACATCAGAGACCCGATCATCTGTCGATAAAGCATTGTATCAGCAGCTGGTTTCTCCAATGATGGTGTGAGTTTCGTTCCAAAAGCCATCGGCACTTTAATTTTGGAGTCTCCCGTCATTCCAAACTTGGTGAGAAAAGTCTTGGTATATGCTTCCTGATTAATAAAAAGGCCTTCGGGTCCATATCTAATGTTCAATCCAAGAAAGAAATTAATTGGATCCATTGAGCTCATCTCAAACTTAGTTTCCATCAACTTTCGGAATTCTAGTGTTAAGCTAGGATTCGTGGAGCCAAAGATGATGTCATCAACATAAATTTGGATGATCATAGGGTGGTTACCTTCTCGCTTACGAAAGAAGGTTGGGTCAACCGAACCTTGTTTGAATTTAGACATTTTTAAGAAACGAGTGAGAGTTTCATACCATGCTCTGGGAGCTTGTTTCAGGCCATAGAAAGCTTTGTCGAGGATATAGCAATGATGAGGATACTTCACGTTCACAAATCATGGCGGTTGCTCAACATATACGGTTTCTTCAAGTTCACCGTTGAGGAAGGCACATTTGACGTCCATCTGATAGACTTCAAAGTTCTTGTGAGCAGCGTATGCTAGAAAGATACGAATAGGTTCCAATCTAGCCACTGGAGCGAAGGTTTCTTCATAATCAATTCCCTCTTCCTGACAATACCATTTGACCACCAACATTGCTTTATTACGAATGGCATTTCCTTCTTTGTCCATCTTGTTTCTGAACACCCATTTGAGACCGACAACCGAAACATCCTTTGGTGTTGGAATAAGATGCCATACCTTGTTTCGTTCAAACTCATTTAGCTCGTCCTGCATAGCTTGAACCCAGTCTGAATGATCAAGAGCTGAATTAACAGTCTTTGGCTCAATTTTCGACACGAATGAATTGAACATAAAACTCGACTTTTGAAAATAGAACAGCCTGTTTCGGTTTGATTTGAGAGCGAGTCAACACCTTTTTAGAGGATTCCCCAACGATGTGAGTCTGGGGATGATCTTTGGTCCATTTCACAAGTGGAGGAAACTTTGGATCATAGATGGGATCCAATTCAGCATTGATTTCTTTTTCGAGTTCAGATAAATTGTCATCTTCACTAACTGTTTTCTCCCCCTCAAAGAATGATTCCTGTTCAGGACCAGCATTTGTATCTCCTTCATTGGTTGGAATTTCAGTGGAGGTTGTTGTATTTGGTGATGAGTTCTCCCCCTGGAAAGAAGAACCTTGATCATGATGAGGAGAAGAGCCCTCCCCCTCGACAGTAGGATGGTCACCAGAAGGTTCGATTCCGTCTGCACTTTCGGTTCCTTTGGATTGATCATCAGCCATTTTTCTAGCAACATCATCTATAACTTGTTTCATATTGTCAACTTTGTTGTCTTTCGCAGTTGATTATGAGTCAATGGCCTTCTGAGGCTCATCAAACAAGAGCATGAATTGGTCGAAAAGATTCGAGATGGAGATAGTAACCTGACCATTCTTTGAAAATATATCTTGTGATGCATCTTCGGTTGTTCTTAACTTCTTAACATAACTATCGTTAAAAGTGACATAGTATGTTTCTTCAATTTTCTTCGAGCGTTTATTAAGAACTCTATATGCCTTGGAGTTCAGGGAGTAGCCTAAGAAAATTCCTTCGTCCGCCTTAGCATCGAACTTGTTTCGATTCTCTTTGGAGTTGAAAATGAAGCATCTAGAACTGAACACATGAAACAATTTCACGTTTGGTTTTCGATTGTTCAGGATCTCGTAAGGAGTAATGGAGAACCGTTTATTCAAGTAAGATCGATTCTGAGTATAACATGCAGCCGCAATTGCATCAGACCAGAAGTATACTGGCAAGGATGCGAAGCATAACATGGTGCGAGCAGCTTCACACAGGGATCGATTTATCCTTTCAACAATGCCATTTTGTTGTGGAGTATAGGGAGCTGAGAAATTGTGAGTCGTCCCCTTTTCAGCAAGAAAACATTCAAAATCTTTGTTTTTGAATTCCAGGCCATTATCGCTCCTTATATTACGAACAACCTTTCTGAGTTGTGTTTCTATCTGTTTAGTGAAGAGCTTGAGCTTTGGTGTAGCTTCAGACTTTTTCTTGAGAAAGAAGGTCCATGTGAACCTTGAGAAATTGTCTACTACAACCAGAATATATTTGTTTCCTCCAATGCTTTCGATGGACGATGGACCACATAGATCAATATGCAGTAACTACAATGGTTCTATTACCTTAGTGTTGATTATTGAAGGATGGCTCTGCCGACTCTGCTTTCCCATTTCACACACTGCACAGAGATGTTCTTTATTGAATTTCAGAACTGGCAGCCCTCAAAAATGATCACCTAAAACTAATTTGTTGATGTCCTTGAAGTTCAGGTGAGAGAGTCTCATGTGCCATAACTAGCTTTCATCGGAGTGAGCCTTTGGGAGTAAACAGACTGCTGGTTTACCTCTTATCGGATTGAGATTCAGTGGATACATTTCTCCTTTTCGCTTGGATTTTAACAGAACGTTGCTTGACTTCTTCTCGACAATTTCTGAGCCTTCATCGTCGAATGATACTTTTAACTCGGTACCAACCACCAACTGTGATACACTGATGAGATTGTGTTGGAGTCCTTCAACGTATGCAACCTTCCTTATAGAGAATTCGTCGTTAGTGATCATTCCGTAGCCTTTAATAGTTCCAAAAGAGTTTTTGCCATACTTTACAATACCGCCATCTTTGAGAGAGCGAAACTCCCTTAGTTCCTCCTTCCTTCCTGTCATGTGACGCGAGTAGCCACTATCAATGTACCATTCTTCGTCAAACTGCTCGTCACGTATAACCTGCAAAAGATTAAGCAGATTTAGGAACCCAAAGTTTCTTGGGTCCTTGTGAGCCTTTTATAGGACATGGTATTGTAAGAGAAATATCAACCATATATGTGCGTTTAATTAAAGTTGTTTCATCTTTTCTTTTAATGGTGAAAACTTTAATTTTTTTTGACTTAGGAGGACTAGGGTTTTTGACAGAAGGACTGGAATTTAGAGATTTGGAATTAGGAGAGACATTAGGTTCTTGGCTTTTGTGATCAGACTTGTAGGCTTGAGGACCGAAACTCTTTTTTTGGTTGGAGTTGGATGAGGGACCGAAACTCTCCTTTCGGTTGTAGTTGGAAGGTGAACCGAAACCACCCTTTTGGTTGTTGATGGGTGATGGACCGAAACTGCCCTTTCGGTTGTTGATGGGAGATGGAACGAAACTGCTCTTTTGGTAGTATTCAATTGAGGGACCGAAACTACCCTTTCGGTTCCTATCTGTTGAAGGACCAAAACTTTCTTTTCGGTTCCTATCATAAGTGTGCTTCTGGTTCCTTGAGTTTTCTTCCAATTTAGACTTCCTTTCAATACTTAAAAAATCAGGATTCTAAGAGTTCCAAAATCACTTTCTTTCGGAGAGATTCTTCTTGTATCTTACGTTTCGTTGATGCTTTCAATCAGCCACCTGTTTTGGATTTCTATGAATGTTGGCCTTTCTTTTAGAAGCATGAGCACATCATTCACTCTTTGTTGAAGAAGTATCACTCGTGGTTTGCATCGGTTCATCCACAGATGGTTTAGCTCCACTTGTGCTCGGTACATCATACTTTGTAGGCTCATTTAGTGGTTCAGGTATATATCTACCTTTCACTCTCCATGAGTTTTCTGAGAAAGACCCTTCGTCTCGTTTGCGTTGTCGATTGGGGCCGACCAAAAAAATTCATCACATCCACCAGCATTGTCTTCTTCTACCATCGCGGTTAGCTCTGTAGTTTGTTGTGGAGTGACTCCCGGCACAGTGTAAACTTGATTTGGGGTAGTTTGAACCTTTTGGTACACAACAGATTTAGCTTTCAGAACTTTGGACTTGTCGGTAGAGGAATGAGCAAACTCAACGGAGTTTTCAGAAATAAGGTTTTTATTGGACTTGGGTTCATTTTTGGCTAATTCAGAACAGTCTACCAAATCTTCTACATAAATTTCACTCATATCATCATCCTTATTAAGTTCAGATGTATTTTCAATATCAATTTTGTTTTCTGAACTTAAGTTGGCATTCAATGAGTCAAATTTTTATATAGTTTTGGCTGTCAGTTTCAATCTATCATTTTCATCTAGTAGATTTTTTAGCATGTTCTTGTGGTCCTTGGACTTTATGTAAGATTCAATTTTGTGCAGACCTATCTTATATGCTGGAGACACTTCGTCAGAAGACACAACGCTTTCACCGTAGTATGCTTCTGCATCGATACCATCCTCCTTTAATTCAAGGAAAGGTAAAATCATAATCATATGATGAATTTTCTTCCCTATTTCACAATCAAGATGCAACTGAGTGATGTTAAAATAAAGCCTCTTAGCAATTAAACAAAAAACATTTCTCTGCTTGAGAAGTTTAAGATTGTCTCTTTGCAAATAAATAGAATCATCTTTAGATCTAATTAATTCCTTTTCCTTTTGCTCAATCCACATTCTTCGTTCCTCACTCTTTGATGAAATCCTGCTGATTTGATCAGTTAGGTTAGAATTTGTGACACGGGTTTGGGTGAGACTGCTACTTATGCTAGAGAATTTTGACTTCAAATTATTTAATTCCTTTTCATAATTATTAGTAGGTAATTTTAGAGAATTAAGAATATCTTGTACCTTTTTGATCAACTCACCACATTCGTTGATCTGAGCACTGACAGGCTTGGCAGCAAAGCATCTGTCCTCTCACTCTCTTTCTTCTTGAACTCCCCCATCAGTTGTGTAGCCTCTCATTTGGGACACACCCTCGGTCACCGCAAATCATCTTCCCATTAACTGCTCTTCTTTTGCTATCATAGCTTTTCCGTGAGTAGGCTTCCTAACTTCATCATGCTCCGAATCTGTGGACCAGACCTCCACACCTCCAAACTCATCATTGTTGTTTGAACCCTACACAATTAAAGCATTCATAGTAGAGTTATTAACAGCAGACTTTCTTTTCTTTATCTCCTCCTGTCTTCTCAGGAGGCTCGCTTCCTCATCATCTTCGCTTGTCTTCTCTTCTTTCTTTCTCAACATGTTGTCTTTAGTAAAATGATTTTTGCCTCCACAATAATGACAGTAAAATCCTGAGTCGCCTCCAATTTTAGCTTCCTTCTTTGACTCTTCGAATTTTGATCCCATCTTCGGTTCCTCATTGATCTGTTCGGCGCTATAACTTCTCTGCCAGTTTCGGTTCTTGTTGGCTGGGAATTTCTTCTTGATGAATTTTCTGGGGTTTGACACCATCATTGCATATTCTTCGCCGGTTAGATCAAAATCAGTAAGATCTAATTCCTCTTCTTCATCAATCGAACTCTTTCCTTTGGAAACAAGAGCTAAGGAACCTAGACCCGAAACTACATTCGTTTCCTTCGATAAGGCATTATAATGAGATTTTAAAATATCCACAAGTTTTGCCAGAGAGTATGACTTGAACTGTTCATGAGCTTTGACAGTTGACACAACGGCCATCCATTCAGGTCTGAGACCATTCATGAAAGTGACCTTTTGTTCAATCACCTTTCTTTCAATCCCATGCTTTATCATCTTACTCAAAAGATGATTGAAACGATCGAAAGTTTGGATAAGTTTTTCTTCAGGCTTTTGTTTAAAATCACCAAACTCTGATAACAGGAGTGTTTGAATAGAGTGTTCCAGATCTTCGTCTATGGAATATAATTCCTTCAATCTATCCCAGATCTCCTTAGCTGTAGCACAGGAACTTACCAAATGAAACGTATCCGATTGCAGTGCAAACCTTATCATCCTTAGAGCTTTGATGTTGCACTGGAACTTCTCTTTTTCATCCTGAGGAATGTCTTTGACGTCATTGACAAGCTGATTGTATTCTTTCTGCATTTTAACAATCTTTGATGTGCTAGAATGAGCGAATGGGCCTAAAGTGATTGCTTCCCAGATTAGATACCCATTGTCCTCCGATCCAATCATGTAATCTTCAAAGTGATGCGTCCAAACTTCATAGTCTTGCGTATACAAGATCGGTATTCTTGTTGTAGACCCTATGCTGTTGGAGATATTTATCAGATTAGTTTGAGAATCGTCCATAGACATTGTGAATACTTTTGATCGAAAACCTGTAAAAGATCAGACTTGTAATTTGTCGATTAGGGTTAGATTAACAATTAATGAGATACGCCAATAAAGAATGACGGCTCAAAAAATATCAATCAATGCGGAATAAAAACCCTATGAACTTCTTCGACAGAAGAGGTGTGTATAGATTACACAGTCTCCTGCTCTGATACCAATTGATGAGTTCGAAACTCTTAGATCATTTAGATCTTTCACAAGTACGATAAAAGAAATCTAACAGTTTAAGAACAAAATAAGAACGAATACAGAACAAAATCAAATATGAGCTTATGATTCAAAACTGAGTCACGCCTCAGCAGAGCTCGATGAAGAACTTCCGCTGTAGAGCCGAGCAAGGGTTTACAAGCTATTAAAACGAAAACAATAAAAGCGATCTCTTCTAAGTCTGCATGCATGCAACTTATATACTAAACCCTAATACAAAATAATACACGGCTGGACAGGCCCAAAACCGGCGTTTAAACTAGGCTATGGACCGAGCCCATGACGCAATCCACTAGACTCGACAGGAAGCACTTGCAAGAGGAAACCTGTGATTTAGAGTTTGTGTTTTTCTTTCTGTTAGGCGTGTCAAACCCAACAAATAAAGGGGTACAACATAATCCAAATACACTGCTTTAATGCACTAAAAAGTAGTACAAGGCAAGCAGGGTCAAACCGCAAAGACACTGGATAGAAGTCTATACCTCTTTGCGAAAGGTACTTTGGTCAGAAAGGGGGATTTCTTTGCAAAATTCAAGTAATGAAAATAACAATCAAGTTTGAAACATGTAGAAAATGAAATAGACATGTAAACAAGTTGAAAAAGTGCTTCCAGTTCTAGTTCTCAATGTTGTAATTTAACCTGATTGTGACTTGATGTAATTTGTGATTGCTATTCTAAGTTGGTACTGAAAGATATTAACACGCTCTAATACCTATCGCTTGCCAAATTATCTAACCAAAACACGCTCTTTGACTAGACCTAGCTTTACTTATTCAACCTAAACACACTTTTAGATTGTATTGAAAAATTGCATTAATTTTTGTACATGCTTCCCAACAATGTTCATTTTTTCTCATAAGCTCTAAAGTGTGAAAACATGTGATATATGTTTTACAATAGGAAACTGTCACACCCCAAAACCGAGAACGGCGGAAACGTTTTGGGGTGGAGGAAGTCATGTACAGTGTCACAACAATGAATAGTAGTAAACAAGTAACAACATCATCCATTGCATTAATAATATAATTTTAATACAAGTGTTCTGACATGTTTAATAGACACTAAATTATGAATCAAAAATGAAAGATGAGTCTTGAACGAGCTCCATCTTCTGTAAACCTTGCATCGGTACCTGTCTACTATTGACCTGATGATACAAGTTATTTTGAAAGCGAGTATCAGCTTTAAAGCTGGTGAGATCATAAGTATTTTAGTTTCTGTATTTGTAATAATGTATTTGTAAGACTGTATTTGTAAGTATGAGTATGTAAAAGTTTTGAATAACCAAGAAAACCCTATGCTTCCTACTGAAAGTGGCCTTCTACCAAGGCATCTAGTATCTAACTATGTCTATTGTAAGAGTGTGTATTTTCCCAAATCTAACTATCATTCACCAAAATTATAGTATTTACATTACCGTGCATCGTGTGAATGTTCACGAAGTGAATGTAATGGGGAAATAATAATGTACTATAGTTTTATGATAAGTTACTACTGCTGTACTAACTACCTTAAACCAAATGAAATTTAAAGTAACATGTGATCAGCCTGTATCCTGATACCGATGCAATAGTAAAACAACGATGTAAGACACCGTAAGAAATCACATTTGGCACCCGTAGACTTGCAAGAACCACTGTAGCGAGCTACAAGGTGTGGGATAGTCAATCCAGTATAGATCTATACGCAAACTCATACGCTCCCCAATTAAGGAGATTCTGGATACAAAAACGGTCATGGCAGGTAGTGCCATGACCCGTTTAATAGCTCACATAACTGAATGTAATATATATGTAATGTATGCTAGTTGTATTGTATGTTCTCCCTCTTTCTAGCTTGTATGTTCTCTCTGGATAGTATTTTAATGTATTGTGTGTACTAGCTGTATTGTGTGTTCTCTCTATCTAGTAAGTATTGTAATGTTCTGTGTGTACTAGCTGTATTGTGTGTTCTCTCTATCTAGCAAGTATTGAATCATGCATGACCTGACTCTTTGTATGATTCATTGTTCTAGTATTAGTATTAGTAAAATCCTAAACTACGCCTATTGTAGCTTACTAGTATAACTTGTACGTATGAACATGGAGGTATACCCTTGCTACCCAAGGGTATTGAATTGACTGGAAGAACCTTTATTACTATATATGTACACATGATATATAACTAATAGTTAAACGACCTTCGGACGGATACCCGATACCCTACCAGACCACATCCCAACGGGGAAAAGGAAATAAGGCGGGTTAGCCTTCCTACGTCCTTCAAACATTACTTATATAACTATACATATCTAGGCATGCAATTGACAATATAAAAGTATAAAAGAAGTTTTGTAAAAGATTTGAAGAGTTTATGAACTAAGAAAATATGACTTGATGTCAGTTTGTAAAACAGTTTGAAAACAGTTTATTTGATAAGAACAATTTAATGGATAATGAATCCTTTATTTTGGAAACACAATTGTAACAGAGTTTTGAAAAGAAACATTTAGTACGTAAGACAGTTTGATAAAGAGTTGTAAACTAGTAAAAATGTTTTGGAAAGTCATTTGAAGTAATCTATTTGGTAAAACCGCTAAAAGTGTAGTAAATCTATTTGCATGCTAGTTATTAATCACATGTGATTGATTTAATAACTAGCATGTTTCAACTTGTATCCCCCCATAAAGCATTTAAAAACATTTAAAAAGGTTAATTAAGGGGTATGAACTCACCTGTAGTGAGTGGATCGGATGGAAGTGTCAGACAAGGTGCTAGGTGTCAAGTGAGGACTTGAACACACATTATGGGCCTAGTTAACATATAATCAAACATATATGTATCTAACTATTTAATTAATAACTAATTAATCAAGTTAATACACCCTAGATCATAGAAACACTTTGATTCAAGTGCTACAGGTACGAAAGGGTTGCACCTAAGGGTTGTATGACATGGCATTGGAGTTTATGGTCCATGAACCACCCCTTTATAGAGTTTGCAGCCCATGACCATTTCCCCATGAGTTTAGGGCCGTAAAATCATGGTACTAAGTGCCAAATTGTGTTTTGAGGTCTTACAAGTCTTGATTGGGCATCAAATGATCAAGTCCAAGCCATGTGGAAGCATTAGGGGCACAATATCACCCCTTTATAGAGTTTACGGCCTAAGGGCCAATCCTTATGAGTTTACGGCCGTAAAATCTATGGGAACGTGGTTTCTTCGATGTTTAAGGTCCTTAACACTTCAAGGATATGATCTAAGCTAGGTTCTAGGCATAAGGAAGGAGTTAGGGTGCAATTTGCCCCATTTATAGGGGTTTACGGCCCAAGAACATGTCTTGGCCGTAAACTCCTTTGTTCTTGTGTTTCCTTATGATTTCTAGGCTATAAACATGATAAACCTAGTGTACAACGAGTTAGTACAAGAGCACTTACGATCCAGAACCTTGAATGGTCCATATTGGCCAAGAACACAAGTGTGTGTTGTCGGTGTTCTTGGTGAAACTGAAAATCTACAAAATGGAATGATTTCACGGATGAAATCATGTAAGATCACTAGATCATCTAAGATATCAACTAGTTAGGTCAAGATACTTACGAGTTTTGAAGATCGAGGACGAAGATCGGGATGCTACTTGAGAGGATTTGGGTCAAGGGAAGAAAAGAAATGAACTAACGACCATCTTTTCATCATATAACATGGAGTTTACGACCCACATGGATTTTATGGCCGTAAACTCTCATGTGGTGGCCGTGAACTCCAGGTCAAGGGGTTTCAGACTCGTTCTTTGCACTATAGATCTAGCAGATAAACTCCGACACTTATTCCTTAAGTGTACAAGGCTCAGAATGCTCAAACCGACTCTAAATTGTGCTAAATGATAGCAGGAATGAGTTTGACTTTCAATGAAGTGTTTGACTGAACTGGATGGGAAAATTTCGGGTTGTCACATCATCCCCCAGTTAGAGGGAATTTTGTCCCGAAAATTAGAATTTAGGTAAGGAAGTAGGTATGAATGATCAAGTCATGAGGTGGGAAATTCCTAATCGATTGGTTCTCGCGCTCCTAAGTGAATTCGGGTCCTCGCTTGGCATTCCAGCGAACCTTCAGTATCGGGATACAACTTTGTTTCATTTGCTTGACCTCTCGATCCATGATCTGTACTGGTTCTTCCACGAAGTTAAAGGCTCTCGTTGATCTCAATCTCGTCGAGTGTGATTACAAGAGTCCTGACAGACAGACACTTTTTCAAGTTCGAGGCGAGAAGGGTAAAATATACGTTACTGAGCTCGAGGTATAGATTGAGTTTATGAGTTACAGGACCGATTTTGGTAAGAATCTAGGAGGTCCTAACTATCTTGGATTTAGCTTTCCACGCTTTACTAATCGTATTAAGCCTTCCCAGAGTGAGACTTCCAAAAGAATTTGGTCTCTCACTAGGAGTTCCAAGGGTTTCTCTCTCTCTTGCTTCTCTTCCCAGTCAAGGGCCACTCCCTCCTAGGTCAAATTCGTAAGAAGTTCCATAATTTGCGAGGAGTTCTAAATGGACTACTATAGTAGGTCTTCAAGACCTAAAATTTGACGAATTCCTGACGGTGTCCTTGGTGCTGACAAATTCTCAATGGTTTTGATAAACTGCAAGGGTCCTCAAGAATTTCCACATCACTAATAGTGTGTCTTCGGAAATTTTGACTCTTCAATTCCAAAACTCGTATTTTGAGAACTTTGCGTAACGCTTCTCTGATCGTATTGGTTCCATGGTTTGTTGTAGGTGCTCTTTATGATTTCCTTCTTACTATGAGGGTAGATAAGTAATTCATTTACAAGGAGAATGACGAACTGATCCATGTAAGAATGGCTTACCCTACCCATTAAGCTCATGAATACTACGGGCGTATTGGTCCTATCCGACGGGTATCACTACGGACTCGAAGTGTCCGCATCGAGTTCGGAAAGGTAGTCCTCGGGACATCCTTCCCTAACACTCGAAACTGCTGATATTCGGATCTCGGTCCATTTCTGAAAGGTACATCTTTCCTTGCGTTTGCTTAGCCCACACATTCACGCGAGGCAGAGATATCGATTTCTAATTGAAATCTTGACGAGGTCTCTGAAGATGAGGGACTTACGAAGCAATCCGTCTGACTTCATGACGAATAAGACCGAAGTTCTCTAGGATGAGAAGCTTGGTCTTTCTATTCTAGTGTTGAGTTAAACTGTCCGGATGGTTCTTATATTTATGTTGGTGTTTAGACTGTAGGGTGATCTGGTTGCAGAAGTTGTACTGGGTTCTAAGTTTGTTCACATGACGATGCGATTACTCGTAGTCTTGGGCAGTCTCCGTCCTGAAATTCATATTAGAATTCATACAAGGTTCTGATGGGTTTTAGCCATAAGAACATCCTATGTGCTCATGCAACCCTAATGCTTGGATCTAGGTTTCTCTATTGTACATGCAATTCATTTAAGACTTTAAACCCTAGATCTAGCATACAATTAATCATATTAACATAAGATTGGGGTTTAGATCTTACCTTAATTGTTATGTAGCAATAACAATCTCAAATCCTCCTTGTAATGACTTTATAAAGCTTAGAGTCACAAATGTCACTTCTCTAATGGATTACAAACACCAAGAGCAAGAGGATGAAGACTAAGGAGAGAGGAGGCTGCCCAAAACGTGTGGAAACCCTAATCAACAAGTTCACCACGTTAAGGGTCCTTTAAATAGTGAGGGTATTAGGGTTATCTAACAAGGAAACCCTAATTTGGATGCTTAGGCCCTAAGCAACCCAAGGACTCCTTCCTTAAAGGCCTAGGACGATTTATAATGGGTTTCCCCATAGAATTCGTCCACCCCTTTAATGTGCAGTCAATTAGCTCAATATTCAAATATCATACAATTGACAGTTCTAGTCCCTTAAGTTTAATTAATGTCTTTTAGCCACAAACTTACCTCTTATTAATTCTTGACTAATATTAATTAAACAATATGATTTCTCCTTTAATATATTATTCTCATAATATATTAATAAATCATAATTAATCCTTTCTCTCCATAATTCATCCTATCAAGTTGCTTTGGTGATGGCAACCCAAAAGGACCTTGCACCATCGGGTCAAGTACATACCAAAATAGTTATGGACTTAGACACTAATCCAATAGTCTCCCACTTGGATAAGTCTAACAACTATTCTGCGTATGACTTCAGATCCTGATCTGCAATCGTAGCCTTCTAAAGCCGCTGTCAACTCTGATCTTATCAGATACGCGTATCCTTTAGATAAGGGATCATATATTCCTCCATTCTAGATATCGTATAGATATGAGACATGAACTTAGTCATTCTCTCTATACTGTTTCCCGACTTCCGATTTATGACGACTGATAACAGACTACAATTTGAACACATCAAATTAGTCCCGGCTTGGCCAAGCGCTTAGGTTCCATCACTAAATCATCGAGGGGCCCAAAGATATCACTTTTATCCTACTTTGGATAAAAGGAACGGATAAACTTTGACTCCATGCTCGCTTGCACTTACTTACCAAATTACATACAACAATATGTTTTATAACACCAAGTTACTGGTGTGTTTACATATCATCAATGTGCAACCGACTCGCAAGATACAACTCACACATCTCGGTTTCAAGAATATAAGATGTTATCGTCTCACCCATCACTCGTGATACAATTCATGAAGTGATCCAAGTGAGCGTGGGTTTAATCCAATGCTCAAATCATAAGCACTCATGAACGTTGCAGCAAACAATTGCTTATGTCTAATACACTTTAGACAATCCACATACCAATTCACGACAATCTTCATTCATACCTACTTCCAACATATGAACGACTGTGGTCCGTTCGAATAATTTGACTGTTCTGAACCAATTAAATTATTCAGGAAGTCAAAACATGCAAAGTGAAACACAAGAATAATACTAATCCCATATGGCCTCAAACCTTTGAGTATAAATAAAACACCTTTTATTTATCACCATATCGATTACTCGTTATTTGTTGTTTCGGGTAATCAACTTCTTACTTGAATTATAACTATACTTGTCCCATGCTCTTAGCATGCACACAATGTTTACCTATGGTCCTTACTTTGTGAAATAGATCAAATGAACACATTTCCATTCATACTCATTTCACAACTCCCAATTCCTATCACGAGTGTAAGAATATCAAATTCTTGCCACTTATAGAAGATGTTAGATTCTAACATTTTATGCAATGATCATTTTGTAATGTCACTGCACTAAGGTCACAATGACTATTGCCAATGAATTACAAAGCTTTCTATCGGAAATTGTTACAAGACAATTCCATAGATGTGATGTCTCTCACTCAAAGTACATTCCTCTGAACATCCTTTTGCATAAAAGTTTCTAATCTAGACATAGATTCTCAATATCCAACTCCCAATATGGAAGCCTTTCCATACTTACCATATCACAACCCATTCCTAATAGAATCTTATCTATACATAATAATGTCGATATGCTCCATCCAATATCATACTTCCAACTACTCACAAGCGACCAATCCTTAGCAATCTTTGGATCGTCCTTTGATAGTTGTTTAATTATCTTAGTCAAAACCAATTCTAGTCCTTTTTCCCTCTAAATGCGCTAGACATTTGGAAAATTTTAGAATGGTCAAATATTATAGCATTTGCAATCTATCCTTGTAACACCGTAAATTTCAAAACAATTTTTCGCATTTTATAAAAACATAATTCATTTAATATTCATAAAAACATCAATGTTTGAAACTAAATCCATGACATATAAAAATCCCAAGATCTCATAACATAAAAATCTCGTGTGTATACTGATCAAGTCGGCGCCTTCCCACGGTCATCACAATTACCTGAAACAAATAACACCAAACACTGTAAGCACAAAGCTTAGTGAGTTCCCCAAAATACCACACATAGCACATATTAGCCACTCGAGGCTATAACCACGTTGTTCCATGGACCCTACTCTGTGAACCCTCTGGTTCTAACTCTATGAACCTTCCGGTTCCAACTCTATAAGCATGCACAACATAAATCACATAGAAATAATGCAGTACAACACATAACATACATATAGCATACAAATACTCTGTCACATAACTCTGATTACCTACTCAAGGTAAAGTATAGTGAGAAGACTCACCTCGCGTATCTCGATAACTCGCAAATCCCTAAATCACTAGCGCTTGATCCCCCAAGCTATAGTCCTCCTATAACATGATATATCTCTAATTAACACTTTCACAATTAAGGTTGACTAACCCTATCAAGTAAACACTGGTCAACTCTGGTCAATGGTCAACGATCAACATTGACCGGACTCGGCGAGTGCACTAGAGTGACTCGGCGAGTCTATACGTGTTCATGACTCCCTCAGATCCTCTATTTACACGTCGAGTACTTCCCTAACTCAACGAGTTCCACCTGGCATGAATCGCGGGGCCACCACGACTCAACTCGCCGAGTCTCAAGAAAAGTACGGCGAGTTTCGGCTTGACTCAGCCCCCCTTTGACTCTCCCTGACTAACTGGGTCATCCCCCGACTCGGCGAGTCTACTCGCTGAGCAATTTACGTGAAACCCAAACCCTACTCGCCGAGTCTCAAGAATTACTCGGCGAGTTCATGCCATGCACAAACTCTATAGACCTCCTGAGGTCAGATCTGTTTCCCCAAACCATAGATCTGGCCTTCCTAAGCATGAATGTCATGTAAAGTTCGAAACTTGATGCTTGTATAACCACAACAAGGCATCAAAAGGAGACTTGGTCCCAAAAATGACAACCTAAGTCCAATAACTCCATAGTAACCCAAAAAGCTCCAAGGGTTAAGGTCTCTGGACCTCTTTGAGTCTAGATCCAAGGCACAAACTCGAAGAGGGACCATTTGCTTCACATAATCACTCTCCGAAGGGGGTTACAAAACCCTAACTCTAAAGATCAACCCTAAAGCTGAAGGACGTTCGAACTATTACCTTAAAATGAAGCCTCTGGACTCTGGATCTACTTGAATCTCACCTCCTCCTTGCTCTTGTCACCCTCTTCTTGCTAAACAAAGGATATAAAGATCCAAAAGTGACTTCTTCTCTCTCAAAGCAATTTAGTTCTCTTAGGGTTCTCTCAAGGGACTGGTAGCCGAAATGGGAGGCTATAAGTGTCGTTAAATAGGCTCCAAACCCGGGGAATTAGGGTTTCATTAAACAGCATGGACTCGCTCAGTAGTATGGGCCCAATACTACTGTCCGCACCGTATCAGAATACACCCCAAGTCCTCCTCTTAGGATCCCAAGTTCCAAGTACTCTATTATGCATAATCCACTCTCTAACAGATCTCTCATAAGCTCCTCGCTGCTACTTACTCACTCTCAAGCATCTCATAGCAACTCACCTCTCCTTAGGCTAAGGCATCACAAATCAAACCACTCTAGTCCTAATAGGAGTACCTAGCCTACTCTAGCATGAGAATACATCATATCAATATCATAACACATAATATGAGGGTATCTTGGGAAATCACCGTTCGGGCGCTGACTCATCGTACACACAACACTGCTCTGCGTTTTTCCAAAAATCTTTTACTCTTTTTGAAAATATTTCTCAAATCCTCAGTTTGAGTTCAAATACGCCCGAAGGTGTACTCGAATCCCTCAAACCAAGGCTCTGATACCAACTTGTAACACCATAAATTTCAAAACAATTTTTCGCATTTTATAAAAAACTTAATTCACTTAATATTCATAAAAACATCAATGTTTGAAACTCAATCCATGACATATAAAAATCCCAAGATCTCATAACATAAAAATCCCGTGTGTATACTGATCAAGCCGGCGCCTTCCCACGGTCATCACTAGTACCTGAAACAAATAACACTAAACACTGTAAGCACAAAGCTTAGTGAGTTCCCCAAAATACCACACATAGCACATATTAGCCACTCGAGGCTATAACTATGTGGGTCCGTGGACCCTACTCTGTGAACCCTCTGGTTCTAACTCTGTGAACCTTCCGGTTCCAACTCTATAAGCATGCACAGCATAAATCACATAGAAATAATGCATTACAACACATAAAATACATATAGCATACAAATACTCTGTCACATAACTCTGATTACCTACTCAAGGTAAAGTATAGTGAGAAGACTCACCTCGCGTATCTCGATAACTCGCAAATCCATGAAATCACTAACGCTCGATCTCTCGAGCTATAGTCCTCCTATAACACGATATATCTCTAATTAACACTTTCACAACTATGGTTGACTAACCCTATCAAGTCAACACTGGTCAACTCTGTTCAATGGTCAACGGTCAACTTTGACCGGACTCGGCGAGTGCACTAGAGCGACTCGGCGAGTCTATACGTGTTCACTGACTCCCTCGGATCCTCTCTTGACACGTCGAGTACTTCCCTAACTCGACGAGTTCCACCTGGCATGAATCGCGGGGCCACCATGACTCAACTCACCGAGTCATAAGAACAACTCGGCAAGTTCCGGCTTGACTCAGCCCTCCTTTGACATTCCCTGACTCACTGGGTCATCCCCCAACCCGGCGAGTCTACTCGCTGAACAATTTACGTGAAACCCAAATCCTACTCGCCGAGTCTCAAGAACAACTCGGCGAGTTCATGCCATGCACAAACTCTATAGACCTCCTGAGGTCAGATCTGTTTCCCCAAACCATAGATATGGCCTTCCCAAGCATGAATTTCACCTAAAGTTCGAAAATTGATGCTTGTATAACCACAACAAGGAATCAAAAGGAGATTTGGTCCGAAAATGACAACCTAAGTCCAATAACTCCATACTAACCCAAAAAGCTCCAAGGGTTAAGGTCTCTGGACCTCTTTGAGTCCAGATCCAAGGCACAAAATCGAAGGGGGACCATTTTCTTCACATAATCACTCTCCGAAGGGGGTTAGAAAACCCTAACTCTAAAGATCAACCCTAAAACTGAAGGAGGTTCGAACTATTACCTCAAAATGAAGCCTATGGACTCTGGATTTGCTTGAATCTCACCTCCTCCTTGCTCTTGTCACCCTCTTCTTGCTAAACAAAGGATACAAAGATCCAAAATTGACTTCTTCTCTCTCAAAGCGATTTAGCTCTCTTAGGGTTCTCTCAAGGGACTGGTAGCCGCAATGGGAGGCTATAAGTGCCTTTAAATCGGCTCCAAACCCGGGGAATTAGGGTTTCATTAAACAGCGTGGACTCGCTGAGTCCACTTTTGGACTCGCCGAGTCCAGACGCGAACCCGCACCCATAACAGCGATCATACTCGGCAAGTTTGGGCTCCAACTCGCTGAGTCTCCTCACAAATCACCAAAAATACAATAATAAATAATACCTGGGAATTCGGGATGTTACAATTCTCCCCCACTAGAAGTGAGTCTCCTCACGCATCACACGCTCCGGCTCCCAAGTCATCTCGGACCCCTTCCGATGTTGCCACTGAACCAAAACCAAGGGTACCTCCTTGTTCCTCAAAACCTTAATTTTCCGATCTTTGATTGCCACCGGTCTCTCAGCATAATTCAGGCTCGCATCCACCTGAATATCCTCTAATGGAACCACTGCCGACTCATCGGCTATACACTTCCGCAATTGCGACACGTGGAAAGTGTCTTGAATCTGATCCAACTCTGCTGGCAAGTCCAAGCGATAGGCTACCCTACCTACCTTCGCGACCACCCGGAAGGGACCAATATATCGGGGGCCCAACTTGCCCCTCTTCCTAAATCAAATCACTCCTTTCCAAGGAGAGACCTTCAGGAGCACAAAGTCGCCGACCTGAAACTCAAGCTCGGACCGACGTCTGTCCGCATAACTCTTCTGACGACTCTAAGCGGTCAACAACTCTGTCTGACCTGCTGGATCTGCTCTGTCGTCTGAAGCACGATCTATGTACTACCCATAACACGCTCTCCGACCTCTCCCCAACAAATGGGGGTCCGACACCTCCTCCCATACAACAGCTCAAAGGGTGGCATACCAATGCTCGAATGATGGCTGCTCTTGTAGGAAAACTCTGCCAAGGGCAAATACGTATCCCAACTCCCCTAGAAATCCAACACACATGCCCGGAGCATTTCCTCGAGCGTCTGGATCGTCCGCTCACTCTGTCTGTCTGTCTGGGGGTGATATGCGGTACTAAAATGCAGCCTAGTACCTAACTTTTCATGAAACTTCTTCCAGAATCTGGAAGTGAAACGTACATCCCGGTCTGAGACAATCGAGATCGGCACCCCATGCTGAGATACCACTTCCCTCACGTACATCTCTGCTAACTTCGCCGCGGAGGAGCTCTCACTGATAGCAAGGAAGTGGGCACTCTTTGTCAACCTATCCACAATCACCCAAATTGCATCAACTCCCCTAGCAGTCCTTGGCAATTTGGTGATAAAAACCATGGTAATCTGTTCCCAGTTCCATTCAGGAACCTCCAACGGTTGCAACTTACCATGCAGTCTCTGGTGCTCGGCCTTAACCCTACGGCAGGTTAAGCACCTCTCAACAAACCACGCAACATCCCTCTTCATATAGGGCCACCAATACTCTCTCCTCAGGTCCAAATACATCTTAGTGGCCCCAGGATGGATCGAGAATTTCGACCGATAAGCCTCTTCCATCAAAATAGTACGCGTCCCTCCCACAAATGGTACCCATATACGCCCTTGAAATGTCATAAGCCCCCGACCATTGGTAATGAACTCTGATACCCACCCAACAACTCGCTCTCTCTTCTAGTTCTCCGATCTTACAGCCTTAGCCTGTGCTCCACGAATGGTGTCCAACACCGGAGCCATCATGGTCAATCGCAAACATACATCTCGCAATGGGGCACTCTCCGCCCTGTGACTCAGGGCGTCGGCCACCACATTAGCCTTGCCCGGATGGTACAGGATCTCACAATCATAATCCTTGACCACATCCAACCACCTCCTCTGCCGCATATATAGTTTGGGCTGATCCATCAAATAATTCAGGCTCTTATGGTCCGTGTATATCATACACCGAACCCCATATAGATAGTGACGCCATATTTTGAGGGCGAACACCACTGCCCGCAACTCTAGATCATGGGTGGGACACCTTGTCTCATGAGTCTTCAGCTGCCTCGATGCGTATGCTATCACATGCCCTCTCTGCATCAGCACCGCTCCCAACCCCAAGATCGACGCATCACAGTATACCACAAAGTCCTCCATCCCCTCCGGGAGAGCTAACACCGGGGCTTCGCATAACCTTTGGCGAAGCGTCTCAAAGGAGGCCTGCTGCTCGGGGCCCCATGAAAAAGCGACACCCTTTCGGGTCAACCTGGTGAGTGGCACTGTGATCTTAGAGAAATCATTGATAAATCTCCGATAATAACCTACCAACCCTAAGAAACTCCTGATCTCAGAGGGTGACCTCGGCACCTCCCAACTCATCACTGCCTCAACTTTGGTCGGGTCGACCAATATCCCTTTCTGGTTAACGAGATGCCCTAGGAACTGGACCTCTTGCAACCAGAAATCACACTTGGAGAATTTGGCATAAAGCCTCTCCGATCTCAGAACTCCGAGGATCTCCCTCAAATGCTCCTCATGCTGCTCTCTAGATCTCGAATATACCAAAATGCCGTCGATGAATACAATCACCGACCGATCCAACATCGGCCTGCACACTCGGTTCATGAGATCCATGAACACTGTCGGGGCATTGGTGAGCCCGAAAGGCATCACCACAAACTGGTAATGCCCATAACGCGTCCTGAATGCTGTCTTCTGGATGTCCTCATCTCGCACCCTCACCTGATGATATCCATACCTCAAATCGATCTTGGAGAACCAAGATGCTCCCTGTAACTGATCGAACAAATCGTCGATCCTCGGCAACGGGTAACGATTCTTGACTGTCTGCTTGTTCAACTCCCGGTAGTCAATGCACATCCGGTGTGAACCATCCTTCTTCTTGACAAAAAGGATAGGCGCTCCCCACGGCGAGCTGCTCGGCCGAATAAACCCCTTTCCCAGCAGCTCCTGCAGCTGTGAGGATAACTCTTGCATCTCTGGAGGTGCAAGGCGATAAGGCACCTTGGCGATAGGCGCGGCCCCCGGAACCAAATCGATACTGAACTCCACTTGCCTCACGGGAGGCACACCCGGAAACTCCTCTAGAAATACATCCGGGAATTCACGCACTATCGAAACCTCCCCAACTGACCTCGGCCTCTCTTAATCGACCCGCGTATCCATCACATACGCCAGAAAGCCCTTACAGCCCTGCTGTAGACACTTCCTCACCCTAGCGGTCGAACAAAATGCTGACCCAGAACGTGTACCCTCGTCGTACACTGTAAGAAGTCCCCCACTAGGGTCTCGTATGGTCACCAGCTGCCGCTCGCAGTCGATAACCGCACTGAATCTGCTCAACCAGTCCATGCCCACAATGACACAGACATAACCCATCGTAAAAGGAACCAAATCAATCGGGAACTCAACACCGAAAATCTCGAATACGCACCCACGGATAACCTCCGTGACATATATCACCCTCTCGTCAGCTATGGAAACTCTCAGAGGCCGATTCAACGCCTCACGACTAACACTGATATGCTGACTAAAAGCCAAAGATACAAAAGCCCGACTCGCACCCGAGTCAAATAACACCAAGGCAGGTACAGAATTCACAAGAAAAGTACCTACGCATAACATAATATAAGCATAATATCCCAACATCAAAATAAATACACGAAATAATACATACCAGCCATGACATCGGGCGCTGCGCGGACCTCCTCTGTGGTCAACTGAAAGGCTCTCCCTCGTGCCCTCGGCGCCTTGGCCTTCACTGGCCGACTCTCGGTAGCTCTGATGGCGCCAGGGGCAGATCCCTGAGCTAATCGCCGCAACTGCGGACACTCTGCCTTCCGGTGTCCAGTCTGGTTGAAGTGGAAACACACTGCAAACCCCTTGGGGCAATCCTTGGCCATATGCCCCTCCTTGCCACACTTGTAGCAAGATCCAGCTCTACAAACTACATCATGACCCTTGCCGCACTTCCCACAAGTGCGGCCCTTCTGGCTCCCTGATTTGTGATCAGCGGGCTTGGCCCGCTTGGCTGCCGGCTGGGAGTGTGTCGGTCGCCGATCCCTCCCCTGAGACTCCGCCTCCTCCCTAGCCTGAGTCTCTAGCTCAATCTCCCTCTTCCGGGAATTTTCCTGAAGCTAGGTAAATGTCCGGTACGAGGAGTTCGCCACGAACTCCCGAATGTCTCACCTCAAGATACTCAAATATTGGCTCATACGTGCCTGCTTAGTGGACACGTGCTCAGGGCAGAACATCGCCCTCTCATGGAACATCCTGGTAATCACCGTAACAGACTCAGTACCCTGCTTGAGGGTCAGAAACTCCTGGGCCAAACGCTCCCTCTCCACCTGGGGAACGTACTCATCTCAGAACATGGCAGTGAAGCTCTCCCAGGTCACTGCCGCAAGCTCAGCAGGCATAAAGTGCGTCGTCACAAACTTCCACCAGTCCTTCACTCCCAAGCGAAGCTGGTTCAGCACGAACCGAGCTCTCAAATGCTCAGGAGATGAGCTAGTGAAGAAACACCCCTCTATGTTGAAAATCCATCACATAGCCGCCACCGGGTCCTGGGTCCCATCAAACTCCGGCAGTTTCGTGTTGTTGAACTCTCGGAACAGCAACGCATCACCACCCTGCGGCCTCGCGGCAGCAATAGT
This sequence comes from Lactuca serriola, assembly GCF_051521515.1. NCBI lineage: Eukaryota > Viridiplantae > Streptophyta > Magnoliopsida > Asterales > Asteraceae > Lactuca > Lactuca serriola. The sequence continues at coordinate 236,948,686 of NC_136415.1, read as the reverse complement.
TGCGGTGGCCGCTGCAACAGCAGCCTCAGAAAGAGCAGCATAACGCTCGTCGAAAGTCTCAATCAACGTGGTCTTAATAGACCCGAACATCTCTGGTATCTCTGCCCTGATGGCCGCGGCCACCTCCTCATGGATGATCCGGCGAATCTCCTCATCACTGGCCCCATTGCTCTCAGGCATAAGACGTGTCCTCACCATGATCTACCTCTGAAATACAACATACGATAAATTAGAATCCATTCGAGCATACTTAAACTCGACAACTCATCCCTCCTTGATCCTTGGCATTCCGAAGATTCTTACTTGGGCTATACACCGCCCCGGTGCTTTCAGTAGTATGGGCCCAATACTACTGTCCGCACCGTATCAGAATACACCCCAAGTCCTCCTCTTAGGATCCCAAGTTCCAAGTACTCTATTATGCATAATCCACTCTCTAACAGATCTCTCATAAGCTCCTCGCTGCTACTTACTCACTCTCAAGCATCTCATAGCAACTCACCTCTCCTTAGGCTAAGGCATCACAAATCAAACCACTCTAGTCCTAATAGGAGTACCTAGCCTACTCTAGCATGAGAATACATCATATCAATATCATAACACATAATATGAGGGTATCTTGGGAAATCACCGTTCGGGCGCGGACTCATCGTACACACAACACTGCTCTGCGTTTTTCCAAAAATCTTTTACTCTTTTTGAAAATATTTCTCAAATCCTCAGTTTGAGTTCAAATACGCCCGAAGGTGTACTCGAATCCCTCAAACCAAGGCTCTGATACCAACTTGTAACACCATAAATTTCAAAACAATTTTTCGCATTTTATAAAAAACTTAATTCACTTAATATTCATAAAAACATCAATGTTTGAAACTCAATCCATGACATATAAAAATCCCAAGATCTCATAACATAAAAATCCCGTGTGTATACTGATCAAGCCGGCGCCTTCCCACGGTCATCACTAGTACCTGAAACAAATAACACTAAACACTGTAAGCACAAAGCTTAGTGAGTTCCCCAAAATACCACACATAGCACATATTAGCCACTCGAGGCTATAACTATGTGGGTCCGTGGACCCTACTCTGTGAACCCTCTGGTTCTAACTCTGTGAACCTTCCGGTTCCAACTCTATAAGCATGCACAGCATAAATCACATAGAAATAATGCATTACAACACATAAAATACATATAGCATACAAATACTCTGTCACATAACTCTGATTACCTACTCAAGGTAAAGTATAGTGAGAAGACTCACCTCGCGTATCTCGATAACTCGCAAATCCATGAAATCACTAACGCTCGATCTCTCGAGCTATAGTCCTCCTATAACACGATATATCTCTAATTAACACTTTCACAACTATGGTTGACTAACCCTATCAAGTCAACACTGGTCAACTCTGTTCAATGGTCAACGGTCAACTTTGACCGGACTCGGCGAGTGCACTAGAGCGACTCGGCGAGTCTATACGTGTTCACTGACTCCCTCGGATCCTCTCTTGACACGTCGAGTACTTCCCTAACTCGACGAGTTCCACCTGGCATGAATCGCGGGGCCACCATGACTCAACTCACCGAGTCATAAGAACAACTCGGCAAGTTCCGGCTTGACTCAGCCCTCCTTTGACATTCCCTGACTCACTGGGTCATCCCCCAACCCGGCGAGTCTACTCGCTGAACAATTTACGTGAAACCCAAATCCTACTCGCCGAGTCTCAAGAACAACTCGGCGAGTTCATGCCATGCACAAACTCTATAGACCTCCTGAGGTCAGATCTGTTTCCCCAAACCATAGATATGGCCTTCCCAAGCATGAATTTCACCTAAAGTTCGAAAATTGATGCTTGTATAACCACAACAAGGAATCAAAAGGAGATTTGGTCCGAAAATGACAACCTAAGTCCAATAACTCCATACTAACCCAAAAAGCTCCAAGGGTTAAGGTCTCTGGACCTCTTTGAGTCCAGATCCAAGGCACAAAATCGAAGGGGGACCATTTTCTTCACATAATCACTCTCCGAAGGGGGTTAGAAAACCCTAACTCTAAAGATCAACCCTAAAACTGAAGGAGGTTCGAACTATTACCTCAAAATGAAGCCTATGGACTCTGGATTTGCTTGAATCTCACCTCCTCCTTGCTCTTGTCACCCTCTTCTTGCTAAACAAAGGATACAAAGATCCAAAATTGACTTCTTCTCTCTCAAAGCGATTTAGCTCTCTTAGGGTTCTCTCAAGGGACTGGTAGCCGCAATGGGAGGCTATAAGTGCCTTTAAATCGGCTCCAAACCCGGGGAATTAGGGTTTCATTAAACAGCGTGGACTCGCCGAGTCCACTTTTGGACTCGCCGAGTCCAGACGCGAACCCGCACCCATAACAGCGATCATACTCGGCAAGTTTGGGCTCCAACTCGCCGAGTCTCCTCACAAATCACCAAAAATACAATAATAAATAATACCTGGGAATTCGGGATGTTACAATCCTATACCCAAAGCGTGTGGGACACGAAGCATAATGTCTTACATAAAGATTTGATACTTTATCAATCTTCTACCATAATATCTTATGTGTCATGTTCTTATGATTCGAATTATGAAGAGGAATGCCGTAATCATAATCGAAATTTAAGAACTCACTATGTATCCTTGACTAATTTTATTAACATTCCATAACCTAAGCCTTTAGTTTTGAAATGAAGCATAATATTCTCTCCCTTAATTATAGAAAAACAACTATTCAACCCTTGCAACTTTGCAAAGTATGACTCTTGTTTTCTATAATTAATATTGCTAACTTGCAATACTTGCCTTAGTAATCATACAATCATAACATTTATGCTCCCACTATTACGATGATTATTATAAACATAACACTTATGCTCCCACTAGCTTTGACACATCTTCAGAAACAGCTTAACTTTCAGAAAAACAGTGTGTTAAACAATTCGGACTAATTGCCTAATCTCACAATTCGGATCATGGAAAGGGATACCATAACCATAATCATATTCGAGAATACAATTTTACAATCGCTATCTTCTTAAAATCTCTCTTAGTGAAAGCATTTCCTCACATCCATCTTCATGAAGGAGGAAATCTTATGACACTTACATTTTAACGGTGTATGTGTTCCTATCCATGCGAATTCTCAAAACCAAAGTTTGCGACAAATCCAAACTCTTATGGACCGAACTTTCTTAATCTTGATTTCTTGCCTTATGGTAACACGAATGCCCACCATGTCTTTCAAGTAGTTAAGCAGCTCACTCTTTTCTTATCAATGTACTTTTCATTGATCAAGGTCCTTGCCTTTTATGCATACAAATGAGAACTCATAGAACTCACATGCATAATTAACTCAATTGGAACGGCACAGAAACAAGATAGTGTCAACACGATAGGTTGTAAACCTCAAGTCGTGTGCTGGTGATGATCGATAAGGTTTATTCTTGTTTAGTTCTTGAAACTTTTAAAGATCATTAGGACTCCCACTGACTCCTTGACATATAAGATTCTCTTGTCATTAAGCATTTATTGACAAAAAAATATTCAAGAGTTAGTGTAGCTTTTATCAAGACAAAACACTTCATAAATTGGTCCTAGTTGGTCTTTGTCTTATCCAAGACATCACAACTTTCCAATTTCAAATGTGCAAGAATAAGAAAACCTTTTTCCAAATTTTACATTTGATGAATGTTATAAACCTTCTGAACCTCAATTTCACAATCTTAACTTTAAGACTTGTTTTGGAACGAAGTCTGATTGACTTCTTGATTTAACCATTTCTTCAATTCTTGATTTTTCTTCTCAGACATACAATTGTACTAAGACTCACTTAGAGGGTCAATTGAGATATGGTTCTTAATCATTAAGACCTATCATAAAACATAATAAAAGATACTCTCCCTTCTTCTTAGAATAGAGAAACTTTTATCTTTCTGCTTACTTGATTCTTCTTATTCGTTTTGCTATTGATTTAAACTTTTTTTCAATCAATTCAGAATTACACTTACTCTTATAAGTATAATCATATTTACTAAACCTTTAGTAAATCATGAAAAATATCTTTTTTACTCTTGTGGTAGACTTGATCAACACACAACTTTGTGTACTCGATCTCCTAGTCCTTCACTCGACACTTTGTCAACAAATTAGTCTAAATCTCCCAAATGTGAAAGTTCTTCATTCATCATACAACACTTGTTGCATGATTCCAAGTTTCTGTCCACTTGAAACTTGGATGATGAGAAACTCTCCCTATTTGGTAAATTCTTGACATTTCCATAACTAAGAATCACATCCACTCGTTGAAGAAATATGCAAACATCAATTTTTCATAACGATTTCATTGCAAGTAAATAAATAAATAAATACATGCGTCAAACAAAAATGTATTTTATTCATAAAAGCAGCGGAAAACATTTGTCCTTACAATGCAAAATCAACTGAAAAACTATATAATCAAATATTCCTAACAACTCTATCATAACTTTCTAAGCTCAAAATCTAATCTTCGAATCCATGTGATCGAGATCCATCTCTTCGTGATCAGACTCATCTTCCTTTTCCATCAGACTTCTTCTCTTTTCACTGATCCTACAAAACATTCAAATGCAATCTTATCACATTATATTAAGAATCAATGAATAAGAACTTAATGGAGTTAGATGGTGGATTTTACATGAAGCACATCCATACTCTTTGACTCTCCCATCTTCTGGATTCTTTAGGATCTGAGGGCAGACTTGTATCCAACGCCCTTTCACTTGGCAGCAAACGCATGTCGGTTCTCCTAGAACATCCTTGGAAGCATGGTTGGTTGACTTTCCCAACAAATATGCTCCATTGCTTTGCCAAATCATTTCTGATTCAGCAGCAATGAGCATGTAAGTTAGGTCAATGAGGTTTGCGTCATGATCCATCATATAATACTTTCTTTTGAACTCATTATATGATTCAGGGAGTGAATGCAGAACCCAGTCAACAACCAACTTATCGGGGAATCACGCACCCAACATAATCAACCTATCGATGTGTGATTTCATTCCTAGAACGTGGGCACACACAGGCTTACCATCTTCATGTTTCATTGTTAATAGGGCATTAGTGACATTGAACCTTTCAATTCGTCGATCTTGTGGGTTAGGGAGAACAACGGGAGGAGGAGGAGGAAGTGAAATCAAATTACTCCACTTTGATTCTTCACTTGAATAGCGGAACAACTTATTTTCAGCTGGAACACCTTTTCCTTGAAATTTGGAAAGACCATGATTGTCATACTTTGACATCTACAAAACGGGAGAAAACGAATTCAAGTTATTTGATATATTTAGTCCATAGTAAATCACCCAAATGATATACTAGGGCTAGGACCCAACACAATATTCCACAACTCGGGAGAGGGATGCCGTAACCCAAATTGCAGAACATTTGAAGGTAAGTGAATGACGATTCACTAATTTGCCACCATGAAAAATGAAAAACAGATTAAGTTTTAAATGTATTGAAAACTCCTAGATCCTTTGAGATTCATTGAACTTTTCAATGGCATGTTTAAATCTCGATATGTCCCGCGATTTGCGACTGGGATGCCGAGGATCACAAAACAGGGTGTGAATAACCATGCAAACTTACATGGTGCCCCCACATGTTATAGTCACCTATTCGATGTGCCGGTTAACCACACACGCTTCACCGAACTATGACAAACATTGAGTCACCCTTTGCTACCTTTGCTTATAACCATTTAGTGTGTCGGTTAACCACACACGTTCGACTAACGTCTTTGCAAGGGTACAAAGTGTAATTTCAAGGAATTGCATCAATTCACTTTAGCCTAAAGTAACTAAGATTGGGAATTTGTAAAAACATTTAGTTACTTATGTACTTCATTATACTTATAATGGAAGGTTTCTTTCCTATCCTACCCGTTCGGCTAACGACCATCCACTAGTCAAGAGTGTGGTGGGTAAAAGTGGATACCCATTCAACCGCCATTTTATAGGCAATTTCCTTAAGCACCCCTTATAGACCAGCTTCATGAATGAGGCCTACTAACGGTAAGACTGACTTTTACTCATACATATATATATATATATATATATATATATATATATATATATATAATATTAGACTTTTCATGTTATATATAGTATAGGGTGTATTTTACACTTTTAAAATACTATATGGTCAAATTTAATAATTATACTTTTAATTCAATTGTAAACCAAAAACTATATGGATTTATTAAATCTCATTTAATTATACAACTTAATTAATTAATAAAACCATAAGGGTGTGATTTGATCTTTTCAAAACAATGCTAGGGTTTTAGAATTTAACATTCCTAAATTAAACTTTTAATCAACTTTTAAATTCCAAAACTTGAGGGCAAGTTATGAAACATTTCAAAACATTAGGGTTTAGAATTTAAATATTTCAAAATGAAACCTTTTAATCAAAAATTTAAATTCCAAAACTTGAGGGCAAGTTTTGAAACTATTCAAAACACAAGGATCAAATAGCAAATAACATAAATTAAACAATTAATCTAATTATCATCTAATTTGACCTAAAATTAATTTCTTGCAAGATAAGTTACCCAATTAATACAAATAATCAAGCTTTAATCAAATAAGGAAGTTAATATCTAATCAATTGGTAATTATCTTTTGTTTAATCAAGGATACATTCAAAATATGATTAAAATTTGAATCGTAATGACCCATAACAGTTAAGGCAAGTATCTTTGAGTAAAACAACAAGAAATCCCGAAACTGCCTCCTTCTGATGCTCGAAATCGTCGAGTAGGAGCAACTCGCTGAGTCCACATTGGAACTTGTCGAGTTCATCAGGCAGGGAGCAAAAAAAACGATTTTTTGAAGCTTGAACTAATAACCAATGCATCAATACAATCGAAACCAATCAAGGTTGTGATACCACTGATGGGTTTTAGCCATAAGAACATCCTATGTGCTCATGCAACCCTAATGCTTGGATCTAGGTTTCTCTATTGTACATGCAATTCGTCTAAGACTTTAAACCCTAGATCTAGCATACAATTAATCATATTAACATAAGATTGGGGTTTAGATCTTACCTTGATTGTTATGTAGCAATAACAATCTCAAATCCTCCTTGTAATGACTTTATAAAGCTTAGAGTCACAAATGTCACTCCTCTAATGGCTTACAAACACCAAGAGCAAGAGGATGAAGACTAAGGAGAGAGGAGGCTGCCCAAAACGTGTGGAAACCCTAATCAACAAGTTCACCACATTTTTGGGGCTTAAGGGTCCTTTAAATAGTGAGGCTATTAGGGTTATCTAACAAGGAAACCCTAATTTGGATGCTTAGGCCCTAAGCAACCCATGGACTCCTTCCTTAAAGGCCTAGGACGATTTCTAATGGGTTTCCCCATAGAATCCGTCCACCCCTTTAATGTGGAGTCCATTAGCTCAATATTCAACTATCATACAATTAACAGTTCTAGTCCCTGAAGTTTAATTAATGTCTTTTAGCCACAAACTTAATTCTTATTTATTCTTGTCTAATATTAATTAAACAATATGATTTCTCCTTTAATACATTATTCTCATAATATATTAATAAATCATAATTAATCCTTTCTCTCCATAATTCATCCTATCAAGTTGCTTTGGTGAAGGCAACCCAAAAGGACCTTGCACCATCGGGTCAAGTACATACCAAAATAGTTATGGACTTAGACACTAATCCAACAGGTTCAACGATCACAGTCTCGTGTATACGAGTCGTATATAATTAAGATTGAAAAGATAGTCGAATAACTGATTCTTCTTTAAGTTCACATCCCATCGAGGAAAAAGAAGTTAAAGTGGAATCATCAATTCTAAACCTGTAGAACCTTGATTATATATCACCCCTACGTATACATTCTTCAGCGACAGATCAACCGTATGGATCTTTGGATTGAACTTGATGTACTGTACGAGTGGTACTTTGGGGGTTTCTTCGGAATGGAAAAGAACTATGAGGTACTCCATGCATGAGTACTTCGGTGTTCTAATATGACGGATTCGCTGGAAAGGCGATTTCGAAGAAAGAGGTGTACGTATGAAGCTGGTATTGTGCGGATCAAATTGAGTATAGTCATATGATAAAGTCGGAATAATATGGGAACTAAAGACATTAGATTTGAGCATAAGGCGTTATAGACAAAACACAACTGTGCAACCATCAACCGAGTTACAATACCTTAGACTTACTATAAGACTCTTGTTGTGAACAAGGTATACTACAAAAGATATGTATACGCAGCACAAAGGTCCCTTAACTGACGGGCTCCCTCAAAAGGTAACTCTCGAGCCGCACTAAATTAAAACGGTTTATAAGTCTGTTACAATGAAATGACTCAAATACTTTTACGTGGGTTTGGATTAGTCTCTTCTGCGGCAGTGATCCTTAGAATTCTACCGTCTGTGCCCGAGTTCTTTGTTATAGGGCAATCCCTCTTGAAGTGCCCTACCTCACCGCATTGGTGGCATGACTGGCTAGTATTAGCATTGGTGGTGGGAGTGAGGTGGTTAACCAGAGTTACGTGGACACGAGTGCGTTCCTCATTACTCCACTTTGGAAATTGCCTCCTAAAGAGTTCTGCAGGAGTTGCCACTCGCTGCTGCGGCATGGCAAGTCTTTGGGATCTCTTGCGCTCCTTTTGGGCTTGGCGCTTTCGTTTATTCCTCTTAGTTTTTCGGCTTTGTAGGTCCGTGAATGTTGTCATTTGTTGGTTTCCCGGTTTGGTACTACAATCGGAACTCTCGACTCCTTTGTCAGTCTTGTTTGTGTTGCCGGAGTTGAGGTGTGTAAGGAAAGTTATCACAGCAGCTGCTAATGAAGCTTGTAACGTAGCGGCGTCGATATGGAGGATAGGGGTTTCGTTGCTCGACTGATTGTTTCCGGATGACGACATGATTCTGTAACACAAAAGATAAGGATTTGTGAGCGATTTTGGTTGACCCTAAATGTACTTCGATCACTTAAGTAAAGAGTAAGAGTATGTTCTTTAAAGTTTGACCTACATCCCTATGATGCAGTCCTGGAAAGAGTAGAAGTAAGTTCGTAGAATAGTCTCAAGACGTTTTGTCGTTCAAGCCGAGGTATGAATGGTTGGTGGATAATATGATCCAACCTTTGAATGAGGCTTGAAGATGATCCCAGAGTTAAATTACTATAGTCCAAAGACTTGACTAAAGCAAATTTCAGATAGACTCAAATGAAGGTATGATAAGAGTATTTGAACAGGGAATAACTCAGGAGTTAGGCGACTGTCAATATCATCGATGTTTAAGATGTAATAAATTCGGGAAAATTGACCTTGTAGTAGGTCTTACATCACATATGGAGTAGAGAAGTCTTTGACAGCATAAAGACCTAACTAAAGTACTTACAGTACAAGGTAATCACATAGATAAGTGCTACATCGAACATAGATATGAACATGGTTCTAAAAAAAACAAAGAAGGGAAGTAAATTATCTTCTACTGGCGATGGTCACCCCTAGGGTGAACCCTTAGTTCAGCTAGTTGACGTTCCATACCAAGCAGGTACCTTTCGTATACCCTCTGACGTACTCGGAGCTCTATGACTTCGGCTCGGGATTCAGCTAGTGCTTGCAGCAGGGTTTTGTGGTCTCTCTCAGATCTCTCACGAGCATGTTCAAGGCGGTTGGTACGAAGGATATGCATTCCTCCATTGGTGTCAACTTCCACGATACGACGTAGAGCTGTCCTACCCTGAATTTCCTTTCGGGTAACTCTACGGATCAGGATTGGTAGAACTTTGTCTACTGTGCTCCCTTTATTTATGTTGTAGAAGCTTCGGTCTCCATTAAACGACATAGGTTGATCTTGATCTTCGCTCCATGCTTCCAAACATTCGACCCAAGGAGGCGTCGGGCCATGAAAAGCCAGACGAGGGTCAGGATTTGGAAAAGGGAGCTGTCTGGGGTAGGTTCTCAACCTCGGGTTCGGAGTTAGCACCATCTGAAAGGTCTTCACCATGGTGATCATTCAAAGGGATCGGATGATCATTCTCTGGTTCTTCCCCAAACCATCCAGCAATGACCTCATTCGGAAGGTACGGGTTGCCGTGGGGATGGAGTCCAGCCATGTTATTTACGCGAGAATTGGGGTAAGAAAATAAATTAATAGACGAACTAACTAGATAATTATAAGGGGATATTTATCAGTTACACCAATACTTGTCTAAGGCATACTAATAAAGAATTTTACTTCTCAGATAAGTAATTATAGTAACACAAAATACTCTTATAGTATTTTAAGTTTAATGTTATGTTCTACTGTTCTTTTGTGGTAGTGTTGGTAAGTTTTTAGACTTGTTGCAACCTCACAACCATCCTTAGGCACATGCTAGTCACTCCTCGGATGATGTAGTTGATCAGGCTACATCTTCCCAGGGTTGACCATATGTCACTAAGTCTACTTGTGCTTCCAACCAATCATAATACTTTTGTTCTGTCCTAGTGACACTGATTTTAGTATGAATGCAGGCACGTATACTTAATTAAATATTTTATTATTTAAAGTATATACTCTTGGTCAGAGTATTTTAATCCCAATGTATTTATATTTAGTATATCTTTTATGGTTTGATATACTCAATTCACTATAAACAATGTTCTAATACCAATCTGTCACACCCCAAAACCGAGAACGGCGGAAACGTTCTGGGGCGGAGGACGTCATGTACAATATCACAACAATGAATAGTAGTAAACAAGCAACAACATCATCCATTTCATTAATAATATAATTTTAATACAAGTGTTCTGACATGTTTAATAGAAACTAAGTTATGAATCAAAAATGAACGATGAGTCTTGAACGAGCTCCATCTTCTCTAAACCTTGCATCGGTACCTGTCTACTATTGACCTGAGGATACAAGTTATTTTGAAAGAGAGTATCAGCTTTAAAGCTGGTGAGATCATAAGTATTTTAGTATCTGTATTTGTAATAATGTATTTGTAAGAATGTACTTGTAAGACTGTATTTGTAAGTATGAGTATGTAAAAGTTTTGAATAACCTAGAAAACCCTATGCTTCCTACTGAAAGTGGCCTTCTACCAAGGCATCTAGTATCTAAATATGTCTATTGTAAGAGTGTGTATTTTCCCAAATCTAACTATCATTAACCAAAAATATAGTATTTACATTACCGTGCATTGTGTGAATGTTCACGAAGTGAATGTAATGGGGAAATAATAATGTACTGTAGTTTTATAATAAGTTACTACTGCTGTACTAACTACCTTAAACCAAATGAAATTTAAAGTAACATGTGATCGGCCTATATCCTACTACCGACTCAATAGTAAAATGACGATGTAAGATGCCGTAAGAAATGACATTTGGCACCCATAGACTTGCAAGTCCCACTGTAGCGAGCAACAAGGTGTAGGATAGTAAATCCAGTATATATCTATATGCAAACTCATACGCTCCCCAATTAAGGAGATTATGGATACAAAAATGGTCATGCTAGGTAGTGCCATGACCCGTTTAATAGCTCACATAACTGAATGTAATGTATATGTAATGTATGCTAGTTGTATTGTACGTTCTCCCTCTGTCTAGCCTGTAAGTTCTCTCTGTATAGTATTGTAATGTATTGTGTGTACTATTTGTATTGTGTGTTCTCTGTATCTAGCAAGTATTGTAATGTTCTGTGTGTACTACCTGTATTGTGTGTTCTCTCTATCTAGCATGTATTGTAATGTTCTGTGTGTACTAGATGTATTGTGTGTTCTCTCTATCTAGAAAGTATTGACTCATGCAAGAACTGACTCTTTTTATGATTCATTGTTCTAGTAGTAGTATTAGTAAAACCCTAAACTACGCCTATTGTAGCTTACTAGTATAACTTGTACGTATGAACATGGAAGTATACCCTTGCTACCCAAGGGTCTTGAATTGACTAGAAGAACCTTTATGAGTATATATGTACATATGATATATAACTAATAGTTAAATGACCTTTGGACGGATACCTGATACCCTACCAGACCACATCCCAACGGGGAAAGGGAAATAAGGCGGGTTAGCCTTCCTAAGTCCTTCAAACATTACTTATATAACTATACATATGTAGGCATGCAATTGACAATATAAAAGTATAAAAGAAGTTTTGTAAAAGATTTGAAGAGTTTATGAACTAAGAAAATATGACTTGATGTCAGTTTGTAAAACAGTTTGAAAACAGTTTATTTGATAAGAACAATTTAATGGATAATGAATCCTTTGTTTTGGAAACACAATTGTAACAGAGTCTTGAAAAGAAACATTTAGTATGTAAGATAGTTTGATAAAGAGTTGTAAACTAGTAAAAATGTTTTGGAAAGTCATTTGAAGTAATCTGTTTGGTAAAACCGCTAAAAGTGTAGTAAATCTATTTGCATGCTAGTTATTAATCACATGTGATTGATTTAATAACTAGCATGTTTCAACTTGTATCCCCCCATAAAGCGTTTAAAAACATTTAAAAACATTTAAAAAGGTTAATTAAGGGGTATGAACTCACCTGTAGTGAGCGGATCAGATGGAAGTATCGGACAAGGTGCTAGGTGTCAAGTGAGGACTTGAACACACACTATGGGCCTAGTTAACATATAATCAAACATATATGTATCTAACTATTTAATTAATAACTAATTAATCAAGTTAATACACCCTAGATCATAGAAACACTTTGATTCAAGTGCTACAGGTACGAAAGGGTTGCACATAAGGGTTGTATGACATGGCATTGGAGTTTATGGCCCATGAAACACCCCTTTATGGAATTTGAAGCCCATGACCATTTCCCCATGAGTTTCAGGCCGTAAACTCATGGTATTAAGTTTCAAGTTGTGTTTTGAGGTCTTACAAGTCATGATTGGGCATCAAATGATCAAGTCCAAGCCATGTGGAAGCATTAAGGGCACAATAACACCCCTTTATAGAGTTTATGGCCTAAGGACCAATCCTTATGAGTTTATGGTCGTAAACTCTATGGGAACATGGTTTCTTGGATGTTTAAGGTCCTTAACACTTCAAGGATATGATCTAAGCTAGTTTCTAGGCATAAGGAAAGAGTTAGGGTGCAATTTTCCCCATTTATAGGGGTTTACGGCCCAAGAACATGTCTTGGCTGTAAAATCCTTTGTTCTTGTGTTTCCTTATGATTTCTAGGCTATAAACATGTTAAACCTTGTGTACAACGAGTTAGTACAAGAGCACTTACGATCCAGAAGCTTGAATGGTCGATATTGCCCAAGAACACGAGTGTGTGTTCTTGGTGAAACTGAAAATCTACAAAATGGAATGATTTCATGGATGAAATCATGTAAGATCACTAGATCATCTAATATATCAACTAGTTAGGGCAAGATACTTACGATTTTTGAAGATTGGGGACGAAGATCGGGATGCTACTTGAGAGGATTTGGGCCAAGGGAAGAAAAGAAATGAACTAATGACCATCTTTTCATCATATAAGATGGAGTTTATGGCCCACATGGAGTCTACGGCCATAAACTCCCATGTGGTGGCCATGAACTCCAGGTCAAGGGGTTTCAGACTCGTTCTTTGCACTATAGATCCAGCTGATAAACTCCGACACTTATTCCTTAAGTGTACAAGGCTCAGAATGCTCAAACCGACTCTAAATTGTGCTAAATGATAGCAGGAATGAGTTTGAATTTCAATGAAGTGTTTGACAAAACTGGGTGGGAAAATTTCGGGTTGTCACAGAAACCTTATTGCTTGTTACCAATTATTAACTTAATAGAACGATTAGGTGCCCTAAAAGTTAATTAACTGCACAAAAAGTCAATTCATGAAAGTGGACAATCAAACACAAATCAAATTTAAGGGTTCTAGTTTAAACAAAAACATAATCACTAGAATAGAATCACAAATCAAACATTAAATCATATGCTTCAAGTCAAGCAATCAACATGTTTTGAACAAGAATAAATCAAACATCAAATCATTTGCTTCAAGTCAAGCAATCAACATGGCTAAGAACAAATCAAATAAGAATAAAGATGAAATTGAAATGTTTAATGCTTACTAAAATGAAATCAAAAGTGTTTGCAATGATTAGGTCTGCTCAAAAGCTCCAATAATTCTCCCAAAAATCGCCCAAGATTGCTCCCAAAACCGTCTCTTTCAAAAAATGACGTCTCCTCCTTTTTTCATTAATGTTCACGTGCATGCCATGAGGCTATGCGTTTTTGGCGTGGACATGCCTTGTGCCCATGTGTTTTTGGCATGGCCATGCCTTTTGCCCATGTGTTTTTGGCATGGCCATTTGTCTTGACCATGTGTTTTGGCATGGCCCATGCTTTTTGCTAAAACAAAAATAATTCTTCACTGTTGGCTCCATCTTCGGTCAAACTTCACCACGAGTCATGTTGCTCAATTATGAGATGACAAAGGACAAACACGACCCGTGTCGGTGCGACAAAAACCATGTTTCAAATGTAGTCCTTTGCTATGATGAAAATGCACAGTGACTCGGGTTCCATCTTCATGTTTTCTGCCATGTAATGACCGATCATCTTCTCCTCATGCGCCAAAGCTCCAAGCATCCAAGCTTCATGCATCCATGTATCCAAGCTACACGTTCCATGCTCCATAATGCCTGCAAAATAAATCAAAAATGGTGAAGTACCAAGCATTCTTAATGAAATATGCAATTGCCTAAATAATTAACTAAATGTAAGAATTATGAAGTAGAATGCTATGAAATGACAGAAATAACATGCAAAATAGGTGCTTAAAATGCACCTATCAGACCTCCCCAAGCTTAGATCTTTCTTGTCCTCAAGAAAAAACAAAATCGAGAATCACCCTAGAGAAGAGGATAGGTGGCTAAAAAGAAACTAAGCTGAAAAGAAGGGAAGGAACGAAAAGGTCTAAATGGAATTAAGAGCGAATGCATGCAATAAAAGAAAAAAAACTAATGAAAATAACATATGTTCAAAAAATATGCTTAATAGAAAATGAATCAAAGAAAAATTCAAAAGCACAAATAATGTTTTATTGCGCGCGCGCGTGTGTGTGTGTGTGTGTATATATATATATATATATCTACATATATATATATATATATCTATATATATACTATCAGACTTTACGTCGATGGCGCTCCAATCACTAATACCTAGGCGACCATCCTGCTACCTTTCATGTATCACAGACTCTCAAAATGAGGAAGACCACGAAACGGTGTAACTCAATAATCCAACCATAGTTTTATATAAATTTTATACCTTAATTAGCTTTGTGAGCAAAAATAACATGGTTCGGGATCTCATTTCCTTAAGACTAGATAGTTAAGAATCAGAATCGATGCATCCTTAAGAACCCGTCACGGTAAATCAGCTTTCGCTGAAGCAGTGAACTCACCTGAAGGGGCCCAGTGTCACACCCCGAAACCGATGGCGGAAACGTTACGGGGCGGAGGACGTCATGTAAAGTGTCACAACCAATGTACATAGCAAGCATAGTAAACACAACCATTACATTACATAAGAATATTTACATTTGTTTGAAAGCAAAGTAATACATGTTTATATATACATCAGTATAACAAAAGTAAAGACGAGACTTCTACATGCTCCGTCTTCTCCAAAAGTAACGGCATAACTATCTAACGTGAACCTGAGAATACAAGCAGTTTTAAAATATCAATATAACGCTGGTGAGTTCATAAGCAGTTTGTTTTTAGTAAAAGAATGTGTTTCCTTTGGATTTCATGAAAAGTTATTTCCCAATAAAATCCCATATTTTCTTATAAAAGAGTTTCTCGATTTCCATAAGATAAGAAAAACCCTGGTTATCACTAGTAAGATAAGAAAACCATAAGTTATGATCCATGGATTACCCTCCAGTACAAAAGTAGGTAGTTTTATTACATAAATAAAACTATAGAAGAAGGAAAGAAGGAAATCCGTGAACAAAGTTAGTTTATTTAATACATATTGTGAGTCATATAACCATACTAATCTGACTGATGACCTCCTTGACGTTTCTTCAGGCGCCACACGATTACCAAAAGTTGTCACCCCAGGCGTGCCCGCCTAACTATAGCTAGCAGTTTAGGTGTGGGATTGTCAGAACCCAATAGATCTATCCACAAATTTCACGCTCTCCCTCCAGGAGACTCTAGTTATACTACCGGAGAGGATTTAATGATGCCCCAAGGGGTATGACGAAGATGAATCTCATAATCTTGTATTAACTAATTCATGGGATAATCGGTCGTTATCGAGTTTCAAAATCGTTGGGAACAAAGTAGAGTATAAATAATTAAATACAAAGTAATTATTTAGCATGATACTCTTGACTAAACATGGATAAACTAAATCAGAGATAGTTTATATATTGACTTTGCATGAAATCTGAATCCGTAAAACAAGTAATAAAGTTCCCAAATTATTCCCATAATAATTTGAATGGTTTGAAAAGTTCCCATGCTGTTTTGAAAACTATGTAATTATATTCAGAAACCGTCCCTTATGCTCCGCATATTACAAAAGGGATAAAGTATCTAAAGTTTGTCAGAAAATCGTATAATTACATTACTTTTTTAGTTACGAAAACCTTTATGATTTGCTTGTATTCCCCCCTGAAAACATGAAAAACTCGGAAAAAAGTGTAGGGGTATGAACTCAGCAGACGAGGATGTGCCGGGTAGGACTCTAGGTGTCAATTTAGGGCTTGAACAAACGCGAGGGTCCTATGTAACATGAAGTGATACATAATTGTATCTAATTAGACATTAAACCACTAATTAAGCAATTAAATACCCTCAAAATGCAAGGAAACACTTTATTTCAAGTGTTAGGAATGATACGGGTAGCATCTAAGGAGTGTATGGCCTCGATAAGGAGTTTACTCTTCAAGAGTAAACCCTTAGGGGTGTTTACGGCCCAAAGACCATATCCCCATGAGTTTACGGCCGTAAACTCATGGGTGGGGTGTTTTTGGGTGATCAAAGGTCTTATATTGCACAAGGGAAGTAAGCTAGACTCAAATCTAGGGCATAGGAAGTGACTGAGGCTCCATATGGATCTTAGGGGGAGTTCACGGCTGTAAACATAGAGTTTACGGCTGTAAACTCATATTAGCCACTTCATTTCATGCCATGGTGGTTCTAGGTTAAGCATACAGGTTTCTAGGGTTGATTCAAGGGCTTAGGAAGTGATCGGGACTTGAAATGGCCTTGGAATTGAGGTTTACGGTTCTTGAAGGACCATTGGTGAGTTTACTGCCGTAAACACATGGGTTTACAGCCGTAAACTCCTGTGTGGGTCATTTTTGCATTGTTTGGTGCTTCAAATGAAGGGATACAAGGTTCTAGGCATTAATGCAAGCTTCTGGGGGTGTTTATAGGCAATTTAACACCATGAAAAGGTGTTTATGGTCCATGAATGTTCATGGGCCGTAAACTCATGTTTACCCCCTAAATGACATTTTTTGGTGTTCTAAGCTCATTCATGCAAGTCCCTAAGTCATAGCTAAGCACTAGAAGGGTTTTGGAGGGGTTTCGGGGCTTCAAAACCCACTTATGGGTGTTTGCAGTTTTGGAGGTGTTCCTCTACTATAAACACATGATTTTGAGGCTCTTGGATGATTTAATCACGAATTTTCATGGATACTAAGCTATACAACAAGCTATGAAGGATTGCTTATGATTTTGGAGCTTGAATGGGGTGTTTTTCAATCAAAACCCGAGTTGTAGAGAGAGAGTAGAGAGAGAAAGCTATGAGGGTGGGAAAACGCTTCAAATGATGGCCACTCAACCCTTATATGGGGTTTGAGTTTGTGGCCAGGTGGGGATCTACCCAATACCGACGTTAAACGGAGCTTATGGTCGTACCCGATTAAATGGTGGTAACCCGACTTGGTCGTAACTAAGAATTTTCCAAATGAATTCGAACGTGTTTCGCGTGTTTTTATTTCCTTCTGAAACTTAAGAAATCATAATAAAAATCTTAACTAATTTGCCTAACCCAAAAGGTAACGGAACATTTCAATAAAAATAAATTTCACAAACGGAAATGGGTTACAGTGACGGAATAAATTTCGGGTTGTCACATCATCCCCCCGTTAGAGGAAATTTTGTGCCGAAATTTAGAATGAAGATACAAATCATGGATTTGGGAAGAGATATGGATATTTCTGTTTCATCGAATCTTCGCGCTCCCAAGTGAATTCGGGTCCCCGCTTGGCATTCTAGCAAATCTTCACTATCGGGATGCAGCTCTGTTTCGTACGTTTGATCTCTCGATCCATAATTTCGATTGGTTCTGCCACAAAGTTCAAACTTTCGTTGATCTCGATCTCGTCAAGAGGGATCATGAGGGTTTCATCGGATAGGCACTTTTTAAGATTAGAGACATGGAAGACAGGATGGATGTTGCTAAGCTCTTGGGGTAGTCAAAGTTTATAGGCTACGGGACCGATTCTAGCGAGGATCTCGAAAGGTCCTATGTACCTTGGATTCAATTTCCCGCGCTTTCCAAAGCGTATCATGCCTTTCCAGGGAAAGACCTTCAATAGGACACGATCTCCAACCTGGAATACCATGGGCTTTCGTCGTTTATCGGCGTAACTCTTTTGTCGGTCTCGTGAAGCATTTAGTCGTTCTCGGATTTGGATGATCTTTTCGGTGGTTTCGCGGATGATTTCAGGACCAGTGAGAGCACTGTCGGGGAATCGACCCTTAGCTAGTTGCGTGTCCCCTAGCTCGATCCAACACAGAGGGGATCTGCACTTGTGGCCATAGAGGGCTTTGAACGGGCAGCCTTGATACTGGTGTGGTAACTGTTGTTATACGAGAACTCAATCAAGGGTAAATAAGTGTCCCATGACTTTCCGGAATCGATGACACATGCTCTCAGCATGTCTTCCAAGGTCCGAATTGTTCTCTCACTCTGTCGATCAGTCTGAGGATGATAAGTTGTACTCATATCCAACTTAGTTCCAAGAGCTTTCTTCAGGAACTGCCAAAATCTTGAGGTAAACATGCTATCTCGATCGGAGATAATGGATACATGTTCACCATGCAGTCGGACTATCTCTTGAATATAGATTCGCGCGAGTCTTTCCATCTTGAATGTTTCTTTGATCGGAAGGAAGTGAGTGGATTTTGTCAAATGAATGATAATTACCTATATGGTATCGTACCCACTCGGAGATCTGGATAACTTGGTGATGAAATCCATAGTGATCATCTCCCATTTGCACTCAGGTATCTCGGGTTGCTGGAGCAGACCCTAGGGTTTCTGATATTCGACCTTCACCTTGGCGCAAGTCAGATACTTGCCCACAAAGGTAGCGATTTCGGCCTTCATGTTTGGCCACCAGTATAGTTTCTTGAGATCGAGTTACATCTTATCCGAACCCGGGTGCACAGAGTATCTAGTCCTGTGAGCTTCGTTCATGACAACTTCTCTGAAACCTCCGAACTTTGGTGTCCAGATTCTATCCATGAAACAATAGACTCCGTCACCTCTGATCTCAAGATTTTTATCCATTCCCCTCAGAGCTTCGTTCGACACATTCTCTGGTTTTAGGGCTTCCAACTGAGCTTCTCGCATTTGCATGGATAAGTGGGAATGGATGGTCATTGTCAGTGTCTTTACTTTGCGGCTTGAACTTTCCTTTCGGCTAAGGGCATCTACCACCACATTGGCCTTGCCGGGATGGTACGAATTTCGCACTCATAGTCACTAAGTAGCTCTACCCATCGTCGTTGTCTCATGTTTAAGTCTTTCTGATCGAAGATATGTTGCAGGATTTTACAGTCAGTGAAGATCATGCACTTGGTTCCGTAAAGGTAATGTCTCAAAATCTTCAGTGTGAAGACCACTACTCCTAACTCTAGGTCATGAGTTGTATAGTTGACTTCGTGTGCTTTCAGCTATCTCGTGGCATAAGCAATAACTTTTCCCCTCTGCATAAGCACACAGCCTAAGCCCTGGTTGGATGCATCACAATATACAACGAAATCCTCCGTCCCTTCGGGAAGGGATAGGATAGGTGCGCTGCACAAGGCTCGCTTTAACGTTTGGAATGCAGTGTCTTGCTTTTTACTCCAACAAAAGGGTACACCTTTCTGTGTCAGAGTGGTTAGGGGTTGGCGATTCTGGAAAAATTCTGAATGAATCTATGATAATAGCCGGCGAGACCCAAGAATTGACGGATTTCTGTGGGTGTCTTCGGTTCCGACCAATTCTCTATCGTCTTAATTTTGGTCGGGTCCACGTGTATACCCTCTTTGCTTACCACGTGACCAAGGAAAGTTACCTTCCGAATCTAGAATTCGCACTTCGAGAATTTTGCCTACAACTTTTTCGATCTAAGAGTTTCTAACACTAACCTCAAGTGTTGTTTGTGATCTTCTTCGCTTCTGGAATGAATAAGTATGTCGTCAATGAACACAATAATGAACTTGTCCAGAAAGGCTCGACACACCCGGTTCATCAGATCCATGAACAATGTCGGTGCGTTGGTAAGACCGAAGGGAATCACTACGAACTCATAGTGTCACACCCCCAAACCAGAATGGCGGAAACATTCGGGGGTGGATGACTTCACGTAGTATCACAACAATTGAATATTGTAAAGAAAGTAACACAACCATCATATATATAATAAAAACGTATCTTGTTGCGTTATACATATTTGCAAAAGAATATTACAATATGATGATATAAATGTTTAATGATAAACGTCCTTAGTGTTCCTTCTTCAAAAGCTGGTGGTTACTTGTATTACTGATTCCCTGAGAAATACAAGCGGTTTCGAAAAAGTGTCAACAATTAAGTTGGTGAGTTCATAAGTGTTTTGTATCGAAAAGTATGTCCTTTTGGTAGTAAATTGATGAACGAGGTTTTCAAAAAATCCAATATATTCTATAAATGGTTTGAAAAGTTCCCAGAGTTGGAGTGTGTTAGTGTGTTTCATACTTGAATAATAATGATAAACTTTGTTCTAAAAATAATGTGGAAAACTGAATGCATATATGAATCTCGTAAATCAAACTTGTTTTTATACTTTTATGTGAGTTTTATAACCATACTATTGACACTGATTGGCTGTAACAACATTCTTCAGGTGTTGTAGTGTTATGACATTTGTCACCCCAGACCTGGCGGTCTAACTATAGCTAATAGTTTAGGTGCGGGGTTGTCAATCCCGTATAGATTTATACACAAGTATCACGCTCTCCCTCCAAGAGATTTTGGCATATGATACAGGACTTGAAATGCATACATATGAGTACGTTGAAGTTTGAATATCTCACATTTCGTGGTATAAACAGATTGACGATAAGAAAGACTTTACTTCATTCGAAAGTATTTCGCTTGTCAAGATGTATATGTAAAATGTATGAATAACTTGCTAACTATACTCCTTATAGTTTCTCAAAAAGTATGTTTCCATTTAGTAAAAATAACTTGGTGATATAATAGCCCTTTGAACATAAAGATGTTTGTTTCGATACTCTATAAGATAGATATTACATTTACTTTTATAAAATGATACTTTGACTTGTAATGTACTTGTATTTCCCCCTTAAAACATGAAAAGAATTGAAAGGTAGGGGTATGAACTCACGCGTTTGGTTTGAAGAGAGAGAGGCTAGAGTTGAGCAGAACTTCGACCGCGGAAAGTTGCGTCTTCGGGCTCTTCGGGGATCTCGGTAGCGTAGATCTTTCGTCGGGGGCTCGGGTATGGAAACCGAGGGCGTCGGGACAGCTTCTGGGGCTTGAAATTATGAGAGAGTGTGTGGGAGTTTGAGATGGTGTGCCAAAACCCGTAGCTCGTGCCCTCTATTTATAGTGCTGGAAAGTCACGTATGCTGGGCGTACCACCAGAGTACGCTGGGCGTACTTCGGTTACGCTGGGCGTAACTTTGCGTCACGGCTTACGACTCGAGTCTAGCTAGGCGTAGAGCTGCAGCCGATGGGACTCGACCCTGCTCCGAAGTAGGCTGGGCGTACTCCTATATTACGTTGGGCGTAATCCCGACTTCCGTCTTCTAAATTCCGTAACTTTCGCGTATGGGCTCTATTTTTCTCGTTCTTCATATCCACGCGTAGGTGAGATTATGCTCTACAACTTTCATTTAGACTCCGTTGGCTAGTTTTGACTTTATTTTTAATGATATGTTTTTAATAGGCCGGGACTGCTAAAGTCCGTTAAAAATTCATATCTTCTTTATTCGATGTCGGTTTTCGTTTGTCTTTTTATCATTTTACTCCTATCGTGGAGATCTTCAACTCTCGTTTAGGTTGCGTTAGCTAAATAACACCCGATCTTCAATTCGAGTTTTTAGCTCTCTACTATTGTTACGAAACTTTGGAAATTCGTAACTTCTTCATACGAGGTCCAATTTGGGCGATCTTTTTATGTATGTTTACAGTTTAACGAACTCTACATCTTTTGTTTAGATACTTAAGGCAAAAATGCATTTTATTGAAATTTCACTTTTTACGTTAAATAGCGATTTAACGGTGTGTCGTAAACGTACGATTGATTATAATTTCTTCAATATAACTCGGTTTTGAATGTTCTTTACGTTTTTGGAAACCTTGGCACGATATCTAATATTTGATGCATCCCAACTTAGATATTTGAACACTTTATTTTTGAGGTTAATTTAGTTGATTCCAAATAGTTTTCGTTGTATTTGACATTTGAGCGTTACACTGCTTTTGGAAAAATATAGGGTTGTCACATCATCCCCCTGTTAAGGGAATTTCGTCCCGAAATTTAATCTAAGATAGAGTTTACAGGTTAGGAAAAAGATGCAGGTATTTTTGTTTCATCTGATCCTCGCGTCCCCAGGTGCATTCAGGTCCTCGCTTGGCGTTCCAGCGGACCTTTACAATAGGTATTCGGCTTTGTTTAGTCCTTTTTATTTCCCGATCCATGATCTCTACTGGTTCCTCTACAAATTGGAGATTTTCATTTATTGCAATTTCATCTAGAGGGATGACAAGGGTCTCATCAGACAAGCACTTCTTTAGGTTTGATACGTGAAAGGTAGGGTGTACGTTGTGGAGCTCCTGAGGTAATCTAAGTTTGTAAGCCACTGGGCCGATCCTGGAAAGGATCTCGAATGGTCCGATGTATCTTGGGTTCAGTTTTCCGCGCTTCCCGAAGCGTATTAATCCCTTCCAGGGCGAGACCTTTAGTAGAACTCGATCTCCGACCTGGAATTCCAAGGGTTTCTGTCTTTTATCCGTGTAACTCTTTTGTCTGTCCCTTGATGCTTTTAGACGTTCCCGAATCTGAACAATCTTCTCCGTAGTTTCCCTTATGATTTCTGGTCCAGTGAGCGTGTTGTCTGTTGCTTGTCCTTTTGCTAGTTGTGTGTCCCCCACTTCAGCCCAACACAGAGGTGACCTGCATTTGCGGCCATAGAGGGCTTCGAACGGGGCAGCTTTAATACTGGTGTGGTAGCTATTGTTGTACGAGAACTCGACCAAACGTAGATGTGTGTCCCATGCCTTGCCAAAATCGATTACGCAAGACCTCGACATATCTTCTAGGGTTTGTATGGTTCTCTCACTCTGGCCGTCGGTTTGTGGGTGATAAGCAGTACTCATGTCCAATCTTGTCCCTAGAGATTTTTGTAGTGCCTGCCAGAACCTTGAGGTAAACCTACTATCTCAGTCCGAGATAATGGATATGGGCAGACCATGTAGTCGTACAATTTCTCTGAGGTATGTCCTAGTTAGCTTCTCTAATTTATCCGTCTCTTTGATCGGTAGGAAGTGCGCTGATTTAGTTAACCTATCGACAATCACCCAAATAGTGTCAAGTCCGCTTGCCGTTCTGGGTAGTTTGGTTATGAAATCCATGGTTATACATTCCGACTTCCATTATGGTATTTCTGGTTGTTGCAACAATCCTGAGGGCTTTTGGTATTCTACCTTGACCTTGGCGCACGTCAGACATTTACTCACGTAGGTAGCAATTTCAGCTTTCATGTTCGGCCGCCAGTACAATTTCTTGAGGTCGAGATACATCTTATCGGAGCCGGGGTGTATGGAGTATCGTGTTTTATGGGCTTCGTTCATGACGACTTCTCTGAATCCGCCAAACTTCGGCGTCCAGATCCGATCCATGAAGTAATGAACTCTATCATTCTTGACCTCAAACTTCTTATCCATTCCCCTTAAGGGTTCCCCTGCGACATTTCCAGATGTTAAGGCTTCTATCTGGGCTTCCTTGATTTGTGTGGACAGGTGTGAATGGATTGTCATGGTTAAAGACTTCACTCTGCGGCCCGAGTATTCCTTTCGGCTGAGTGCATCAGCCACCACGTTAGCTTTTCCGGGATGATATCGAATCTTGCATTCATAATCATTTAGTAGTTCTACCCACCGTCTTTGTCTCATGTTGAGTTCTTTCTGGTTGAGGATATGTTGGAGGCTTTTATGGTCGGTGAAGATCGTACATTTCATGTCGTAGAGATAGTGTCTATATCTTTAGAGCGAAGATGACTGCTCCTAGCTCAAGATCGTGCGTTGTGTAGTTCACTTCGTGCGTCTTTAGTTGCCTTGAGGCGTAGGCGATGACCTTCCCTCGTTGCATCAGGACACACCCAAGTCATTGGTTTGATGCATCGCAATAGACCATGAAGTCCTTAGTTCCTTCGGCAAGGTTAGGATGGGCGCACTACATAAGGCTCTCTTTAGCGTTTGAGACGCGGCGTCTTGTTTTTCTCCCCATTCGAAGGTCACACTCTTCTGAGTTAGGGTGGTAAGTGGTTTGGCAATCTTCGAAAAGTTCTGTATGAACCTTCGGTAATACCCGGCGAGTCCCAAAAATTGCCGGATTTCTGTAGGGGTCCTTGGTGTCGTCCAACTTTCTATTGCCTTGATCTTAGAAGGATCCATGTGTATCCCCTCCTTGCTTACTACATTTCCTAGGAAATCCACTTTCTGAATCCAAAATTCGCACTTGGAAAATTTTGTGTAAAGCTTCTCTGCCCTCAACGTTTCCAAAACTTGGCGGAGGTGTTGGCTGTATTCTTCCTGGCTTCTAGAATAGATGAGTATATCATCTATGAACACGATCACGAATTTATCCAGGAAGGGAAGACATACTCGGTTCATCAAGTCCATGAACACCGCTAGAGCATTTGTCAATCCGAAGGGCATTACTACAAACTCGTAGTGAACATAACGTGTTCGGAAAGCCGTTTTGGGGATGTCTACTTCCAGCACTAGCAGTTGGTGATAACCAGATCTTAGATCGATCTTTGAGAAGTAGCTGCTCCTTGCAGTTGGTCGAACAGATCGTCTATGTGCGGTAAGGGATATCGGTTCTTGATCGTGAGTTTGTTCAGCTCCCGATAATCGATGCACATGCGAAAGCATCTGTCCTTCTTTTTCACGAATAAGACTGGTGCTCCCCATGGTGAGAAGCTCGGTCTGATGAATCCCTTGCTCAGCAGCTCGTTTAATTGGCTGGACAGTTCCTGCATCTCGGCTGGGGCTAAACGGTAAGGCAACTTTGCTACTGGGGTAGCTCCGGGGATTAAGTCGATTCTAAACTCAACTTGGCGCTCTGGTGGAATTCCTGGAAGATCTTCTGGGAAAATATCTGGGAAGTTGCAGACTTCCAGGATGCCTTTAATGTTCTTTGGTTCTTGTTTCTGGTCCACTACGTGGGCTACAAAGGCATGGTATTCCTTACGAAGATATTTTTATGCCTTAACAAAGGAGATGATTTGTAAATTTGAACTAGGTTTGTCACCATAAATGACAAGGGTTTCGCCGTTTGGCAGATTGAGGCGAACGGCCCTTTCGTGACAAAGTATATCGGCATGGTGAAGGCTCAACCAGTCCATACCGATGATGACATCGAAACTTCTTATCGAAATGGGCATTAGGTCGATTTGAAATAAGTGTTCGTTTAAATTTAGTGTGCACCCTACGTACATATCACTTGTGCTTTCCGTTTTACCGTTAGCCATTTCTACAGTGAATATTTTATTGAGTGGTTGGGGTCTTTGATTAAGTAAGTGTTTGAATTTATGACTCACAAAACTTCTCTCCGCACCGCAGTCAAAGAGTATGCATGCATAAATGTTGTTGAGGAGAAACGTACCCGTAACCACCGTTGGGTCGGCTATTGCTTCATTTTGGCCTATTTCCAGCACTCTCCCAACACCGCCAATGTTCCTTGTCTTGGGGAAGTCCCTTTTGAAGTGCCCAGTTTCTCCACACGCATAACATGCCTGGCTTATCCCAGTACCAGGAAATTGAGTGACTGGTCGAGTTGGTGCCTTATAGAAACGGGCAGTGTGCCCTTTCCTGTCGCAGTTCTTACAGTGCATATCACGGCAAATACCGTGGTGATGGTAGTTGCATTTGTTGCACTTGGTCAGGTTCCCCGCATATGGTTTTGATGGCGCAGGGGTAGCAGGAGTTGTGGTGGGAGCAGTAGCAGCATGAACTGCAACCATTTGTTTCTTTGAAGGTTCTTGCGAAGTTTGCCCCTTTCTCTTGTTCCAAAATTTCTTCTTGCTGTTGTTGTTGGCATTGATCTCGTTGTTGCTGTTCCCTTTGGTTGGTTCAACCATGATAGTCGTGACTCCTTGACAGACACCATGATCAACGAGAGATTGCGCCAGTTCCTTGGGGCTGTCGAAGATCATGGGTTTGGAAGCTAACACACTTCCTCGAAGTTGGGGTGATAGTCCCCAGATGTATCTCTCAACCTTTTGGCTTTCCAGGACCAACATTCCTGGGCAAAGTGTTATTAAATCACTGAACCTGTTGGTGTAACCTGCGATGTCCGAGCCTACCATCGAAAGGCCCCACAGTTCATGTTCAAGCTTCTGAATCTCGCCTCTTGGGCAGTACTCTCGAAGGAGCATTCGTTTCAAGTTTTCCCAACCCATGGAGTTCGCCACCACTAGGGTTAGTGTCTTGATGTGGCCGTTCCACCATGTCAGGGCGCGTTCAGAGAAAGTAAAAGCAGCAAACTTTACTTTGCTTTCTTCAAGGCATGCGCAAATTTCGAATATAGCTTCCGTTTTCTCTATCCATTGAGATAGAGCCAATACTCCCCCAGTCCCATAAAAGGGAATAGGTTTTCTGTTGGTGAAGTCTTTGTAAGTGCATACCCCTTAACGGCCTTGACCTTGGCCATTTGTAAAGCTGTTTGTTCCTCCTCCCGATCTGTTGTTGCTCATTTGAGCCATCGCTGCGGTTACAGCAGCGGTTACAACAGTTTGGAACATAACGGCATCCATAATTGGAGGAGGTGGTGTTGAAGTTGAGTTTTTGCGTGTTGATCTACGAGGAGGCATGTTCTGGTAGAGAAAATAAGAATGAATACTATAAGTTTCTAATGTTTTGACAATTGTGTGTTAGTTGTATCTTGTAATTTTTTTTTACTTTAGTTTATGGTTTCAAGGTAGGTATACAAATTTTTAGTTAATCCCATAAGTTCCGAGAGGTATACAAAGTAGTACTTCATATATATATATATATATATATATATATATAGGTCACACTTGAGGTGTGTTACATTACGCTTCTTGTTTGGAAAATTTGACCTACCTAGAGGTCTCTGATTACAGATACAAAAGGAAATAAGGGACTCCCATCAGGCGCCTCTCGAGATCTGCTTGTTGTTCCTTCATCTCTCTTATTTCTGCTAGTGCCGTTATTATTTGATTCTGAAGCGTCCCTGTGTAGATTTGGGCATTCTCATGTAGTCCTTCCAGACGGCGGATGTCTGCGGCGTTACCCTGAGTAGCAGCATTGACCTCGCGAACTCTGGCTGCTTGCTTGTCCGCCTAGTAGTTCTGGGTAGCTATAGCGCCCACAATAACACGAAGTGCTCGATCGGCTGAGCCTCCCCCACTGACATTGTCAAAATCTTGACACATGCCGAAGGGAGGGCGTACACCTTGCTGGCGGCTCCAGTAGTAGAGGTGGCTTCCCCACATGGGAATGGGTCCCGGTTGATATGGTCTGATTTCGGGAGGATGAGGGATGGGAGGGTCGATTACTTCTGGCTCGGAGTCTGTTCCACTAGTAATTTCCTCGACCTCCTCGTCGACTTCGAATTCCTCTCCAAATTCGACTTCGAATTCTTCTTCGACTTCCTCTTCGAGTTCTTCCTCGACCTCCTCTTCGATTTCCTCTGGGTCTTCCTCCGGGTCTTCTTCTATCAAGCCGCCGAAGCCTTGTTTTGGGTAGTAGGGATCTCCCGGTAAATGGAATCCGGCCATTTGTCTGTACTAGGATAGAGGTATGAGAATTTCATAAGAAAAGAAATTTCTATTTAACGACTTCCTATGTTTAACTATATCCTTACGGAGCGTAAGTGTTTCATTGTATAATTATTTGTAACAATACTCCTATAGTATTTCAAATTGGCGAATCTAAAATAATTTGTATGTGGTAAGTTTTTGGCTTGTTGTCCACTACGACCATTTCTCGACGTACATTGGTCAAATCCAGGATAAATATAGTTGATCAGGCTATATTTATTCTCGACCTGATTACATACCCCGAGGTCCAATCGTAGTGTCGCAACTTTCCTTAATACTTTTTAGAAAACTTATCATGATACGAGACTAATACATGCGAGTAAAGATGTATATTTTTAAAAGAAAATATATTGTTCATGAAAATGTTTTGTCAGAGGGTTTTTGTCCCCTTTGCATTTATAGTTTGTATATCTTATGTGGTTCGATATACTTATTTCACTATAAACCATGCTCTGATACCAATCTATCACACCCCCAAACCAGAATGGCGGAAACATTTGGGGGTGGATGACTTCACGTAGTATCATAACAATTGAATATTGTAAAGAAAGTAACCCAACCATCATATATATAATAAAAACGTATCTTGTTGCGTTATACATATTTGCAAAAGAATATTACAATATGATGATATAAATGTTTAATGATAAACGTCCTTAGCGTTCCTTCTTCAAAAGCTGGTGGTTACCTGTATTACTGATTCCCTGAGAAATACAAGCGGTTTCGAAAAAGTTTCAACAATTAAGTTGGTGAGTTCATAAGTGTTTTGTATTGAAAAGTATGTCCTTTTGGTAGTAAATCGATGAACGAGGTTTTCATAAAATCCAACATTTTCTATAAATGGTTTGAAAAGTTCCCAGAGTTGGAGTGTGTTAGTATGTTTCATAGTTGAATAATAATGATAAACTTTGTGCTAAAAATAATGTGGAAAACCGAATGCATATATGAATCTCGTAAATCAAACTTGTTTTTATACTTTTATGTGAGTTTTATAACCATACTATTAACACTGACTGCCTGTAACAACATTCTTCAGGTGTTGTAGTGTTATGACATTTGTCACCCCAGACCTGCCGGTCTAACTATAGCTAATAGTTTAGGTGCGGGGTTGTCAATCCCATATAGATCTATACACAAGTATCACGCTCTCCCTCCAAGAGATTATGGCATATAATACAAGACTTGAAATGCATACATATGAGTACGTTGAAGTTTGAATATCTCACATTGCTTGGTATAAATAGATTTACGATAAGAAAGACTTTACTTCATTTGAAAGTATTTCGTTTGTCAAGATGTATATGTAAAATGTACGAATAACTTGCTAACTATACTCATTATAGTTTCTCAAAAAGTATGTTTCCATTTAGTAAAAATAACTTCGTGATATAATAGCCCTTTGAACATAAAGATGTTTGTTTCGATACTCTATAAGATAGATATTACATTTACGTTTATAAAATGATACTTTGACTTGTAATATACTTGTATTTCCCCCTAAAACATGAAAAGAATTGAAAGGTAGGGGTATGAACTCACTCGTTTGGTTTGAAGAGAGAGAGGCTAGAGTTGAGCAGAACTTCGACCGCGGTGTGTCGTAAACATACGATTGATTATAATTTCTTCAATATAACTCGGTTTTGAACGTTCTTTACGTTTTTGGAAACCTTGGTACGATATCTAATATTTGATGCATCCCAACTTAGATATTTGAACACTTTATTTTTGAGGTTAATTTAGTTGATTCCAAATAGTTTTCGTTGTATTTGACATTTGAGCGTTACACTGCTTTTGGAAAAATATAGGGTTGTCACACATAGTGACCATATCGAGTCCTGAATTTTGTCTTGGAAACATCACTCTCATGAACCCGAAGCTGATGGTACCCTAATCTAAGGTCTATCTTTGAGAAGTAACTGGCTCCCTGAAGTTGATCAAAAAAGGTCGTCTATTCGTGGAAGAGGATAACAGTTGTTGATGGTCAGCTTATTCAATTCGCGGTAGTCTATACACATCCAATAGGATCAATCTTTCTTCTTCCCAAATAATACCGGGGCTCCCCAGGGTGAGGAATTCGGTCTGATGAACCCTTTACTAAGTAGCTCCTTAAGCTGACTGGATAACTCTTGTATTCCTGCTGGCGCTAAGCGATACAGAGACTTGGCTACAGGGGTAGCTCTAGGAATTAGGTCGATACGAAACTTAACTTGACGTTCGGGAGGAATTCGTTGGAGCTCTTCGGGAAAGACATCAGGAAAGGTGCATACTTTGGGGATGCTCTTGAGGTCTTTAACTTCCTGTTTCTCGTTTATCACATGGGCTAGGAATGCATGGCACCACTTTCGCAGAAGCTTTTGGGCTTTGATGCATGAAATGATGCGAAGATTGGAACTAAGTTTATCACCGTAGATCATGAGGATTTGACCAGAAGGAAGATTGAGGCGGATAGCATTTTCATAACAAAGGATATCATCATGATTAGGGCTCAACCAATCCATGCCACTGATAACATCGAAGCTTTTTATGGAGACTGGCATAAGGTCGATGGGAAAAGAATGATCGTTGAGGGTAAGGGTGCAGCCTATGAATATATCGTTAGCGTTCTCTTTCTCGCCGTTAGCCATCTCGATGGTAAACGTTTCAGTTAATGATTGAGTATTATGTTTAAGAAGATGTTTGAATGAATGGCTAACAAAACTTCGTTCCGCACCAGAATCGAAAAGGATGCATGCAAAAGAGTTGTCGAGAAGGAACGTACCCGTGACAACGGTGGGATCGGCGACTGCCTCCTCTTGCCCCATCGTTAGAACTCTCCCGGTGTTGTTGGTCATTGTTTCTTTTGGGTAGTTCCTCTTGTAATGCCCGACCTCACCAAAATCATAACAGGATTGACTGACACCTGCTCCGGATGCTTGATTTGTTGGTTGGGCTGGTGTTCTGCAGAATCGAGCTGTATGTCCCTTCTTGCCACAGCTCTTGCACAACATCTCGCGGCACTGCCCATGATGGTGAAAATTACACTTGTCGCATCGAGGAAGGGTACCAGAGTACCCGTTGGTAGGTGATTGAGTTGCAGGAGTGACAACAGGAGTAGTAGCAGTGTGGACTGCCACAGTTTGCTGTTTCTTTGAGGATCCTTGCGAACTATAACCCTTCTGTTTGTTCCAGAACTTCTTTTTATTTTCACTGCTACCCTTAGCCGGTTCAGGAGGGGTGGCCACTTCATTGAGATCGTCTCCATGATCGATCAGAGTTTGCGCCAGGCATTTAGCGCTATCGAAGGTGTCTGGCATCGCAGCCAAAACATTTCCCTTGGTTTGCTGGGTCAGCCCCAGATGAATCTTTCAATCTTTTTGCTTTCCGGGGTAACCATTCCCGGACAGAGAAGCGCTAGGTCTTCAAACCTAGAAGCGTAAGCAGCGATATCGAAACCTTTCATCTTTAGATTCCAAAGTTCATGCTCTAGTTTTTGCATTCGGCCCCGCGGGCAGTACTCAGCAAGTAGAAGCTCCTTCATGCTCTCCCAACCCATAGCATTGGCTACTGGTAGTGTTAGGGATTTAACTCGGCCATTCCACCAGGTCAGTGCCCTGTTGGCGAAAGTGCAAGTTGTGAACATTACTTTGTTGACTTAGGAACAAGAACAGATTACATGGACTCAATTTTCTCAATCCATTGAGTCAGGGCAATAACACCTCCAGTGTCGTCGAAGGATGTGGGTTTTGCGTTCATGAAGTCCTTATAGGAACACTCCTTCAGGTGTCCCTGACCACCTTCCTGGTTTTGGGGTTGAGTACCACCTCATGGCCCACCGGAATCGCCGAGGTTCATTTGTGACATGGCAACAACCACAGTAGCAGCAACGGCTTCTTGGAACATGGCGGGATCAAATGGAGAGGGAGTTGGTGGAGGAGGGTTGTTGTTCTTTGAGCTGGGTCTTTTCTTTGGAGGCATCTTGATCTAAAATGATCAGGAAAGAGTGGATGGTAAGTTCCCTGGATAGAATCAAGAGATATGAAACAAGAGATATTTCATTATGGCAGATAAAGTGCTCTACTAAGTGATAAAACAGGAAAGAGTTACCGAAGCAAGTAAACTATCGCTAAGGAAAGAATGAGTAGCAACACTTGGAATGAGTTTCTACAATGTATTCGGCTTTGGCTAAAATACTCCTATAGTATTTTATGGTTTGTTGCGACGATGACTTGTTGTTTGGACATTTGGTAAGTTTTAGGCCTGCTGTACACCATAGTCACTCCCAAGCACATGTTGGTCGTGTCTCGAATGAATATAGTTGATCAGGCTATATTGACCCTAGACACGACTCCATAACTGCCCAGGTTTAACCGCAGTGCCCAACACCCAATTACTTATGTTTTGTTCTACTCATCGTTACGGATTCTAGTATGTAGGTATGCTTGTATACTTGTAGTAAAAATACCTATATTTTTTTAAAGTATACTTTTATTTCAGAGCGCTTCGGCCCCTTAATGTTTATAGTTATATACCATGGTAAGGTTTGGTATACTTAGTTCACTATAAACAAGGGCTCTGATACCGATCTGTCACACCCTGAAACCGATGGCGGAAACGTTCCGGGGCGGAGGACGTCATGTAAAGTATCACAACCAATGTACATATCAATCATAGTAAACACAACCATTACATTACATAAGAATATTTACATTTGTTTGAAAGCAAAATAATACATGTGTATATATACATCGGTATAACAAAAGTAAAGACGAGACTTCTATACGCTCCGTCTTCTCCACAAGTAACGGGATACCTATCTAACATGAACCTGAGAATACAAGCAGTTTTAAAATATCATCATAACGCTGGTGAGTTCATAAGCAGTTTGTTTCTAGTAAAAGAATGTGTTTCCTTTGGATTTTATGAAAAGTTGTTTCCTAAGAAAATCCCATATTTTCTTATAAAAGAGTTTGTCGATTTCCATAAGATAAGAAAAACCCTGGTTATCACCAGTAAGATAAGAAAACCATAAGTGATGATCCCTGGATTACCCTCCAGTACGAAAGTAGGTAGTTTTATTACACAAATAAAACTATAGAAGAAGGAAAGAAGGAAATTTGTGAACAAAGTTAGTTTATTTAATATGTATTGTGAGTCGTATAACCATACTAATCTGACTGATGACCTCCTTGACATTTCTTCAGGCGCCGCACGATTACCAAAATTTGTCACCCCAGGCGTGCCCGCCTAACTGTAGCTAGCATTTTAGGTGTGGGATTGTCAGTCCCGAATAGATCTATCAACAAATTTCATGATCTCCCTCCATGAGACTCTGGTTATACTACCGGATAGGATTTAATGATGCCCCGAGGGGTATGAAGAAGATGAATCTCAGAATCTTGTATTAATTAATTCAGGGGATAATCGGTCGTTATCGAGTTTCGAAATCGTTTGGAACAAAGTAGATTATAAATAATTAAATATAAAGTAATTATTTAGCATGATACTCTAGATTAAACATAGATAAACTAAATCATACATTGTTTATATATTTACTTTACATGAAATCTGAATCCATAAAACAAGTAATCAAGATCCCTAATTATTCCCATAATAATTTGAATGGTTTGAAAAGTTCCCACACTGTTTTGAAAACTATGTAATTATATTTAGAAACCGTCCCTTATGCTCCGCATATTACAAAAGGGATAAAGTATATAAAGTTTGTCAGAAAATCATACAATTACATCAGTTTTTAAGTTACAAAAACCTTTATGATTTGCTTGTATTCCCCCCTGAAAACATGAAAAACTCGGAAAAAAGTGTAGGGGTATGAACTCACAAGACGAGGATGTGTCGGGTAGGACTCTAGGTGTCAATTTAGGGCATGCAGAAACGCGAGGGTCCTATGTAACACGAAGTGATACATAATTGTATCTAATTAGACATTGAACCACTAATTAAGCAAGTAAATACACTCAAATGCACAGAAACACTTTTTTTCAAGTGTTAGGAATGATACGAGTTGCATCTAAGGAGTGTATGGCCTCGATAAGGAGTTTACTCTTCAAGAGTAAACCCTTAGGGGTGTTTACGGCCCAAAGACCATATCCCAATGAGTTTATGGCCGTAAACTCATGGGTGGGGTGTTTTTGGGTGATCAAAGGTCTTATATTGCACAAGGGAAGTAAGCTAGACTCCAATCTAGGGTATAGGAAGTGACTGACACTCCATATGGATCTTAGGGGGAGTTTACGGCTGTAAACATAGAGTTTACGGCCATAAACTCATATTAGCCCCTTCATTTCATGCCTTGGTGGTTCTAGGTTAAGCATACAGGTTTCTAGGGTTGATTCAAGGGCTTAGGAAGTGATCGGGACTTGAAATGGCCTTGGAATTGGGGTTTACGGTTCTTGAAAGACCATTGATGAGTTTACTTCCGTAAACACATGGGTTTATGGCTGTAAACTCCTGTGTGTGTCATTTTTGCATTGTTTGGTGCTTCAAATGAATGGATACAAGGTTCTAGGCATTAATGCAAGCTTCTGGAGGTGTTTAAAGGCAATTTAACACCTTGAAAAGGTGTTTACGATCCATGAATGTTCATGGGTCGTAAACTCATGTTTACCCCCTAAATGACATGTTTTTGGTGTTCTAAGCTCATTCATGCAAGTCCCTAAGTCATAGCTAAGCACTAGAAGGGTTTTGGAGGGGTTTTGGGGCTTCAAAACCCACTTATGGGTGTTTGCGGTTTTGGGGGTGTTCCTCAATCGTAAACACATGATTTTGAGGCTCTTGGATGATTTAATCACGAATTTGCGTGGATACTAAGCTATACAACAAGCTATGAAGGATTACTTACGATTTTGGAGCTTAAATGGGGCGTTTTTCAATCAAAACCCGAGTTATAGAGAGAGAGTAGAGAGAGAAAGCTATGAAGGTGGTAAAATGCTTCAAATGATGGCCACTTAACCCTTATATAGTGTTTGAGTTTGTGGCCAGATGGGGATCTACCCAATACCGACGTTAACTGGAGCTTATGGTCGTACCCGATTAAATGGTCGTAACCCCGACTTGGTCGTAACTAAAAATTTTCCAAATGAATTCGAGGGTGTTTTGCATGTTTTTATTTGGTTCCGAAAATTAAGAAATCATAATAAAAATCTTAACTGATTCGCCTAAACCAAAAGTTAACGAAAATTTTCAATAAAAATAAATTTCACAAACAGAAATGGGTTACAGTGACGAAATAAATTTCAGGTTGTCACACCCAGCTCCTATGCTTTCACTTTTTCGAAAGCCAAAAGTATCATAGCACACAGTTCTTCATTCGCCAGATTTGACTTTGATATGGCTTCTGGTTTGATTGAACTTGGATTTGTATCTTCGTTTTGAGATTGAGCTCTTCAATCAACTTTTTTTTTTCGATTGAGCGCTTGAAATTTTGATTTGGGTACCGGATATGACGGTTGTACCCTTTCTTCATTGTTGACTGTGTGGATCTGATACTTAAGCTCTTTGTTACCGCGAGGGTAACGCGTGTCAACAAATAGGTCCGTGTTCTGTGGGTCCAGATTTGTCGATAAAGATTCTTTTTAAACATTCAAAAGCAAATCATCCTAAAGCTGTTATTACCGCCCACAAAAACGTTTCAGTATTCAATTTTTTTTCTAAGGCTGGGGTCTCGAATTACGGTGTTTGGGTCCCCTAGTTATGATAGCGGATTCTACACTTCCGGTGACTATCCAGTCGCTTAGGTGTTTTTATCATTTTGATTTTTTCTTTGTTTCCCACTTCATGGAGCTATCGTATGTAAAGATTGTTTTCATCTTTTTTTTTTTGAAATGATGTGAATGCATGAAAAAGAAATGAATGCACGAAAAAATGAAAATAAGAAAAATAAAATCTTTATGGATTTTTTTTTGTTTTTTTTTTGTTTGATGAGATGCATGTGGAAACTAGAACCTAATGTACAAAGATCCCTCCCCAAGATTAAGATTAAGCATCGTCCTCGATGCTCGGAGAGGGTAGGGTAATCTACTGACCGCGGGGGGCCCAACGTTGCATGAACTGCATAGCTTATGGTACTGTTTGTGTCAATTGCTGAACGGAGGCATTGGTTATAGACAAATCAGTGCAGATGTTGGCAATAGCTTGATCAAGGTGATCAAAATGCCTCATGTATGTGTCATGGTACTGAGTCACCTACCGGGTGTAGAAATAACGTGCAGTTTGTACAGGGGCACCAGAAGTGGAACCCATGTAGTGGGAGGAGTGGAGTGAGCGTGAGTAATAGGGGTGTCATCTTCGTGGTGGATGACCACCTGCTCCGGAGTTCTCAGGATGGATGCGGGAGCGCATGGAATGGAATTTTCAGAAGTGTTCTTTGGTAGACACCACCGAGTCTGAGTGATGTCCTGTTGGAGTTGGAGAGAGCTGAAATCCCCAACAGGAACTCGGAGATGTGGCTCACCCTGCACCAACCATGAGATACTACCATCACCTTCTCTACGGAAGAAAGATGAGGCCACAAGGACATTGGATTTGATGGTATTAGAGCCTTGTGGGATTTTCTCGAGATCCGGGCGCTTGCTCTTAAAAAGCTTTGCACAAGCAAGGTAGGTGGCAAGATAGGAGATAATCCCGCCACAATGAATAGGGCCAGAATCGCTGGTAAAGACCTTAAGAAGTTTAGAAGCAAGGAAGGCGCCAAAATGAGGTCTCTTCAAGCCGGTGACCATGCACCAAAGGATTTCTAACTCCATTTTACCGGCTCTGCTAACGTCTTCTTGGGGGAAGACAATGCTAGCAATAATTCGGAGAGCCACCTTTAAGGTCGGATGGATGATATGAGATGCTTTGGCGGATCGAGCCTCATACACATCCAACCTGTGATTTCCTTCCAAAAGGCTTTAACCAGGGATTTGAAAAGATTATTTTTCTCTTGAACATAGCCTATTTTGGGACCATATGTATTGAATTTACAAATCCCAGCAAACCAACTAAGATCGTCTAGACTCGGTAAAAATTGCAAACGCATGAGACGGAATGAGAGACATTTGGCATTGTCATTGAATTCCAAAGATTGTAAGAATTCAATGGTTGTGTTTTTATACGATTCCATTGGTGCCAAAGTGAGAAGTTTCTCCCAAACGATGTTGCTAAACAAGCCAAGGACGCCATCATAAACTCATATTTCTTGGAGAGTGGGAATATCTACAAACCGTTATTGAGAATATTCGCGGTCCTTAAGGTGAAGGAATCACTCAAGGTGCTTAAGAGAGTTATGAATAATGGTGGTGACACCATATTTGGATTCCAATTGTTCTTTTGGCTTTGATTTTTGCGTTTTGGCATGATGACAAACCGGATTTTATGACAAGCAGGTGGTGCCCAAGGATGATAACACAACTAGACAAGCACGAATGAACAATTATATGAAGCATAAGAACGGATTCACAACTATTCTAACCAAAAAACTTAAATTCAATGCATAGAACGTGAGATATGGAAGGAATGTACCTTTCAAACGCTTGAATTTGTGGTGTTGGCTTGTATTGTCACTTCATCTTCAACCTCAAGAAAGCTTGAACTCTTCAATGGTGGAATGCCCAATTGGAGATGAAAGCTTCCAATTTTCTTCCAAGAGCAGCTCCCAAAGCTTGTTCTTCAAATCCTATAAAAGAATTTTAAAACCAATTACAAGAATTCATTCAAACTTTTCAAATCAAGAACTAGGGTTTTTGAAGAAAATTTGAATTTTTTACCCATGAATGATGAATTCGACCTAGATGATGAATGAAGTGAAGTTAGGAACCCATAATAACATACCTTTGTGCCTCGATCTTGGATTAATTGAAGAAAAATTTGAACCCTAGACTAGGGTTTGTAGTATCGACCGAGAATGGTAAGGAGGGAAAGAGAACAAGAAAAAGAGGGAAAAAGAACTAGAAAAAAATGCATGATCATGAGGGGTAGGGAATGAGATAAATCAAAAACGCATGGCCCTTGCTTTTTGCGAGTCGCGTCAAGATGGTTGCTGTGAGCTTGTGTTTTCGATCGCAACCCCTCGAGAAAGAATAAGGAGGGCGTGCATTTTAGGCGTGTCACACTCGGATAGTCGTGTCAAACCCGGAACGCACAGTCTAGGGTAGGCTGTGCATTTTCTTGTCTAGCCCGTGAGTTTCGGAGTTTAGTTCGTGCACTTTGATTTTTTTTGCTAGCTAACCTCAATGAAACGCACGATCTAAGGCTTAGGTCGTGCGTTTTTTACATTACCGGTGCTTTTTCAAGTTTTGCCCATGCCAAAAAATTTTCTTTCTTAGAAACCTTGAAGTGGCCGCATGGACAAAAAATTATGACCATGCGTTTTAGCATGAGCCCGTGTGTTTTTGGCTTACCCCGTGCGTTTTCTCTCTGTTAATATGGAATTCACGAAAAAAAAATTCAAAACCAAATTTTCTTTGACGATGAGATAGGAAAGTTATGTGTGCGGGACCCTCAAAAAGATGCAAAAACATTGCAACACGGATGAAATAAATCAAAATAAAGAAAAGACAAAGATATACTCTCGAGTTGCCTCTCGGTTAGCCACCCTTGTTTCAAGTCTTTGGCTCGACTTTGCCCTTTAGATTCACTCAATGTAGTCTGAGCGTTCCAAGCTGTCAACCTCCATATCTTTCTCTTGGAAACCTTCATAATAGACCTTTAACCTGTGACCATTAAGTTTGAATACTTTTCCAGTTTAGTTATTCTTAATCTCAACTGCACCATGATCAAGTATATTAGTAACAATGAACGGTCCCACGCACCGGGACCGTAACTTACCGGAAAACCATTTAAGTCGAGAGTCATAGAGTAATACCTTTTGACCAATCTCAATGGTGTTACGGGAGAGGTGCTTATCATGGAATTCTATGTTCTTGTTTTGTAGATGCGTGAACTCTCGAATGCTTCATTTCTTATCTCCTCAAACTCTTGAATCTCTAACTTTCGGTGAACACCCGCTTCATCAATCTTCATGTTTAGCTTTTTGACAGCGAAAAAAGCTTTTTGCTCTAGGTCAACAGGGAGGTGAAAAGCTTTTCCAAACACAAGTCTATAGGGTGACATCCCAATTGGAGTTTTATATGTAGTTCGGTATGCCCAAAGAGCATTTTCTAATCTTAAAATCCAATCTTTGCAGTTTGTCTTCAGTGTTTTCTCAAGTATGGACTTGATTTCTCAGTTTGACACTTCAGCTTGTCCATTTGTTTATGACTGATAAGCTGTGGACACCCGATATTGGACTCCATACTTCTTGAGAACTGATCCAAGAGTTTTGTAGCAAAAATGTGTGCCTCTGTCACTGATCAAGGCTTTTGGAGTTCCAAACCTACATAAAATATTAGCCTTGACAAAGTCTACAACAACTCTAGCATCATCAATTCTTGTTGCCTTTGCCTCTACCCATTTGAAAACATAGTCAATAGCCAAAAGGATGTACAAATTCCCAAAGGATGAAGGAAAAGGACCCATAAAATCAATACCCCACATATCAAATATTTCACAAACGAAGATGGGGGTCAAAGGAATTTGGTTTCGGGAACTCAAAGAACCAATCATTTGACATCTCTCACAACTTTTACAAAAAGTGTAAGAGTCAAGAAAGAGTCGAGGCCAATAAAATCCACAATCTAAAATTTTCCTGGCAGTTCTTTGAGGACCAAAATGCTCTCCACAAGCATAACTAAGACAAAAGTTGAGGATAGATTGTACCTCATGTTCTTCAAAACATATTCTTATTACCTGATCTGCATAATGTTTCCGAATGTACCTTCTCGCATCTTTCTTGATCTTATCTCTCTATGACCTCATGAGATCGGGTGGGAACTTTCCCGTGACCATGAAGTTGCATATATCCGCATACCAAGGTGGTTTTTGGATAGCAAACAAGTTCTCGTCTGGGAATGTGTCATGGATACGAGTCGCATCTTCGGGTTGGACTATTCGGATCAAATGATCGGCTACTAGGTTCTCTTTCCCGCTTTTATCTTTGATCTCAATATCGAACTCTTGCAAAAGTAGCATTCACCGTATTAACCTTGACTTCGAATCTTTCTTTGTAAGTAAGTGCTTTATGGCTGCATGGTCCGAATATATGACCACTTTAGTTCCAAGGAGGTATTTTCGGACTTCTCTAGTGCAAACACAATAGCAAGCAACTCTTTTTCTGTTGTGGTGTAGTTGCTTTGTGCACTATCAAGGGTCATTGATGCATAGTAGATGACATGATGTGCTCGATCCATCTTTTGATCCAATACCACCCCAATAGCCGTGTTGCTCGCGTCACACATAATCTAAAACGGGGGCTCCCAATTAGGTGGTTGGATGATTGGAGCGGAGGTGATTAAATCCTTTAAACGATCAAAGGCATCCTTGCATGACTGAGTAAACTCAAATTCAACATCTTTTGGAGTAGTTGACACATCGACAATGTGATCTTTGGAAAATCTTTGATGAACCGCCGATAGAAACCTGCATGGCTAAGAAACGAATGAATTCCCCGAACATTTTTCGGGTAAGGAAGACTCTTTATAACATCTATCTTGGCTTTGTCAACTTACAAGCCTTTTTGGGACACAATATGACCTAAAATCAATCCTTTGTCCACCATGAAATGACATTTTTCATAGTTAAGCACAAGGTCTGTGTCAATGCGCCTTTGCAATTTTTTGTTAGATTACTTAAACATTCATCAAAGGAGTTTCCATAGAATGTGAAATCATCCATGAAAACTTTAATGCTGTTTTCAACATATTCAGAAAAAATGCTCACCATGCATCTCTGAAATGTTGCGGGTGCATTGCATAGACCAAAAGGCATACGCCTATAAGCAAATGTGCCAAAGGGACAAGTGAAAATGGTTTTCTCTTGGTCTTCTGGGGCTACCGGAATTTGATGGAAACCCAACAAACCATCCAAGCAATAGTAATGAGACTTACCCACCAATCTCTCTAACATTTGGTCAATAAATGTCAAGGGAAAATGGTCTTTTCTCGTTGAAGCATTCAACTTTATATAATCAATATAGACCCCTCACCCATTTTCCACACGGGTTGGCACCAAATCTCCCTCGGAATTCTTGACAACTCTGACACCGGCTTTTTTCGGGACTACTAGAACGGGGCTCACCCATTTACTATCTGAGATAGGGTAGATCATACTTGCATCTAAAAGCTTCATGATTTCTTTCTTTACCACCTCCATCATAGGTGGATTCAATCTTCTTTTTGCCTCTTCAGTTGGTTTGAAGTCTTCCTCCATGAGTATCTTATACACACACAAGGAAGGACTCAACCCATTTATGTCAGCAATTGTCCACCCAATAGCTTTATTATACTTTTTCAGAAAAGTCACCAACTCATCTTCTTCTCCAATGGACAGC
The DNA here is from genome assembly GCF_051521515.1 of Lactuca serriola. Classification (NCBI taxonomy): domain Eukaryota; kingdom Viridiplantae; phylum Streptophyta; class Magnoliopsida; order Asterales; family Asteraceae; genus Lactuca; species Lactuca serriola. Next base: position 236,906,918 of record NC_136415.1, on the reverse strand, counting down.
TTGTTGGAGATAATTTCTTCTCTTCTCCAAGGTATGCATACTTCAAATGATCTGGAAGAGTCTTCAATTCTAGCTTAGGTGCCTGCACAATGGAAGGAAGAATTTTTTGTGTTAGAAATGGGCAATTTCACATTGCAATTATTATACCTCATTTTCTTTCTTTCTTCCATGATCTCCACAATTTCCAGCAACTCTTCATCTAACTTGAAATTTTCTGCAATCTCTTTGACTGAATTGTTATCAAAATTCCTGCTCAAAACTAACTCCAACAAATCATGGTTAGTCAAAATTCCTGCTCAAAACACTTTTCAGTCAAAAGCTGGATTATATCAACAAAATTTATGCAATGAACATCACTTGGGAACCGCATTGCTTCATAGATATTAAAGTTGATGACCTCCCCATCGAATTCCATAGACAATGTATCATTATAGACATCAATCTTTGTTCTTGCAGTTTTTAAGAATGGTCTACCTAAAAGAATGGAACTCGAGGTTGGGTGGTCATCATCTCCCATATCAAGCACATAAAAATCTATAGGAAATACAAGCTCATTAACTTGCATTAAAACATCCTCTAATACACCTTTTGGGTGTACTATAGAACAATCTACAAGTTGGATGATCACCCCGATTTTTGGTAAAGTGCCTATGCCAATAGATTTTTAAATAGAATATGGTAAAACATTAATTGAAGCTCCTAAATCTAGCATAACACGGGGGACATAAAGGTTTCCTGATTTGCAAGGAACAATGAAAACACTTCTGTTCCTTGCACTTTGGGGGCATCCTTTTCTGCAAAACTGCAGAAACATTTTCACTTACTTTCACTGTCTCATTACCCCACAGCTTCTTCTTAGATGTGCAAAGTTCCTTAAGGAACTTAGAATATCAAGGTACCTGTTTGATAGCATCCAAAAGAGGGATGTTCACTTCAACTTTCCACAACATTGGCATGATTTCACTATCTTCTGTCTCTTTTTTGTTGTTGCTCAATCTTGTTGGAAAAAGGTGGTGGGGTGATCTTTGCTTCTTTCTCATTCGGCTTCTTTTTCCCCACCATTTTTCCTTCTTTTCATCCTTCTTTGGTAGTTCTTCTATCACCAACTCCTCTTCTTATTCTTCTTCGGACATCTTCGGGCCATCATATTTCTTTCCACTCCTCAAGCTAATTACACAAGCATTGTACTTTGGGTTCTTTTTAGTTTGAGGAGGTAACTTTCCTTGATTCTCCATTTTTCTCACCGATTAAGTAAGTTGTGCCATTTGGTGCTCAAGGTTCTTGATGCTTGCCTTGGTCTCTTGCTAAAAACTTTGAGTACTAGTGGCAAGGCTTTTGACTATGTCTTCTAAGGACATACTTGAGGACCCGGCTTGTTAAAGAGGAGGTTGTGGTTGCCTCGATTAGTAAGTTTGTTGTGGGAATGGAGGTCTTGCTTGGTAATGGGGTGGTGGTTTTTGTTGATAGCCAATGTTTTGATTGTTGTTCCTGATGGGTTTTGAGCATTCTAACACTTCCTAAGTGTACATGCAACCCTAATAACCTTGGATCTATGTTTGTCTAATTATCATGCTAAGTTGAATTCCAAGGCTATATTCCTATCTAGCATACATGGGGAACAATTTTAACTTGAATAATAGATAGAATAACGTACCTTGTTGTTGCTTGTGTTCCTTGAAACCTTGTGAGCCTAGCACCCCAAATGTGATGCCTCAAATGCTTCACACAACACCAAATGCTCTTGGAAAAACTTATGAGAGAACACACACTTCTTGAAATCGGCCAAGCCCTCTTGCTTTCTTAGTGTAGCCGATTTTGGTGGAGAATATGATTCTTATATAGTGTTGACACATCTAGGGTTACACCATGTAAACCCTAATGTGTCATGACTCTTCATTTCCACGACCCATGGGTTTGTAACTCCCATGGAGCATCCATGGAGCATCCTATGGGTAGAACCCAACTTGATAATCCATGGAGCCTCTTAGCCCACTATACAAGATATGGATGATTTACATAATCAACCCATATATTTAATTAGTTCTCTTTTGACCACTTAATTAATTCTAAATTAATTATTGATCAAACTAATCAAATATTATTATTAATATATTAGAACTTATAATATATTAATAATCTCCAAATGTTATTTCTCTCATTTAGTCTATCCAATTGCATGGTGCCATGCAACCCAAATGGACCATGCCGGGTCGGGTCAAGTACATACCAGAAATAGTTATGGACTTAGACACCTTATCCAACAGTTCCACCCTTGATTGCCTCGGGGCTGATCATAACTCCTTTGATTGTGCCCAAAATAGCCTCCCATAGCATTTGCTTCTTCATAGTCTTCTTCTTGCATTTGAGGACACATATCAGTCGGGTGTCCCACTTGAGTGCAAATGCCACAAGGGCGGGGTGTGGATTTCACACCTTTGTCCTTAGCAAGCATCATTATCACCTTAGTCAACTCGGATAGTTGAACTTCAATTTGAGGAGTGTGCACCTCTTTTACACCTTGGGGTGCATCTGTATAACAATCTTCATCTTGACTAGTATGCTTTGAATCCTCCGCCATGTTTTTTATGAGTTCTCGAATCTCAGTTGGGGTCTTATCGGTTAAAGATCCTCCACTTGAAGAATTAAGAAGTCTTATTTCCCAAGGAGTCATGCATTCAATGAAGTATTGGAGGATTTGATACTCACTAATACCGTGCTTTAGGCAACAAGCACAAAGCTTTTTGAACCTCTCCCAATATATATGAAAGGCTTCTCTCTTGTGTTGTTTGATCCCAATTATCTCTCTTCTTAGGGCTGAGGCTTTCATTTCTAGGATGTATTTTTCTAAGAAGAAGCGTGCAAGATCTACCCATGTATTGACCGTCCCCGGTGGGAGGTCATAAAGCCAATCTTTTGCTGATTCTTGTATTGCAAAGGGGAATGCCCTAAGCTTAATTTGGTCCTCCGTGACATTGTGTGGTTTCATGCTAACACACACAACATGGAACTCTGTGAGGAACTTGTGGGGATCTTTGTTTTCTAAGCCTCTAAAGCTTGGGAGTAAGTGGATGAGACCGGATTTCAATTCAAGCTTTGCAGCTGCTGGATAAGTGATGCAAAGAGGTTGATGAGTAACCTCTTGCCTCGCCCATTGGTGAAGGGTTTGCTCGGGTAGTGGGTTTAGAGGTGGATTCCCTCCATGGTTATCTCCCATGGTATGAGTAGGAATTGAGGTTTCTGTGGGTGTAGTGTTTGGGATGTTATGAGTAGGTGAAGAGAGTGGAGTGGTATTTGAGGGCGAGGATGGTTGAGATGACGATGAGGGGTTTTCGGTTTCAGTTTATGACACACTTGAGAGGGGTATATCCTCCCAAATGTTGATCACCGGAGGGGTAGATGATGAAGAATTTCCAGAAACTGGTTGCCTCTTAAAAAGCTTGGCTTGCTTACGTAGCTTCTTACCAGTCTTCTCTATCTTCGAGTCAATTGGAAGTGGTGTACCTGTACGAAAGGATCTAGGCATAAACAATTAGTAGCACCGTGTCCCCGGCAACGGCGCCAATTTGTTAGGCGTGTCAAACCCAACAAATAAAGGGGTACAACAGACTCCAAATACACTGCTTTAATGCATTAAAAAGTAGTACAACTCAAACATGGTCGAACCACAGAGACACGGGATAAAAGTCTATACCTCTTTGCGCAAGGTACTTTGGTCACAAAAGGGGATTTGTTTGCAAAAGTAAAATAATGAAAATAACAATCAACTTTGAAACATGCAGAAAATGAAATAGACTTGTAAACAAGTTGTAAAAGTGCTTCCATTTCTAGTTCTCAATGTCGTCATTTAACTTGATTATGACTTGATGTAATATATGATGTCTATTCTAAGTTTGTACTGAAAGATATTAGCACGCTCTAATACCTCTCGCTTGCCAAATTATCTAACCAAAACATGCTCTTTGACTAGACCTAGCTTTAGTAATTCAACCTAAACACGCTCTTAGATTGTATTGAAAAACTGCATTAACTTAATAGAACGATTAGGCGCCCTAAAAGTTAATTAATTGCACAAAAATTCAATTAATGAAAGTGGCCAATCAAACACAAATTAAATTTAAGGGTTCTAGTTTAAACAAAAACATAATCACTAGAACAGAGTCACAAATCAAACATCAAATCATATGCTTCAAGTCAAGCAATCAACATGTTTTGAACAAGAACTAGAAACTAGGGTTTCTTAGCCATACATGGCTAAGAACAAATCAAACATGAATAAATATGAAATTGAAATGTTTAATGCTTACTAAAATGAAATCAAAAGTGTTTGAAATGATTAGGTCTTCTCAAAAGCTCCAAGAATTCTCCCAAAATCTCCCAAGATCGCCCAAAACTGCTCCCTAAATCGTCTCTTTCAAAAAATGACGTCTCCTCCTGTTTCAATTAATGTTCACGTGCATGGCCATGCCTTTTGCCCATGTGTTTTTGGCATGGCCATTTGTCTTGACCATGTGTTTTTGACATGGCCCATGCTTTTTGCTAAAACACAAATAAGTCTTCACTGTTGGCACCATCTTTGGTCAAACTTCACCACGAATCATGTTGCTCAAATATGAGATGATAAAGGAAAAACATGACCCGTGTCGGTGCGACAAGAACCGCATTTCAAATGTAGTCCTTTGCTATGATGACAATGCACAATGACTCGGGTTCCATCTTCATGTTTTCTGCCATGTAATGACCGGTTCATCTTCTCCTCATGCTCCAAAGCTCCAAGAATCCAAGCTCCATGCATCCATGCATCCAAGCTCCAAGTTCCATGCTCCATAATGCCTGCAACATAAATCAAAAATGGTGAAGTACCAGGCATTCTTAATGAAATATGCAATTGCCCAAATAATTAACTAAATGCAAGAATTATGAAGTAGAATGCTATGAAATGACAGAAATAACATGCAAAATAGGTGCATAAAATGCACCTATCACTTTCCCTTTCTTTTACTTGTTTTTATTTTGTTTTGTTTTGTTGATTTTTCACTCTTCCTAGTTTCTTTTTGGATCTTGCTATGAAGACAGTGATGGCATAAGTGTGGGGTATTTTGATATGTGCATATCTACATATATATTTTACATGATATCTTAGTAATTTTAACCATTTTTATACTCATTATAGGATAAAAGATACTTAATCTATTATATGATGTGTTGTAAAAGTAAAAGACATGCTCGGGGATGAAAAGGAAGGAAGATGGAAGCTAGGAACTTGGATCAAGGCTAAAATGAAGAAAAGTCACATTACCACGACGAGACATTCGGAATCTCCCGATGAACTTTGAAGACTTGTTGATTAGGCGATAAACCCAAAGTCCACTTCGTGGTGGGACATACCATCATGTGGTGAACCGATTTCGAAAAAGTATAAATAGAAGGTAGATTTCTATAAAAACCTAACTTTCTGGGAGCTTTAGTCGACTTTTGAAGGACAGGAACGCTATTTGGAAGCTTAGAAGGGTAGCGATAGATTATAAGCTTGATTTTGAGAGATGTGAGGCAATACTTCTTATATTTACTTATTCTTATTGAGTTTGATATGCATTACAAGTTGAATTTCATTTTTACATGTTTGTTTGCTAAAGTTATGGGCTAAATACCCTAACTTTTGTTTGGACTAGATTACTTGATTATTTATGAGTTGATTCATGGATTGGATTATGCTAAGTTGATTATTTGTTATGTTAGCTTATTAATGAACCTCTCTATGTTTATGATAACTACTTTTTGTTTCTTCCTGAGTTTAAGGTTGCATGACCTATCATTCTTGATTAACTTGAATCTGATGATCTTGTGATTTGCAAAATTTAGGACTAGTGTTTTAGCTAAAAACCTAGGGTTAAATAGAAAAGTGGGTAAATTAATGTAAGAGCTAATATATGAACACCAATGATATATTAAATTGATTTAAGTAACCAAATAGATCAATCCATTATAAGTCTAACATAAGTCGAACTAAACACTAGTAAATTTGTTAGTTTATCTGCTTGATCACCGTATGAATGAACTTATTTGCTAAAGGATTAGGTTAGTGAACATTAATCTGGTCATCTTAGGAATCGGTAATCAATGAAGTATTAATCCATTGCATTTCAATTAAAGCAACCATAATATCAAGTATATTGAATCTAAACAAAAGAGTCTAATTTATCTTTATTAAAATAATCTTTTGTGTTTCTTGCTTTTAAGTTTTGCTTTGTGTTTCATTAGTTGATAATTAGTTCCTTTCTAAGTTTTAGCTTAGTTATTTAAGTTTCAAGTCTTCCAGAACTAGAGAAAAACCCCTTTTAATTGAATAGTAACTTAGGTAACTTTAGTAGAAAAAACTAGCTAGTAATTTTGTTACATGTGTTCGATACCGACTATTTGTGTTATTCTAATTTCGACTATGTACATTGCCTTAGGAGTAATAATTAGTTACATTAGTTGGTTTAAACTAGTGCATATTTATTCACATCTAGTACCTGAGCTGTCTCTATCCCGATAAAAGCAGACTCTTGATCTTATCTCAAGGCAACAATACCACAAGAATCCTCTTGTGCATTCCCTCACCACCATACTACCACCAAAAGACCCATCCATATAGCCCCATGTTGGGTCTACATACCAACTTTGCAAATCAAATGTCTGCTCTCTCTCTCTCTCTATCTCTCTCTCCTTCTCTACCTCTATCTCTCTCTCATATGAATACGGAAAGATGGAAGAACATAGCTTCGATGATAAATAGGACATTCTAATCCATCTATCAATCACTCAGCCTCCGATTGTAATCCTCGGGTCGATCATAACAGTTGCTTCTTTCTTATGTCTCGCGACTCAGCTGACACTACCTCTAGCATGGCCCTTGAGACCTCAAAATCAACTAACTCACCTAGGTCTGCACCATTCAAACCTAAATTAACATGGCCACTAAAGCCCAACAATCACCACTCTCATCCTCGGCCTGAACAACCATAACTAAAAGATTGACAGATACAGAAACATTGTCACAAATCATGGTATCAACCCTGCCATACTACCTTCCACACCTATCCATACTTTCCTCAAAAATCATCTCGAATCTTCTAAGTTACCTCCTCATAATGATACTACCAAAATCCACTAAACAATGCACCACACGTACTACAACACTTCCTATGCTATCCTAGGATACCTACCTAACCCTGCCATTCGCTGTCGAAAGACCCCCATTAGTGCCAGTTAACAACTTCATGAATACAATCACATACAACATAAATTAAATAATATTAGATTAAATGAATCAACTGTCACACCCTGTTAAAGCAGAAAAATGAAGGGTGACATGCTAAGGTCTCACAACACAAGGTAAATAGGATTACCAACCATAATCATTGAGCAATTTATGCTACATCATATTTGAAACAATATTACATTTTATTTCCCTAGTACAAAGTCTAATACATACCAAAAGTAACATCAAGTGCAAATTCTTGTTGATGTCTAATTTAGATCACTAACCATTCCCTAAAAAGCATGCAAAAACAAGGGTCAACTATAAAATAGTTAGTGAGTTCATAGGTTTGTAAAGATAGATCATTTCAGTATGAAAATATATATATTTTCAACAAAAAATCCAATTCAAAATAAGTGTTGAATGCCAAAGCACTCTGTTCACAACCAAGCCTAACGGTCGTTCTTGCCCCATTCCATCATGCCCATGGTTCCCATGATGTCAGCTCATAGAAATATCCATTCATGGTTCTGGGTGAGTGGGGGTTGTCTACCACAAATAGCGCTATCCATAAGATCGTTGACTTGAATATAAGTTAATAGGTTGTAGTTCGGTTCTCGTGGACTTAACATACCAAGTTCATAACAAGTTCATATCACAAATTTCATATCAAAAGTTCATATCATAAAGTTCATAGTACAAGTTCATAAAAGAGTATCGTTCCAAATTCATCAAGTTCATAAATCAATATCATTCCAAGTTCAGTAAGTTCATAAATCAAGGTTCAACAAGTCCACAAAATAAAGTTCAACAAGTTCATAAAACAAAGCTCTACAAGTTCATAAAATAGTATGGATAGCTCATAATATAGTAGCATGCTTTCTACCCCAAAACATGAAAATAGTAAAAAGGGGGCTATGAATACTCACTAGGGAGAGTTTGCGGTTCGAGCTCCGCGGTTCGGTGTTGTAGAGATTGATTTCTACTAGTGCCCTATGGAACAAATATTTTCTAGTGGGATACAATTCACTAAGCTATTATCTAAGACCTACCAATCCTACTAGTGGTGTCATAAAGTGCCCAAAGTTTGTTCGGTTCATTATTGGTAATATTGAATTCATGGTGCCTTGTATTAAAAAATCCATAAAGGAATGAAAATGAACTTCAAAAATTGTAAAAATTTATATTCTGGTTCTAACAAACGGTGTAAGTGTATAGAAATTTTATAGAGAATTTTGAAGGTAATTTGTTATTTGTTTTCAAATGAAGTCTAAATAATAAGAAATATTCAAAGTAAATTGTAAGAATTTGCAAAAATTTACAAATTAATTTGTACAGGTTCTAATAATGTTCCCAAAGCTGAGAAAAATAATTGTTTCTGTATTTGAGTAATAAGATCTGGTTTGTAAATTCATGCTCTAATTCAATGAAAATTTTGAATAAAATACCAAACAGTAGGAAAACTGTATGAAAATTTAGGTGGCATCCTTATTTCATACATAAATCAGTTCTATAGTTTTTTAGAGTTTTATCTCATCTGTAAGTATTTATTTTGAATATTTTGCCATTAAGTCCTTATTTTTGCAGAAAAATAAAGAATGTGTGCTAGCACTTGGTGTTTTACAGAACATCCCTCGAAACTATAAGCTTACATAAAACAATTTGGCTAAAAATTATTTTGGAGCTAAATGGGGGTATACAACCCCCATCAAGTTTAGAAATGTAGCACTAATCAGTGCATGAGTTCAAAATGTAGCTGAAAGTTCAACCATTTTTGTATAAAATTCTATAACGTGTTTGTTCATGAAATTTTAGTTCTTCTGAAATAAATGCGTCAAGTTCCTAAAACAATTTTCTCTAGATTTATTGTGGGGTTTAAGGCCTTTGATCATGTAATGAAATACTAGTGATCAAAAAAATGTTTTGTTTATGCAATTTTTTTGTAAAAATAGTCAAAAATCGAATTTTTAATGTTTTACAGTGAGACAACTTGGATTTGAACGTTAACATAGAGAAATACGTCTCAGAAAAAGATTATCATGATTTGGTCAAGAAATGAGTGAGATATGGTTGTTCAAATCCAAATAAATAATTCTGGCAGAATGCATGTTACCTTTGGTTTGATTAAAGTGCCCCTTTGGGTCATATGTTCACAAGAATAACATGCATACTCTTTTTGGTAGAAAATGAAGGATAACATAATACAGTTTATAGAGGAACAAGAAACTTTTAGGTTCATGCATCCAATCCATAGTTTTAGGGATATACAAAGCCCCAAAGTGGGTGTTTCATTCTTATGATAGAGAACTCCTTGGAACCACTGAATCTTAAACTAAGATTGCACCAAAAATCTAATTTCTAGCACATGAATGGAGTGAATAAGCATCCAAGATGCACTAAAAACAGTTTAAGTGGGTTTTGTTATGTAAGAACACAAAAGAATTGAAGAATATGTAAAACTTGAGTTTTGAAATCATATGAATATGAATGCTTCTTTTTACTATTAGCATAGGTTTGATCCTGGATTTTCACTATTGTAACACATGAAATGCGCTTTTGGTGAAAATCTACAAACACTAATATTAAGGAAAAGATTCTAGCCAAGGGAGGGGCATAGAATCTAAAAATAGAGAGAAAATAAGTCGAAACCGATACCAAAATGTAGAGAATGAAGGAGAGAGTGAAGTCTCTTACCTTGAATTCGATTTCTGAAGCTTCAAAAACACCCAAACATCTCATGATTTTCATGGGTTGAAGGCTGATTTTTTCAAAGAAAGAGTTGAGAGAAGTAGAGAGTGTTTTTAGAGAAAAGAAAGAGATAAAGTGAATTTATGTCTCTCTGGATAGACCATCTCTCGTCGTCTCTTTGGGGCTATATTTGTCCAAAATTCGCCACAAAACTCCAGATACGTGAGATAACTTGCGAAAAATGAAATGGGAAAATATCTCCAAGAGAAGTTGCTTCTAAGAATGGTTTTAGTCTCTCAAAGTGACATGCAAAATCTGACCTCGAGATTTTACATCATGGGAACAAGGAATAGAGAGTGAGTGAGTGAGTGAGGAGAGAGAGAGAGAGAGAGAGAGAGAGAGAGAGAGACTATGAACGAATTTTGGGAGAAGAGAAGGCATTAAAGAGGCTTTAAAAGTCTGATTTTGAATAAATATGGCCTCTTAATCATTTTCATAACAATCATCTTTAGTTTTAATAAATATTCCATGTATTTTTTATAAACATCCAAGAGTTCATTTTTTTGTTTTTTATTCAAATATTTCGTTTTTAGAAATAAGTTTATAAACTAGTATTCTCTTGAATTAAATTCTCAACATGATAACTTATGATTTGATTCTTATAAAATCAAATTTTTTGATATTTCAAATAAATGAATAAAGGTTCATAACATATGAATGTAGGATTAGACAATCCTTGAATTATACTTTTGGCTCACAATTCAAATTATGATATTGGATATTAATTCCAACTTCTAGTTAAATCAAATTGTAATTTAATTAAATTGAGTTTGATAAGTACTTAAACTAGTTAAGCTCGTCATTTGTTCCGATTAGTAAATTAGGGTATTTAACTTACCCTTGAATTATGATCTATTGAACGTGATTTCATGTTTACTTTTGAGATTGAACTTTGGCACTTTACAACCTAGTTGGAGTATTCACATGTCAATGTGGCAACTTAGTAAAAGCTAAGTTACACTACTTGTTTTGAGGGATCTATTAAGTTGTGATCTAGCTCAACTTGTTGCATCTAAAGCCAAGTTATGTGCACGCATGGAAGTGACAAGGTTCTAGATGAGTCCTAACATGAGTTTTGACGGTTCTCACAGTGACTCAACCCTACAAGTGTTGTACTCAAACAAGAGCTGTGAAACAGGGCCAAATTCACTCTAAGATTATTTAAATTTTTTAGCATGTGAGTTAACGTATTCATTTAGTAGTTAATTCACACCTGAATGGATCCTACTAATCATCAAGCAAGAAACATTCAACAAGAAAATCTCTATAGAAAATAAGGCGTCATAATTCAGTCAATTCTATCACACAATTCCTGAATATCCCTACCCTACAACTAGCATGAAGTTCTATCATAATCATCATAAGAAAATAACAATGTGGGTATCTTGGGGTACACTTTCTTGCTCCGGCTGATCGTACACATCTTATCCTTCTTTGGTTACCATTGAAAACAATTTTGAAAAAAAAAATTAAAAACAATTTCGAAAATAATTTTGAAAACTTTTACAGATCCTTAATTTGAGTCTAGCTTCACACGAATGTTCATCCAATTCTATCAAACTAGGGATTTGATACCAATTTGTAACATCCCAAAAATCAAGGTAAAATTTTTATTATTCAAAACCAATCCATTAACCATAAATGTTTACAGAACTTAGTTTCCAAAAGTCAAAATCACAAATCAGAGTATCCCAAAATGAAATCTCATAAAAATTGAAGGATGTGCACGATCAAGCCTTCGCCTTGTCCCGATCATATGAAGTACATGAAACATAAAAATTAAACTATAAAACGATGCTTAGTCAGTTCCCCCAAATACCATACACAACATAACATATACAAACACGTATGTTGGGTCCAATCATTCATCGGGCTAGAATACCCTCGAGTCCACAGTCATTGGGTTGGATTACCCATGAGCCCACATCATGAGTCTGGCTTGCCTTTCTGGCCCATAGCTCATGTATGGATTTCTCTCGAGCCCACAACATATTTTCGACTTGACTTTTTTGCCCACAAATTATGTTTGGCTTGCTCCCAGGTTTGTTGGCTTCTGCACAGAGAAGTATTGTCTCAACTTAACTGCATAATTTCGATATATGCAATAGATAAACATATAACCATCAACATATAATCATATAGATCTAATAGATCAGTACAACATAGCAGAGTACTATATACCAGGATACATAACCAAATAGACCGACATTGGTGCCATCGACCCACAAGTACAGTAAGGAACTCACCTCAAGGTCTGAAAGGATAGCAGAAAAGAACGTTGCTCCAAATGACAACTCTACATGTCACCTATACAGAAACAAATGACCTAAACTCAAACTACAACTCAAAATACCCAAAATGTCCCTAGGTCAAACCCCAAGTCAATGGTCAAAGTCAACAAGTCAAAAATTCAAGGGAAGGTCAAGTTGGTTAAGTACGCCCAGTACGTGCAATGTACATATTGGTACGTGCAGCGTACTCCGTCTGAATCCAAATCTTCATATTAAGAACTTATTCCTTAAAGACCTCTTGTCCAAACTCAGATCTAGACCCATACAATCATTCTAAGTCATAAAGTTTCCACCATTATGACTTTCCATAGTTAGACAATGTCCAAAACCTAAAACCCTAAATTAATAAACCATTAGGACATCATAAATCTTGCATGGAGGAGATATAAGGACAAAGATCAAATTTTTATGGTTCCTAACACCTAAAAGGTTTGAAAGGACAACACTTCTGGTTAGAGAAATCCATACTCATGAAAACCAATCTTACCGGACCAAATTGAACACAAACTAAAGGATAACAAGATCTAAGAAATTAACTCATCAAGATTCAAACTTTATCCCTCCAACGGATGCTTGAGGGTGAAACACTTCTGGATCCAAGATGCCTTACGCTTCCAAGATGATTTCCCTTCCTGATTCTTCCTTCAAGAACACCAAAAATGCACTCTTAAGCTAAAAGATGCACACACACAATGGATTAGGATTTGCAAGGGACTATTTGGGAGATGGAGGTTGATGAGAAAAGGTCTTGAGGAGTTAATGATGCTTAAGTACAGCTCGAACCCTAAAAATTAGGGTTTGACCCCCAGCCACATAAGCCCAACGTACGTTGAGTACACCCAATGTAATTAACACAACCATGCGATTTCATGAAGTGGACAATGGGACCAATCTGCAACAAATTAAACACTTAAGGTCAAAATTGAAATTAACAAACAAAGGGGTATTACAGATGTATATGATTCATCCTAATTAAGTGTATTGTGAATTGACATTTTTCGTCATTGTTCGTAACTAAAATCCATACAGTGTATACTCAGGTATGACATTATGAATGGGTAAGGGTCTATGTCGTGAAAGAGGATTTGTTCATTCTTAAATTTGGTAGAAGCAATATCCCTAGGACCTTAATAATTTAGCATTGAAGATAAATATATAATTATACTCAAACCAAATTGGTAGTCATTGCATTATATAGTATGTTGTCTGGGTCATTGCTAATCTCTATTGAGAGACAAAATCTTGAACGTTTGAGTCAAATATATCTCTGATCTATAGTTATCTTTGAAGAAAAAATTACAACAATTTACGCATTTAATTGATTTTTAAGATCTGAAGAATCTACATAAGATTATCTTATACCTTTGAAGTATTCAGTTCACATAGATTTGTGTGTGTGTGTGTATGTGTGTGTGTGTGTGTATATATATATATATATATATATATATATATATATATATATGCTCTAATAAATCAAGATCCATTTTGCTACATGTCACCCTTTCATATAATTGGAAGCTTGTCATTTTTGTGTTTTTTTCTCCTTTTTATTCAAATACCAAAACATAATAATCAATATCATAAATATATTAATTAGCGTAGATGGTAAAATTTTATTTGTGAATTTTTATATTTATGCTATATGCTTGTCAATCTTATAAATTTTCTCTATTGATGCTTGCATATAAATAAGGCTTCTAGAAAATAATTAACAATCTAAAAGTTCATCTGCTAATTAGAAAATTTTCTGTTCAAATGAGAATATCATAATATTATTGAACTAATTTGCAACTTGATCAAAAGCCAAGTGATGGTATATTTAAGTTTTTAATTTCTATGGGATATATATATATATATATATATATATATATATATATATATATATATATATATATGGGAATTTGAAAATTATATTAGATAATAAAACAATATTTTAAGAGGTGAAGTTGATTTTTTAATCTATTGTTTGTATTTATTACAATGTATATTTTTTTAGAGTAAACTACATGAATCGTCTCTCGCACAGGTGTCAAAATGCACGTTCAATAAATATTTTCAAAAATTAACTTGGATTGTCTCTCGGTTGTTTAAAACATGCATGATGTGTAGGTGTGGTTGTTGATTATGATTTCTTGCGGCTTGTAGGCGTTTTCTGAAGAGGCATGTCTGATTTCATATTTAGTATTTGTATATGACCCAACTACAATGACATGTTTAAGAGGACTAGGGTTAGAGTTCTTGAAGTTTTTATTGTATCATATCAAAACTCATAACAAATTTAAAGCTTTTTGAAAAAAAACCCATTACTTAAGAAAAAATGTTTCCAATATCATTATTTTTAAAATATTATCAGATTCAAAGTCTCCGAGGATCTATCAACATAAAACCTAGGATGTGTACATTCATGCCTTTGCCTCGCCACAGTCCTCAGAAGTACTTAAAACAAAACTAAAACTGTAAGTCAACACTTAATGAGTTCCCCCAAAATACCACCACCATAAACATAACAAAAAACAACATGCATAACTGAGCCTTCTGCCTGATTGGACCGCCTCGCTGGGCCTACAACCTATCTGGACCGCTGTCGAGACTTTGGCATGACTGGACCGCCTCATTAGGCCTACAACCTATTCGAACTGCTCACCGGGCCTTCAGCTTGACTGGACTGCCTCGCAGACCTACAGTCTATCCGGAACGCCTCGACTATCTTGGCCATCAACACAAAGTAGGACCGTCTCAACCTAACCAACCATAATATGTTGACATATACATAACAATCAATAGTTAGCATATACAGGTAGTCATACAGATCTAACAGATCAGCACATCATAGCAACATCCTATATACCAGGATACAGATCTAACAGATCGCTACAGTATAGCAACATCATATATACCAAGATACATATCTAATAGATCACTACAACATAATGATATACTATCATATTGCATGATATCCAATCCAATGGGCCGGCCTTGGTGCCTTCGACCCATAAGTACAGTCAGTAAAACTCACCTCATATTCTGACGAAGAGCTGAACGATAAACTGCTTAAAATACTAGCTTTACAGGTCACCTATTCAAAAGATAGAGACCAAGACTCAATTATTGTTCAAATACCCAAAATATCTTTAAATCAAACTTGGTCAAAGTTAGCAAGTAAATGGAGTAAACACAGCCGAGTGTAACATCCCGATGATAAGGTACTTATAATTTCAACCATATAATTTAATTATGTTTCATATTGGTTCCTAAGTTCAAGAAAGTGTACAAAAGGAGCCCTAGTGGCATTTTTGTAATTTGGCATCAAGGGAGTACATTATACGTACGTGTGTACGCTGAGCGTACTTAGCAGATTTGGAAACCCTAATTTTTAGGGTTTAGCTCATATTTACACCTTTATGGATTCATTTCCCCTCACCTCATCAGCCTTCATCCCTCTCGAGATGTTTTGCAACTATAGTTCCCCTTGGAGAAGCTATTTCAACCTAAGAATGTGTGTGTTTTGTGTTTAGAAGAAGAAGGAAGGAAGCCAAGCTCATCTTGAATGAGTGAAGCATTTTGGATATGGATTTTCTACATCATTTGCAACCTTTCTGAGGTATAAGGCTTGAAACATGATCCCTCTAACATATGTCTATCATATAGATCTAGATTTGGATGTCTTTATGAAGTTTTTGGTTTAAAATTGTTAGATCTTGGACATGGCATGTTCTTGACCGTTAAGCTGTCCTTTTAGAGCCTAGGAGGGGTCTTGAGTAAAAAAAAATGGGTTCCGAATGGTTAGTTTTGTTGCATGCATCATTTAGAATGTCTTAATGGAATAAGACCTTTAGTTAAGCACATACTAGGCATGCTAAGTCATAGAGTTTGAGACTTTATGACTCCTTGGATTATTTTAGCCATTGATCTAAATTATGGACGTAAGAGCTTTAGCCATTAAGCTCTTAATGGATTTTTTTGGACTTCAAGGAGTACACCCTGCATACGAGGCCAACCACCCCGATGGTGATTAACATGTGACTATAAGGTACCCCCTGCGTTCTCACACTGGGTCAATTTGGTTGAGTTGACTCAGTTGACTTAGTTGGTTTGAACAGTTGACTTTAACTTTGACCAAGTTTGATCTTGAGGGTATTTTGGGATTTTGATGGAAATTGGTCATTTGGTGGGAATAGGTGTAGGTTAGAGAGCTGAGATTTGGAGACAAGACCTCATCAACTTTTGCCTAGTTTGCGAGGTGATTTTTCCTCACTGTATTTGCGGTTCGAAGGCACCAAGGCCGACCATTTGGATTTGATATCTGGTTATGTATGTTATTGTGCTATAGTGATTTGTTAGATGAATATCCAAGTATATAGTGTTGGTTTTATGTACTCTAACATTCCTATGGTGGACATACAACCCTAATGCTTTGGATCTAAATTTTCTCTAATTATACCTACAACATTGGTTTCCAAAGCATGAACCCTAAACTAGCATACAAAATTTGATACATGAATAATAATACTAGTTAGAAAATTATCTTTGTATGTAGCTAGTAAGACTTTGGCCTTATGAGAACTTAGCACCCCATGTGTTGTGCCTCAAACAAGTCACAAACACCAATAAACATCTAGATGGATATGGGAGAGATTTAGAAGACTAGAAATCAGATTCTACATCTTGGAATGCAAGGTGGTAACCGATTTTAGCTTATATATATATATATATATATATATATATATATATATATATATGTGTGTGTGTGTGTGTGTGTGTGTGTGTGTGTGTGTGTGTGTGTGTTTTCAAGGGTCCTGTGTGACCCTAATCCATACATATAAGCTTATGATCCATCCATTTGATTTGGATAAATACTTCATGGACCATAATCCCATCACAAAACAAATCATTGATCATTAGCCCAACTCATATGTATAAATTTAATTAGTCTCTTTTTATCACTAAATTAATTCTAAATTAATTCTTGATCGATAGTAATTAAATAATATGATTCCTCAATTAATATATTATACTTATAATATATTAATAAATCATAAATAACCTCTTACTCAAATATCCATCTATCAAATTGTTCTGGTGAAGGCAACCCGAAATGGGTCGTGCTACTATCGGGTCAAGTACATACCAATTATAGTTATGGGCTTAAACACCTAATCCAACAGTCTCCCACTTGGATAAGTCTAATAACTATAATTGCCAATGTAACTTAAAATCCGATTAGCAATCGTAGCTTTCAAAAAGCTGATGTCAAACTTTGACACGTCCATTAGATAAATGATCATATAATTCTTTGTTCTACAAGATATCGTGTGGAAAAAGACATGGAATAAAGTCATACTCATTGTTCAACAGTTTGTTTCCTGATTTCCGATTTGTTTGACATAGAACTTAATTGAACGCATCAATTAAGTCCTGATCGGGCCCGACACATAAGTCAAAAAAATCATTGAGGGGCCCAAGATATCGCTTTTAATCCTCTTAGGATAAAAGGAACACATAAACTTTGACTTATATGCTTGTACTAACTATTCGTTGAAACATACACAACAACACGTTTTATAACATCGAGTTACCAATGCATTTTCGTACTATCAATGTACAACCAACTCATAATCAACAACTCATATATCTTAGTTTGAAGACTATACTATATTATCATCTCACAATCACTCGTGATAAATTCCATGAAGTGATTCATGTGAGTGTGGGTTTAATCAAATACTCAAATCTTATTTCAAGAGCACTCATGAACGTTTGTAGCAAACTTTGCAATGTCTAACACCTTAGACAATCTTACAAAAAGCCTTTCATGACAGTCTACTTTCATAACCTACTTTCAAAGTATAATCGACTGTGGATAGTTTGAATAATCTTATTATTCTGGAAGTCAAAACATGAAAAATGAAACAATAGTAAACAATTGGAACAAGATAATAATTTTACTTATAAATATAACTTTTTTTATTCAATCATCAAATGTCAATTACATTTTAGCTATTACAAGTTTCTAAATGTCTATTTAATCATTAAAACTAATATCATCATCCAGCCCGGTTCTCCTAGCATGTTGCAAGTGCTTAACCCTACTCAGTCCCATCGTAAGGGGATATGCTGGGTTTTCCTCTGACTATACCCCCTTCATTACGAGGAGTCCTTCTTCTATTCAATGTCTTATGAAGTGATATTTTTTGTCGATGTTCCTGGATCTGCCATGATCCCTTGGTTCCTTGGCTTAGGCTACCGCACCCTCGCTGTCACAGAAAATCTCCATAGGCTCCTTTACAGCTGGTACAACTCCAAGGTCTCCGATGAAGTTCTTTAGCCATATCCCCTCCTTCTATGCTTCACTTGCTGCTATATATTCTGATTCGCACGTTGAATCAGCTACAGTCTCCTGTTTGGAACTTTTCCAAGTTACTGCTCCACCATTTAGGGTAAATATCCAGCCTGACTGAGAGCAGAAATTACATATGTCAGTCTGAAAACTGGCATCACTATACCCTGTCACTCTTAAATCATCACTCCCACCGAGGGTAAGGACCCAGTCCTTAGTCCTCCACAGGTACTTTATAATGTTCTTTACCGCAGTCCAGTGAGTATTACCATCGTTCCCTTGACATCTACTAACCATGCTCAAGGCGAAGGCTACATCAGGGAGAGTGCATTTCATAACATACATGATCAAGCCAACAACAAAATCATATAGTATTCGACTCATTTCTGCTATCTCAGCATATGTACTTGGACTCTGAGTCTTACTTAGTTTGGTATTGCTTAGGATAGGTAATTCACCTTTCTTGGACTCCTCCATGCTGAAATCTTTCAACACCTTGTCCAAGTAGGTAGTTTAACTAAGTCCTATTAGTCTTTTACTCCAATTTCTCAATATCCTTATCCCTAGAATATAAGCAGCTTCTTCGAGGTCCTTCATAGCAAAACACTTCCCAAGCCAAGACTTAACCTCCTGCAAGGTTGGAATGTCATTTTCTATGAGCAGTATGTCATCCAAATACAACACTAGAAAGCTAACTATACTCCCACTAGCTTTGACATATACACATGTCTCATTCATGCTTCTTGAGAAACCAAAATCTTTGACTTTCTCATCAAAACAAGGTCCATCTGCAAGATGCTTGTTTCAATCGATAAATGGATTTCTCAAGCTTACACACTCTATTAGGGTAGTTTGCATTGACAAAAATCTCTGGCTGATTCATGTAAACATCTTCAACCAAATTCCCATTTAGGAAAGCAGTTTTGACATCCATTTCCCATATTTTATAATCATGAAATGCAACTATGGCTAGCATAACCCTTATCGATTTAATCTTGGCCGTTAGTGAGAAGGTCTCATCATAGTTAACTGCAGGAGTTTGAGCAAAGCCCTTCGCAACCAATCCTACCTTATAGGTGTGTACTTTCCGATCCATGTCGGTCTTCTTCATGATGATCCATTTGCACCTGACTGTCTTACGGCCTGGTACATTGTCAACCAAGTTCCAAACTTGATTGTCATACATGGAATGAATCTCGATGTCCATTACCTCTTTCCATATAGTAGACTCAGGGCATGTCATGGCATGTAGTTGTTAGGTTCATCTAAATTTACCAGCATGCTATCACTAATAAATGTATCACCTTCAGTAGTAATATGGAAACCATAAAACTCAGGTGTATTTCTAACTCTACTGGAACGCCTCAGAGGTAAGGAATCGTCAATCGGTTCAACTGGAGTTTCCTCTTCAGGTTGAGCGCTAATGTTTGATGTTCCTTCATCACTTAACTCTTGAATATCTTCAACGTCAATTTGCCTCCCATTTTCCTCCTGGCATATGATTTCTCTCTCGCGGAAAACCCCTCTCCTCGCAACAAAGACAACATTGCCACTCGGTCAATAAAAGAGATATCCAAAGTATTTCTATGGGTAGCTGATAAAAATACATCGCTCACTATCAGGTTCGAGCTTGTCGTGTGTCTCTCGTCTTATGAAAGCCTCGCAACCCCAAACCTTAATGTGGTCTATTGAGGGAACCTTCCTTGTCCACATTTCATGAGGTGTTTTGGAAACCATTTTAGTTAGGAATAGATTAAGGATATGGGTGGCAGTCTCAAAGGCCAGAAGTCCTCATAGGACTTTTGAAGCTCAATAGTCATGGTAGCTATCATAATACACGACCCTTTGGTCACGTCCCTCTCATGGGCCTTGTATTCAGCAATATGTTCGAGAGTAGCAGTAGATTCATCAATCTCTTTAAGCTCTTCATGGAGAACATATTCTTTGTCCTCTTAGCAAATGGTCATTCGGATGTTTCGAATCCAATCATTGAAATTCGTTCAATCGAATATAACCCTCCCACATAAGTTCATGGGGGAGAAAGAGCCAAAAGGGATTGGGTTAGAAGCATTGTTTGAAGTAGACATCTGAAAAGAAAGACAAAGTTTAGATTAGATAAGGATCCTTAATATAACACTCAAAATGAAATATTAAGGCTAGGACCCAAAAACAATATTTTACAATTCGGAGAGGGATGCCGTAATCCATTTGTAAAATTTTTGAAGGTAGGCAAATGACGATTTACCGATTTCCATCATGAAAAATGAAAAAGAAGATTTAGGTATTAATGGAATTGAAATTCCTATATTATTTTGAGATTCATTGAACTTTTTAATGACATGTTTAAATCTCGATTATGCCTTTCGAGTTTGTGATTGGGATACCGAGGGTCACAAACAAGGTGTGAATAACCATCCAAATTAGCTTGGTACTCTCGATGTTACAAATCACCTAATCAATGTGTCAGTTAACCACACACGCTCCATTGATCCATGATTAACACCAAGCTACCCTTTGCACACATTGTCAGTCTTAAATTAGTGTCGGTTAACCACGCACGCTCTACTAACGACTTAACAATGTGCAAAATGCAATTTCATGGAATAGCACCATCTTCACATTTTTCCTAAAGTAACTAAGATTTGGGAATTTATAAAAGTTTGAATACTTTGTATATTTTCATTATACTTATTACTGAGAATTAATGTCCTATCCTACCCGTTTGGCTAACGACCCTCCACCAGTCAAAGAAGCAGTGGGTGAGAGTGAACACCCATTAAACAACCATTTTATAGGTAGTAACCTTATATCCCCCTTATAGACCGGCTTCGTGAATGAGGCTTACTAACGGTAAGACTGACTTGTCTTATACATACATAGATATATATATATATATATATATATATATATATATAAGTATTAAACTTTAATATTATAATAGTACAGGGTTGAATTTTAAACTTTTAATAATCTAGGGTTTGGAATTAAAGTTTCATAAATGTAACTTTTTAAGTTCCAAAACTTGAGGGCAAGTTTTGTAACTTGTCAAAACTTTTGATTTCCGTAACTTATGGAATTATTGTTTCACTGATGTGACCTTTCCAATTCCATAACTTGAGGACAAGTTATAAACTTTCCAAGAGCTTTGCAATTTCATAACTAATAAGAATTAATTCTTCATGAATGATAACTTTTCACATTCCATAACTTGAGGACAAGTTATGGAACTCTTCAAGAAACACTTCTAGATCAAATTAACTAATCCAATTATCATATAATGATTACTTACCAATTTGGCCTAATTTGATCCATATTACATGATAATTTTGAATTTTACAAATAACTAGTTTTTCACAAAATCTTGTAATTATCTTAAAATTTGATAACATCATGTTATTGGATGGGGATTAACGTTACCATATAATTAAAATCAAATTTTATGAACCAAAACAGTTTGTGGTAATGTTCCTAATCTAAAACAGGCTAAAAACTTGAAGATTTTGTCATCAAATGCACCAACTCGTCGAGTGCACTTATGAACTCGATGAATTCATCACCATAAGGCACCTACTCGTCGATTTCATACATGGACTTGTCGAGCAAGCCTTGGCAAAATCCAGAATTTCAGTTTTTTTAGCTTTGAAAATTACACAATTGCATCAATACAATAGAAAACACCCATGTCTCTGATACCACTGTTGGGTTTTATGTACTCTGACATTCCTTTGGTGCACATAGTGTTGGGTTATGAGCATTCTAACACTCCTAAGTGTACATGCAACCCTAAATACCTTGGATCTATGTTTTCTCTATTATACATGCAAATAAGATATTCCAAGGTATTATCCTAATCTAGCATCTAAAACAATGAATATAACAAGATAGAATACATACCTCTTTCATGTAGAAAGTCTTCATGAAGCTTGAGTGCCTAGTGCCCCAAGTGTGACACCTCAAATGGAATCACAATCACCAAAACACTTAGAATAACTTGATATAATTCTACAACTCATGAAATCGGCTAGCCCTTTCTTTTCACACACTAGTGTGATTCTAGTGGCCGATTTGGTCAAGAATAAGATGCTTATATAGTTAGGGTTACACCATGTAAACCCTAATTGACATGGCCTTTCATTTCCATGATCCATGGGTACAAATACACCATGCAGCATCCATGGACCATCCTATGGGTTTTAGCCCAACTTGATTATCCATGGAGCATTAGCCCACTATACAAGTATGGATGATTTACACAATCAACCCATATATTTAATTAGTCTTCTTTTGATCACTTAATTAATCCTAGATTAATTCTTGATCAATACTAATTAAATAATCTTATTATTCTTATTATTAATATACTAGAACTTATAATATATTAATAACCATAAGTGTCTTATTTCTCTCATTATAGTCTATCCAAGTGCATGATGGTATGCAACCCAAATGGACTATGCCGGGTCGGGTCAAGTCTTACCAATTATAGTTATGGACTTAGACATTAATCCAACACATAGAACCCTTATGATTTGGATCTAAGTTTTCTCTAATTACACAAGCAACATTGGTTTCCAAACCATGAAGCTTAAACTAGCATACAAAATTTGATACATGAATCATAATACTAGTTAGAATATTACCTTTTTATGTGGCTAGTAAGACTTTTTCCATATGAGAACTTAGAACCCCAAGTGTTGTGCCTCAAACAAGTCACAAACACTAATAAACAACTAGATGGATATGAGAGAGATTTAGGAGTGTAGCACCGTAAAAATTTAAACAATTTTTCGCATTTCAAAAACCATATAATGTCAATCACATCCATATTTTAAAACATTGTATCATCATTATCTCAATACAAATCCAAGATCAAAACATATGAACTCCAGTGTGTGTGTGTACGAGTCATGCCGGCACCTTCCCGCGATCGTCACTGGTACCTGAAACACCACATGCAACACTGTAAGCATAAATGCTTAGTGAGTTCCCAAAAATACCGCATAACACATATCAGCCACTTAAGGCTGTAACTCTGTTGACCCTCTGGTCGACTATCTCTGTGGGACCCTCTTGGTCCCATAACTCTGTGGACCCACTGGTCCTAACTCTATAAACTCTAAATCATACATATCACATATCAAAATAAATCACAACACATAATATCATGCAAATACACTGGCATATAACTCTAGAATACTCTGTCACATAACTCTCTTACCGCACTAGGTAAAGTATAGTGATACGACTCACCTTAGATGTCCTGGTATATCTCTGACTCGGTAGAAATATGATCTAGCCTCCGCCTAATCCCACAAAGTAAATATTCTCATAAATATAACTCTCGGGACTAGACTCAACCCTATCTAGGCGAAAGACCATTTTACCCCTCTATCAGTTCAAAGGCCACATTGTTGACCAAACCCTAAAAATCTACGAAAGTCATCGGTCAAACTTTGACCCGACTCGTCGAGTGCACTTGGGCGACTCGGCGAGTCTACACATGTCTACTAACTCTTTTAGTCCCCTTGGCACATCGAGTTCCTCACCTTACTCGACGAGTCACACCTGGCATGAATCGCGGGGCCACCCCGACTCAACTTGCCGAGTCTCAAGAACAACTCAGTGAGTTCCGCCTTGAACTCTAGTCCCCTAACTCTCTCTGACTCACTGCGTTATTTCCGAACTCGGCAAGTCTATTCACTGAGTGATTTACGGGAAACCCTCACCCTACTCGCCGAGTATGATCTTTAGACTCAGCGAGTTCGTGCCATGCACAAACTCCATAGACCTCCTGAGGTCAGATATGTCCCTTTAATCCATAGATCTGACCTTCCCAAGCATGATAATCATGTAAAGTTTAGACCTTGACACTCATATAACATATAGATGGTCTAACTTAGTGATTTAGCCCCAAAAACAATATCCTAAGTTCATGGCTCCCAAAATAGTTCATAAAGCTCCAAGGGTTAAGGTCTATGGACCTCTTTGAGTCAAGATCCAAAGCATAAACTCGAGAGAGGACCAATTGCTCCAAATATCCATCCTCTAAAGGGGTTAGAAAACCCTAACTCTAAGGGTCAACACCAAATCTGAAGAAGGTCCGAACAAATACCTCAATATGAAGTCTCTGAACTCTGAAATCACCAGAATCGCACCTCCTTCAGCCTCCTCTTGCCCTGGTCACCTCCTTCTTGCTATTACACCAACAAAATGATCAAGAATAGTCTGTCCTTCCTCACAAGCGCTCTAGATCTCTTAGGGTTTCTCTCTGGGGTTTGGTAGCCACAAATGATGGCCCTAAGGGCCTTTAAATAGGTCCCAAACCCAGGAAATTAGGGTTTCATTAAATAGTGTGGACTCGCCGAGTCCACTCATGAACTCGTCAAGTCCAGCTATGATCCTGGACACGAATCTGCAACCATACATGGCGAGTCTAAACGCCAACTCGCCGAGTCCCCTCCCAACCTCCAAAAATAAAGGAATAATCAATATACCTCGGAATCCGGGTGTTACAATTCTCCCCCACTAGAATTAGACTTCGCCCTCGAAGTCTCACTCTGCAAACAACTCTAGATGCTGCTCCCGCATCTCACGCTCTGGCTCCCAAGTCAATTCTGACCCCTTCCGATGTTGCCACTGGACCTGCAACAGAGGCACCTCTTTGTTCCTCAAAATCTTGATCTTCTGATCCCTAATCGCCACCGGTCTCTCAATATTGTTCACGCTCGAATCCACCTAAATATCTTCTAATGGTACCACTGCCGACTCATCGGCTATACACTTTCTCAGCTGCGACACGTGGAAAGTGTCATGGATCTGACCCAACTTTGCCGGTAACTCCAAACGGTAGGCTACCCTGCCTACCCTCGCGATCACCCTGAAAGGACCAATATATCGGGGCCCCAACTTGCCCCACTTCCTGAATCGAATCACTCCTTTCCAAGGAGAGACCTTCAGGAGCACGAAGTCGCCGACCTGAAACTCAAGCTCGGACCGGCGTCTATCCGTATAACTCTTCTGACGACTATGAGCAGTCAACAACCTCTGTCTGACCTGCTGAATCTGTTCTGTCATCTGAAGCATAATCTCGGTACTACCCATCACACGCTGCCCTACTTCTCCCCAGCAAATGGGGTCCGACACCTCCTCTCATACAACAGCTCAAAGGGTGGCATAGCAATGCTCGAATGATGGTTGTTGTTGTAGGAAAACACTGCCAAGGGCAAGTACGTGTCCCAACTCCCGCCGAAATCCAACACACATGCTCAGAGCATGTCCTCGAGTGTCTGAATCATCCGCTCACTCTGCCCGTCAGTCTGTGGGTGGTATGTGATACTAAAATGCAGTATCATACCCAATTCCTCATGAAACTTCTTCTAGAATCTGGAAGTGAAACATACATCTCGATCTGAGACAATCGAGATCGGCACTCCATGCCGCAGTACCACCTCTCTCACATTCATTTCTGCCAACCTCTCCCCGAAAGAGCTCTCACTGATAGCAAGGAAGTGAGCGCTCTTCGTCAACCTGTACACAATCATCCAAATTACATTGACACCTCTCGCAGTCCTTGGCAATTTGGTTATGAAATCCATGGTAATCTGTTCCCATTTCCACTCGGGAATCTCTAACGGCTGCAGCTTACCATGTGTATGCTGGTGCTTGGGCTTAACCCTGCGACAGGTCAAGCATCTCTCTAAAAACCATGCGACATTCCTTTTCATACAGGGCCACCAATACTCCCTTTTCAGGTCCAAATACATCTTAGTGGCCCCGGGATGGATCGAGAACTTCGATCGATGAGCCTCTTCCATCAAGATGGTACGCGTCCCGCCCACAGAAGGTACCCATATCCGACCCCGAAATGTCATAAGCCCCCGGCTATCGGTAACGAATTCCAATACCAGCCTGACAACTCGCTCTCTCTTCTGGCGCTCTGGCCTCAGCCTGGGCCCCACGAATAGCGTCCAACACTGGGGTCATCACTGTCAATCTCAAACAAACATCTCGCATCGGGGCGCCTTCCGCCCTTCGGCTCAGTGCATCGGCAACAACAATAGCCTTGCCTGGGTGGTACAGGATCACACAATCATAATCCTTCACCACATCCAACCACCTCCTCTGGCGCATATTCAGTTTGGGCTGATCCATCAAATACTTCAAGCTGTTGCGGTCCGTGTATATCGTACACCGAACCCCATACAGATAGTGTCGCCAGATTCTGAGGGCGAACACTACCACTCCCAATTCCAGATCATGAGTGGGATACCTCGACTCATGAGGCTTAAGTTGCCTCGATGTATATGCTATCACATGCCCCCTCTGCATAAGCACCACTCCCAATCCGGATATCGATGCATCACAATATACCACGAAATCCTCCATCCCTTCCGGAAGGGTTAATACTGGGGCTTCGCATAATTTCTGGCCACGTGTCTCGAACGAGGTCTGCTGCTCCAGACCCCAAGAAAATGCAACACCCTTCCGGGTCAACTTGGTGAGTGGCACGACGATCTTGGAGAAATCCTTAATAAATCTCCGATAATAGCCGGCCAAACCCAGAAAGGTGGGTGATCTCGGCACCTCCCACCTCATGACCGCCTCAATCTTGGACGGATCGACCAATATCCCATTCTGGTTGACGAGATGCCCCAAAAATTGAACCACTCGAAACCATAACTCACATTTGGAGAACTTGGCATAAATCCTCTCTGATCTTAGAACTCCGAGGATCTCCCTCAAATGCTCCTCATGCTGCTCTCTGGATCTCGAATACACCAATATGTCGTCGATGAACACGATCATCGAGCGATCCAACATCGGTATGCACACTCTGTTCATGAGATCCATGAACACCGTCGGTGCGTTGGTGAGTCCGAAAGGCATCACCACGAACTCGTAATGCCCATAATGAGTCTTGAATGTTGTCTTATGGATGTCCTCATCTCGCACCCTCACCTGATGATACCTAGACCTCAAATCGATCTTGGAGAACCAAGATGCTCCCTGCAACTGATCGAACAAATCGTCGATCCTCGGCAACGAGTAACGGTTCTTGACCGTTAGCTTGTTCAACTCCCGGTAATCAATACACATCCGGTGTGAACCATCCTTCTTCTTGACAAAAAGGATAGGTGCTTCCCATGGCGAACTGCTCGGCCGAATAAACCCCTTCCCCAGCAGCTCCTGGGGCTGCGAGGATAACTCCTGCATCTCTGGAGGCGCAAGGCGATAAGGCGCCTTGGCGATAGGTGCAGCCCCCGAAACCCAATCGATATTGAACTCTACCTGCCTCTCCAGAGGCACATCCGACAACTCCTCTGTAAATACATCTGGAAACTCACGCACTATCGGGACCTCATCAACTGAACTCGGTCTCTCTAAATCAACCCTCGCATCCATCACATATGCTACAAATCCCCTACAGCCCTGCTGTAGACTCTGTCTCGCTCTGGCGGCCAAAAAAAATGCTGACCCCAAACGTGTACCCTCGCCGTACATCGTAAGAACTCCCCCAATGGGGTCTCGCATGGTCACCAGCTGTCTCTCGCAGTCGATAACCGCTCCCACTTTGCTCAACCAGTCCATGCCCACGATGACACAGATATCCCCCATCGCAATAGGAACCAAATCAATCAGAAAATCGACGCCGAAAATCTCGAGTACACATCCTCGGATTACCCGAGCGTCATACACCGTCCTCTCGTCAGCTATGGAAACTCTCAGAGGTCGAATCAATGCCTCTCTACTAATACTGATGTGTTGACTAAAAGCCAAAGATACAAAAGAACGACTTGCACCCGAGTCAAATAACACCAAGGCAGGTACAGAATTCACAAGAAAAGTACCTACGCATAACATAAAATAAACACTACATCGCAACATCAAAATAAATACAAGAAAGGATACATACAAGCCACAACGTCAGGTGCAGCGCGGACCTCCTCCGCAGTCAACTGAAAGGCTTTCCCTCGTGCCTTTGGTACTTCTTCCTTCATTGGCCGGCTCTCAACAGCTCTGATAGCAGCAGGGGCATATCCCTGAGGTGCTCCCTGAGCTATCCCTCGCAACTGTGGATACTCTGCCTTGCGGTGTCCGGTCTAGTTACAGTGGAAACACACTGCAAACCCCTTGGGGCAATCCTTGGCCATATGCCCCTCCTTGCCACATTTGTAGCAAGATCCCGCTCTGCACACCCCATCGTGGCTCTTGCCGCACTTACCACAAGTGCGGCCCTTTTGACTCCCAGATCTCGAATCAGCGGGCTTGGCCCGCTTGGCTGCCGGCTGAGACTACGCTGGTCGCCGATCCCTCCCCTGAGACTCAGCCTCCTCCCTAGCCTAAGTCTCCAGCTCTATCTCCCTCTTCCGGGCATTTGCCTGAATCTCAGCAAATGTCTGGTACGTTGAGTTCGCCACGAACTCCCGTATATCCCTCCTCAAAATACTCAAATATCGGCTCATACGTTCCTGCTCGGAGGACACGTGCTCTGGGCAGAACATCGACCGCTCATGGAACATCCTTGTAATCAATGTGACAGACTCAGTACCCTGCTTGAGGGTCAAAAACTCTTGGGCCAAATGCTCCCTCTCCACCTGGGGAACGTACTTGTCACGAAACATAGCAGTGAACCTCTCCCAGGTCATTGCAGTAAGCGCAGCAGGCGTATAATACGCCGTCACAAACTTCCACCAGTCCTTCGCTCCCAAGCGAAGCTGGTTGAGCGCGAACCGGATTCTCAAATGCTCAGGAGATGAGCAAGTAAAGAAACACCCCTCAATGTCTGAAATCCACCTCATCGCTGCAATCGGGTCCTGGGTCCCATTAAACTCCGGTGGTTTTGCGTTGCTAAACTCCCGGAACAGCAACACATCACCACCCTGCGGTCTAGCCGCAGCTACAACTGCAGTGGCTGCAGCAACAGTAACATCAGAAAGAGCAGCGTATATCTCATCAAATGTCTCTATCAGGGTGGTCTTGATAGACCCGAGCATCTCTGGAATCTCAGCGCGGATGGCAGCAGCCACCTCATCATGAATCATCTGGCGGAGCTCCTCGTCGCTCACACCCCCTCCACTAGTCCCTGGTCTGTGGCGCGTTCCCACCATGATACCTCTCTAAAATGCAACACAAGATATCAAAGACTCGCTCGAATGTGCACACACTCGATGCCCCCAATCCTACTTGGTTCCTAGTACCCTAAAGATTCCTACTTGGGTTGAGCATTGACCCAGTGCCTTCGGTAGTACGGGTCCAATCCTACCGACCACACCGACTCAACATTCATTCCATGTCCTCCTCCCGGAGTCCCCAAATTTCCAAGAACTCTACTCTCTTAATCATGTGCTACTCATAAGCAGATATCTCATAAGCACCTCACTGCTATCTAAACACTCTCAAACATTTCTAGCAGTAAAAACCCCTAAACTAAGGCATCATATATAAGGTCACTCTAGTCCTAATAAGAATACCTAGTATACTCTAGCATGCATATCATAATTCGTCATATAGCATAAAATAACATATCTGATAGCACTTATTGCAAGGGTGTTTTGGGAAATCACCGTTCGGGCGCTGGCTGATCGTACACACGGCTCTGCTCTGTTTGTATCAAAACTCTTTTTACTCTTTTCAAAAATTTTACTTTATTATCAAATTTCCCTCAAATCCTCAGTTTGAGTTCAGATACGCCCGAAGACGCATCCGAATCCCTCAAACCAAGGCTCTGATACCAACTTGTAACACCGTAAAAATTTAAACAATTTTTGGCATTACAAAAACCATATAATGTCAACCACATCCATATTTTAAAACATTGTATCATCATTATCTCAATACAAATCCCAAGATCAAAACATATGAACTCCAATGTGCGTGTGTACGAGTCATGTCGGCGCCTTCCCGCGATCGTCACCGGTACCTGAAACACCACACACAACACTGTAAGCATAAATGCTTAGTGAGTTCCCAAAAATACCGCATAACACATATCAGTCACTTAAAGCTGTAACTCTATTGCCCCTCTGGTCGAATATCTCTATGGGACCCTCTTGGTCCCATAACACTGTGGACCCACTGGTCCTAACTCTGTAAACTCTAAATCATGCATATCACATATCACAATAAATCACAATACATAATATCATGCAAATACACTGGCATATAACTCTAAAATACTCTGTCACATAACTCTGTTACCGCACTAGGTAAAGTATAGTGAGAAGACTCACCTCAGATGTCCCGGTATGTCTCTGACTCGGTAGAAATATGATCTAGCCTCCGCCTAATCACACAAAGTAAATATTCTCATAAATATAACTCTCGGGACTAGACTCAACCCTATCTAGGCGAAAGACCATTTTACCCCTCTATCATTTCAAAGGCCACATTGTTGACCAAACCCTAAAAATCTACGAAAGTCATCGATCAAACTTTGACCCGACTCGTCGAGTGCACTTGGGCGACTCGGCGAGTCTACACATGTCTACTAACTCTTTTAGTCCCCTTGGCACATCGAGTTCCTCACCTTACTCGACGAGTCACACCTGGCATGAATCGCGGGGCCACCCCGACTCAACTCACCAAGTCTCAAGAACAACTCGGCGAGTTCTGCCTTGAACTCCAGTCCCCTAACTCTCTATGACTCACTGAGTTATTTCCCAACTCGGCAATTCTATTCACTGAGTGATATACGGGAAACCCTCACCCTACTCGCCGAGTCTGATCTTTGGAATCGGCGAGTTCATGCCATGCACAAACTCCATAGATCTCCTGAGGTCAGATCTGTCCCTTTAATCCATAGATCTGACCTTCCCAAGCATGATAATCACGTAAAGTTCAGACCTTGACATTCATATAACATCTAGATGGTCTAACTTGGTGATTTAGCCCCAAAAACAACATCCTAAGTTCATGGCTCCCAAAATAGTTCATAAAGCTCCAAGGGTTAAGGTCTCTCGACCTCTTTTAGTCCGGATCCAAAGCATACACTCGAGAGGGGACCAATTGCTCCACATATCCATCCTCTAAAGGGGTTAGAAAACTCTAACTCTAAGGATCAACACCAAATCTGAAGAAGGTCCGAACAAATACCTCAATATGAAGTCTCTGAACTCTGAAATCACCAGAATCGCACCTCCTTCCGCCTCCTCTTGCCTTGGTCACCTCCTTCTTGCTATTACATCAACAAAATGATCAAGAATGGCCTCTCCTTCCTCACAAACTCTCTAGATCTCTTAGGGTTTCTCTCTGGGGTTTGGTAGCCGCAAATGACGGCCCTAAGGGCCTTTTATTATGTCCTAAACCCAGGAAATTAGGGTTTCATTAAATAGCATGGACTCGCCGAGTCCACTCATGAACTCGTCGAGTCCAGCTGTGATCCTGGACACGAATCCGCGACCATACTCGGCGAGTCTAAACGCCAACTCGCCGAGTCCCCTCTCAACCTCCAAAAATAAAGGAATAATTAATATACCTGGGAATTCGGGTGTTACAAGGAGACCAGAACTCGAATTGTACTTCTTGGAATGCAAGGTGGTAACCGATTTTAGCTTATAGATACGTATATATATATATATATATATATATATATATATATATATGTGTGTGTGTGTGTGTGTGTATAGAATTTCAAGGGTCATGTGTAACCCTAATCCATACACATAAGCTTAAGATCCATCCATTTGATTTGGATAAATACTTCCTGGACTAACCCATAAGTCCATCACAAATCAAATCATGGATCATTAGCCTAACTCATATGTATCAATTTAATTAGTCTCTATTGATCACTAAATTAATTTCAAGTTAATTCTTGATCAATACTAATTAAATAATATGATTCCTCAATTAATATATTATACTTATAATATATTATTAAATCATAAATAACCTCTTACTCAAGTATCCATCTATCAAATTTTTCTAGTGAAGGCAACCCGAAATGGACCATGCTACTATCGGGTCAAGTACATACCAATTATAGTTATGAGCTTACACACCTAATCCAACATATAGGATGATGGTATGCTTAGTGATCTGTAGACATGTCTGATTGTCTGTAGACCGTTATGTGATTAGCTGTTATATGTACACATATATGGTTGATGGCTAAGGCTTTAATTCTTTGTATGTAAGCCAATAGGCCGAAGGGCATACCAACCCGATGGTTGATTGGTCTTGAGGGTATTCCGTCCTGAGAATGATTGGACCTGTTGTAGAATGACATTCCAACCCAATGATTGATGGGCCTAGTGTATTCCAATCCGATGGTTGATTGGACATATAGTGTATTGGCATTCCAACCCGATGGTTAAGGGGCCTGGGGTTTTCCAACCTGATGGTTGATTGGACCTAACATGTTGTTATTGTATTTGCTATTTGTTTATGTGTTGGTACTTTAGGGGATCTCACTAAGTGTTGGCTTACAGTTTTAGGTTAACTTTCATGTACTTTAGACGATCGCGGGAAGCGAAAGGCGTGACCATTCACATCCTCATGTTTTGACTTATGATTTTGGAAGACTCTGATGTTGAAAATGTTTCGAAAACTATGATAATAAGAAATTTGTAAATTTGAATTGGTTTAAAAAAAAGTTTAATTTTCTTGTGATTTTTATGGGTGTTGCACCCAGTCAATTCAACTTTGTACGCATGGCGTACTCCAAAGGTGCGTAGGTCATACTCAAGTCTTGACCGCGGTCGGGATAGTTGACCACGTATGTGCTGTGTACTCCAGGTTACGCAGGGCGTACGCTCAGAATTCCCACATCTTCAATAAGAGCTTAATGCCTTCAGCTCTCACGTCTAACTTTCAGATCCAATGCTAAATTACCCTCAACAGTCATAAAGTTTCCAACTTTATGACTGTGCGTGTCCATTAAGTGCCCAATACCCTATAGTACAACATCTTAATGCATTAAGACGTTCTAAAGAATGCATTGGGAAAAACTAACCATCAAGACCACATTTTTATGACTTAAAACCCTTACTAAGGTCTGAAAGAATGACTTATTGAATCTACAACATGCCATGCTCAAGAATCACCACTTTGGGATAAAAAGTAACTTAATGGAATGAATGTCTAGATCTACAAGATGGAGTGATAAAGTTGCAAGTATTATACCTCTTGGAGGTTGCAAACAAGGAGGAAATCTCATAACCAAAATTCTTCCAAGCTCCAAGATCTTCTCACCACCTTCTTCTTCTTTTTCAAATACACCTCCAAAACACTCTTATGGGCTTAAAAATAGACTCTTCCTAGGGTTGCTTGAAGACAATTTTTCACATAGTGAGGCTGAAAAAGAATGAAATATGAGGCTATAATGAGGTTTAAATGTGAATCAAACCCTAAAAATTAGGGTTTACCATATCTTCACGTACGCCCTGCATACGAGGTGTATGCCCAACCTACTAGGGTGCGCCCTAGTATGCCTAGCATACACAACAAACGCTCAACGTACTCCACTTGGGTAAAATTGAGAAATTGCCACAATGGGCTAATGTAGCAATCCTCCTCACCTGAAGAGGCAAAATTGCAATAATATACAAACATAGGGTTGTTGTTGAAATTTTATTGTCATCAGGATGTCAAAATTCTCCCTACTTGAACTAGAATTCGTCCTCGAATTCGGATGCTGCCACTAACTCAAGGTAGTGATCCGACATCCTCACCTCAGACAATCAAACGGTCCTCCCTAAAACACAATCTGAACTAAAAAACCGGATCATTCAGGCGACTGGCTTCCTGCACCATCCTTAACCCAATCTTAACAAAAGTCATGCACCCCGACCAATATCGAATCCTTAACTCGCTAACCTTTAACACTGAAGAAAATCCATCAAAATTCTCCCAAAACTCAAAATTCCAATGCCTCAACCGACTCTTAAGCGAGAAAAACTATCTCAGAATGTAGTTATTACGACTTCTCCTTACAATCTGAACCATACGGACCCTACCGAGCCTGAATTACCTTGCTGATACCATTTAGAAATGGGACACCCAACCATTCACTGCTATTGAACCCTTTATCGAAAACAAGGCAACTCAAACACAAGCCTTAACTAGATAACCGCTATAGACAGACATGCACAACTCCCGCAAATTCCAAAACTTCCTAACTATAACTCTTAAATTCTAACGAGAACTACAGAGCCGGCGACTCTCAAAGCTACAATCCTCGAGTCAACGCTAATGATTTGCTTCCCGATACTGAAAACTTGTCAGATACAAGCTTCAAAATCCAAATTCCAGGACTGAGATTCATCCGTTTGTTGAACCCACTGCTTGTCTTTGACTAGAAGCACCACCGAACACATGAAATGAGGTACTAAACACACATCTATTGCGAATTTCAACCAATTCCGAATCCATAGGATGTACCAAAACCTTGAATAAACCCTTGACTCCCTGACACACCGTTACCAACCACTGCTCCTATGAGAAAGGATGATCAATCCAAGAGTCTTCATATAGCATCTACCTTTATCAGCTCAGGTGTACCCCCAATTGGGAAATCACCCAAGGCATTCACAATGAACTTCCTGACTCGAGACTCCATAACCGATACCCAACCCTAGTCAGCAAACCCCTAATAATATCATGTGAACAAACAGGATATATAATGCAACACTCCGCAAGAGGCTCTCTGATGTACGACTGATACTCCCAATAACCCTTAACTTCTCACTTTATCCAACCCACTGGTTCGAGAGTCTCCCGATTCACAACAATGCACCCACACTAAAAGTATCACATGTAGTAAAGATAAATAATCATGATCAGTGGGCCCACATACACTCCTCATGATAATATTTAATGAACTTGCCACAAAACACACCCTTAGGAATCCTATAACCTTACCAAAAAGGGTGAAGCACTAGGGTTCTACTTAAATTATGAACCTCAAACATTAACAGAAGAAATCCGCGTGATCCATCCAAAACAAGACCTCATACCTTGTTTTGTGACTGAACAGAGCCCAAAAATACGTAACTATCTCGATAAAACTTTTTAGATCACCCAGAAATGTTGCTAAAACTCTAGTTGGGTCCTCTGATTACCAACCCTACCAGTCCATCATGCCAAAAATAGATTCCACGTAGATCTAAGGCCCTATCCAAAGAATTGAGCAACACTGCCCCAAATTCTAGACTACCCATTACCAAGGACATCTTCCAAACTCAGGTCGGTCTTAACGATACGTTGATGACTCCTTTGAACTTCAAGTGCTACAGCTCAAAACTTCCGAAGAATCTCCTCTTGATGATGTAAGAAATGACCAATAACCGAGAATACATTGACACCCAATCCAGAGGACCAAACCCACATAGAGCTAAACATCCCGTTTCTGAAACTGATTTACCAATCGACTACCCAATCCAAATTGCAATAACATTCCATACAACAAGCTAGCAAGTCCCTTGACAACTCGATACTCAACCTAAGTGATCCTATCACCTCCTCATCTATTCAATGGCATCCCAAAAAGAACTAATGGCTATGGTGCATTCCTTGACCAACTACTTCCTGATACGAGACAACGTGTATATTCAGAACCCATATATTTGATAGCCACTTGATCTACGCCCCTTACTTGACTAAAACTTAAACTGAATCTCTCGTACCCGCACCGAAGATCCCTGTGAACTATTCTTCAGACGTCACACTCAAACATGTTGATAATCCTCCAAGCGGAATACCCAGTTGTCAATTCATTGTGAAATCGTCCCTAAATACCAAAAGGCATCGACCGTGTCAACAATCATTCTTCTTGACAAACAAAATCGGTGCTCCCCGCAAGGAACTGCTCGATATGATGAGTTGCATGCCTAACAGCTCCTGAAGCTGAGAGGACAACTCCTACATCTTCGGCGGTGCCAATTGGTACAAAGCTTTGGCAATCGGAGCCACACCCGAGACTAAATCAGTCCATGTACCCTTCTCCATAGGTAATCAATTCTCCCCCACTTGGGGTCCAAACCACCACTCGTTGACCTTCGCATTCTATCATAGCACCAAATATGCTCAACCAATCCATCCCTACTATAGCACATACGTCCCCCATGGGGATAGGAGTCAAATCAATCGAGTAGGCACCCCAAAAGATTTACCAGACAAAACCCTGACCCCTTTCAACCTATTGATGCTAGCATAATGATTCTAACAAGCTACTACAAGAATGGCTATCCATACAAAATTTAAACTAAGGAATAAAATTTGATACCTAAGATTTCTTGCGCTTCAACCTTGTCTTGACAAAGGACGGAGGACATCTGGGCTTGCATTCCCCCTGCTTCCCATAAAGGATAGTCAGGTTTGAAATGACCTGGTTGGTGACTGTGGAAACACATCCGATCCTTCTTGCAATCGCGAAAAACATGCCCTTTCTCTCCACACTTATAACATTTAAACTTGTGACAGGCAAACCCGTGGTTTCCCCCACACTTTCCACTGATATCATAGCTCCCTTGGCTTCTAGTAACCAAGTTAGAAGCCTTGGTCTCCTCGTCCCTCTCTGAAAGAGTCCTCCTCTTTCCTAGCCATGTCCCTTCATCAAGATCTCCCCCAATAGTCATCTCAACAACACCTCTCGGAGCCTGCAAGGCTACAATTTGTTCCTTGAACTTGGCAACTAACCTGCCAGTGATCCGCTCCACAATACCAGAAAATTCTTTCTACAATATCTATAAAACCTTAACGGTAATCATTTCCCGAATCTAATCAACGGTCAATCCTAGCCTATTCTGACCATCAGGTCCAGATCCCAAACCAAATCCCCTTGCGAACTCCATACTGAAAACAATCAAGAATATCATAATTACTACAACTGATATTGCTACAACTACATGATGGGACTATCCCTCGAGGTTTGTGACTTCCTTGCAATACGTATGGGTTCTATGCTTTCAGTAGTGTAAGCCCATACTACCTTCCACACCTGGCCATATTTGTCTCAAGGATCGTCACAACCACCCAAAACCCATACAACAACCAGGATAGGTGTATAACAAATCCTCACTCCCTAGAGAATGGTTAATCATGTCTCATATGTCCGTCTGTTCACACACCTACTTGCCAATAATGACACTCCCAACAACTGCTAAAGATGTGTCATGAGTACTACATGCTCCCTAGGCTATTCTAGTCCATATGATTATTCTTGGATGGCCCATCATTAGCCCAATCGCCAAGGCCCAATAGAAAGGCCCAACTCAAGGCCCAATTTAAAATTAGGGTTTCTTACATGAAATGATGATTAGGGTTAAGTGTATCTTACTTAACCTATTTTGTCCATCACTCTACTAGATAAATCATATGGTGTGCTTGGGTGTAATTCATAATTTAATTTCAATGGCCTAAAACGTGGGTCTCGATAAGTCCAAGTCCCATATATCCAACATTAGTTTTCTAAACCCTAATTAGGGTTTCCAACTCATCACAACCCAATTAGGCCCAAAAGGTAAGTCTTTAAGCCCATTAAGGTTTCATAAGGTCAATTAGGGCTTTCCTAAGTTGGGAACGACCCACTACCACCTAGGGCAGTGGTGGTCAACGGTGGCTCACGGCAGCAGCCACCACCTCATGATGGTGGTTATGGTTCTAGTGCATTTTTATCCAAGCATCCAAAACGAAATCTAACTCACACAAAGCACACCGCCACCCAACACGGTGGTTGGTGGTGGTTATGACTTTTCTTTATTATACTATTCACTAATTACAATTTACAATGCTTTAACCCAAAAATAAACACACACACACATAACCACCCTTGTGGTGGCCGACGGTGGTAGATGGTGGCAAGCACCACCTCACGGGGGTGGTGATGGCTTCACTTTTGGTTCTCGGCCAAGCAATCACACCCAATAACGCAAAATAATGATGCAACACACACCTACACGGGATATCTCTATAAACACACCCACAACCACCATCTTGGCGGAAACCATGGCCAGAAAATAACCTGCAAAAAGGGACAGCCGTGATGAACGATGGCGGTGGCAGATGTCCGGTGAGAGCTCCGTCTTTGATTGGAAGTAACCATGGCAACTTGGCGTATCAGTAACAATAAATGGAGGAGTCATGAGCTGGAAAAGTGACTCGTTCACGGCCCACGCAACGATGTCGCTCACAGCTTCCCTCATCGGTCTTCGATGGCTCTTACGGGTGCACTAACGCCTCCGACGGCTGGGGTTGTTGTGGTGGCATCCGACGACTGGAACGAAAATAAATGGTGGCAATAGAACGGTTTCGTATTCAGCGGAACGACGCATTGGCAGCGAAGAAGCACTGATGCATTATTTCGCTGGAAGCAGTGGTTCACTGGCCATCTTGGTTGATCAGGAAAACGAATATGGTGGCGGCTGAGGAGTTACAAATGGTGGCTGCTGCAACTTAGGGTTAGGGTTAGTGTGGCGAGGGTGGCGGGTTATAAACCCCGTCCATTTTAAAACTTCTGTACAGTTACAAGTCTGGTCCCTACCCATAGGATCTTTGCAAATTTATCCCAAAACTTACCTTTTAGCCCCTGATTCCATAAATTCATTTCATTTTAGGTCCAAAACTTACCAAACAGCCCCTCCTCTACATATTATTTTCAACTGGAGTCTATATATTACCATTCAGCCCCTTAGCCTCCAAAATCTCTTCAAATTAAGTCCCCATAATTTACCAAGTAGACCATGCCTTCATAAATATTAACGAAACCAATCTGAAAGTTACACTTTAATCCCTGTCTTCTAAAATTGTGACAGTTAACTCCTCGAGACCAACGCATTGCTATATAATTATTGATTTTAGGGCTACTATTCATTCATTAATTTGTTTATTTATTTATTAAATAAACGGGATGTTACATACATAATCCAGGTTACACAAGACCAATGCCAAGACTTAAGCTCTCATGTCCGACTTTCATATCCAACGCTAAATTACCCTCAAGAGTCATAAAGTTTCTAACTCTATAACTTTTCATGTCCATTAAGTTCCTAATACCCCAAACTACAACATCTTAATGCATTAAGACCTTCTAAAGAATGCATAGGGCAAAACTAACCATCAAGACCACATTTTTATGACTTAATACCCTTCCTAAGGTCTGAAAGGATAACTTATTGGGTTAAGAACATGCTACGCTCAAGAATCACCATTTTGGGATAAAAAGTAACTTAATGGAATGGAATGTCTAGATCTACAAGATGGAGTGATAAAGTTGCAAGATTTATATCTCATGGAGGTTGCAAACAAGGAGGGAATATCAGATCCAAAATGCTTCCAAGCTCCAATCTCTTCTCACCACCTTCTTCTCCTTCAAACACATCTAGTGTGTGTGTGTGTGTATATATATATACATATATATATATATATATATATATATATATATATATATATATATATGTGTTATATATATATATATATATATGTATATATATACACACACACACACACTAGCCGTTTACCTACGCTAAACGATGGGTGTAAATAACTTATTTCAATATATATATATATATATATATATATATATATATATATATATATATATATATATATATATGGGCTGGGTTTGATAAAAAAAAATTGATTTGTTAAGTTTCACACTATGAATCTGTTAAGATTCACATTGTGAATCTGTTCTAATTCATACAATTAATTTATACAAAATAAATGATTTATAGTACATATTCATAATGTGAATCTCAACAGATAAAAAAAAACTAAAAAAAGATTATCAAAGTTGTTATCAATGGAAAGAAGATAAAGAGTTATGAATTTTTCTATTTTTAAAATATATTTCGATAAATAATAAGACCTAAAACTTGAAAAAATAATGGTTCCTTCTGGTTTAACATGATTCCTTGTTGAACTTTATATATATATATATATATATATATATATATATATATAGTCTAGAATAAAAAAAACGGCATGGTTCATTTATTTTTTGATAGAAAAATTTCTGCAAATTCAAAGATTTTATGGGTAAAATAGGTCCTAAAGTCTTTTTAATGTAAGTGGCTAAAATATTTTCTATAGAGATTTTAGATAAATTAAAAAATTAGGTGGGATCTTACTTAGGCTTAACCGCGCCCAAATACATATATATATATATATATATATATATATATATATATATATATATATATATATATATATATATATATATATATATATATATATATATATATATATATAATGATGATGATTTATATAATCATTAGAGTGAGACAAAATTGTTATTATAGAGAAAACTCTAAGAGTTTATAGACAAAACTTCAAAAATGGTCCCTGTGGTTTTTGAAAATATAATGTTTAGTCCCTAAGTTCCAAAAATCTCACAGATGGTCCCTGTGGTTTCAAAACTTTTCATGTTTAGTCCTTCCGTCTAACACCATAAGTTTTCAACCATTAAGTGAGGGGCATTTTCGTCATTTCAATACCCAATGACCAATTATGAGGTTTTTTCTTTTTTTTTTGAAAAAAAAAGAAAAAAAATGAATTTTAAAAGGGTCCCATCCTCTCTCTCACACACTCACACAACACATATTTGCCTAATCAGATTAAGAGTCAAATTTCAAATCAGATTTCAACAAGCTTGATTTCATCTGGGTTTTGAATCTCGATATCAATCGACACTTAAATTCCAAATCAGATCGAGATTTTTAGCAATGAAGATCAATTTGAGAAATCTCGTCTCTCGAGCTTTGAATGTGCAACAATGAAGATCAATTTCTATGCTTTTTCGATCCCGGTTCTTGATTGAGCCCATTTACATAAAAGATGAATTCCATTTGAATTCACATGAAGTTGCATGAAGAAAGATCAACTTGCAACTTTCCTTAAGGATTTGAAATATGTGAGATAAGTTTCCCGAACTAAC
This sequence comes from Lactuca serriola, assembly GCF_051521515.1. NCBI lineage: Eukaryota > Viridiplantae > Streptophyta > Magnoliopsida > Asterales > Asteraceae > Lactuca > Lactuca serriola. The sequence continues at coordinate 236,865,429 of NC_136415.1, read as the reverse complement.
CTGCTACTTTGTGGGTTAGCTATCTTCATCTTACCATTTACCGGGTCTCCTTGTTTCAACTGGACTGCTTGGGCATAAACTAGGTCAAGTCCTTCGGTTCTCCATTTCATAAGCTCCATTAATGCAATGTGAGCTTCTTCACATGAAACGAGCCTTGTTATAAGTTTGTTTACATCTTTCTCTTATTATTTGAAAGGTGGCAAGTATTTCCCGGTTGTGTCATGGATCAAATAGAATGGGTCAAGGATAAACGCAGTCGCCCAAGCAGAGTGGTAGTTTTTCTTAAACCTTTTATCGAACACCTTGTCTGCATGATTCTCGTTGACATGAAACTTAGCACACCAGTCCTTGATTTTCAATCGGAGCTCCTCCCAAAGTGGCAAACATTGACCGATTCTTGGTTTTTCTTTCTCAATCTCTTGAGCCATGCATTTGATTAACCGGGCCTATGAAAGAACCGCTTCTAATTCGTTCCAGAAATGAGGCCTCATCATTTCTTCAATCTCCTTCCCGGTGTGATCCTCCATTGACAACATCTTGTAAGATTCATCAAGAAACACCAGTTGTAACGCTCTTGCTGAACTTAATATGTCTTCAACCATTTTGAACACAGGTTCGAAGTTGACCTGCCCGCTCCCACAAAACGGTACCCGCAACAATGCTGCTTGGCCGTATTCTTGTAACTGGTACTTGAGCTAGATCAAAGTGATAATGCTTATACAGTCAAAAGAAGGTTACAAATAGCTCTCAGTCTCCCAATTGAAGAAAGTTCTTTAACTTTTGGAGACATGGTTTTAAAAAACGTGATCAGATAAAAGGGAAGTGGGGGGATTTTTTTCTACAGGAAGAAGAAGAATGGAGAAGAAGAGAGAAAGGGGAAGAGACGAACGAAGAGAGAAATGGGGGGTTAGGGGTGACGAGACATTTGAAGCTTTTGATTTTTCTGGGATGAGCACAACAAATTGAGAGAGAGAGAGAGAGAGAAAGAGAGAGAGAGATGGGTGGGTGGCCCCCTTTATATTAAATAATTATATATATTTTTCTTTTTTTTTAAATAAGTCAAAACTTCATAAATGGTCCCTGCGGTAATGAAAAGACAGAAATGCCCTTCACTTAACGGCCAAAAACTTACGGTGTTAGCGAAAAGGACCATTTGTTAAAAGTTTTGAAACCACAGGGACCATCTGTGAGGTTTTTTGAACATAGGGACTAAACTTGATATTTTCGAAAACCACAAGGACCATTTTTGAAGTTTTGTCGAGTTTATATATAAGGTTTTAGATAGAGCTGAAATAGAATTTTAGTTTTATCTAAACAATATACTAGTATCTAAACAGATAAAATAAATTTTATTTGTCGAATTGTATGTTCTTACTCTTCCACAATTTACTAGTATTACACACATATAAGCATTCAAGATTTACGGACCAACAAGTATAAACTACTATTTGTTTCCGATGAAACTTATGGACAGTGATTGATGGTTGGGATAAGAGTTTTAGAGCCACAGTTCCCATTAGTGGTGAACAACCTACGATAAACCTTTGATTAAACCTATAGTGAAGCAAATTCAGTCATCGTAGGTAAATCATCCTCACACTTGAAGAAATTGAAATTCAATCATTTATAAAAAGAAATCAAACGTCAAATTTGTTAGTGATTTTATCACCAAATATATTTTAATGTAATGAATTTAACAAGTGTTTTCAAGAATAATGTTTTAGTTATAATACAAGTTAGGAGGTGTAGGAGTGCACACTTGTATTTACTAAACATTGTTAGTACCGAACCCTAATCTACTGTGTCAAGTCGGGGGTCCCGCTTTTCTGAAAGATGCAAATTCAAGGACTAATATGTTATTCTTTAAAAATGCAAATTCAAGGACTAATTTTTCTTTTCTGAAAGATGCAAATTGTTATTGTTTATCCGTTGAGTGGATAAATTAGAAAAATAACGACTTTGAAACACAGAAAACTGGAAACGCTTTTTTCTGCATCTTCTCAAAATTGATTCTGATTTTGTGTTTAAAATCACAATTGTTACATCAGGAATTATCCCAGTTTGGAGTTCGTGATATTTAAGGCATATAGGTTCGAACTATCAAACAAGGAAAGTGTTAACACGATTCCTGTTTATGATCCAGATTTCCAATAACCCTATTTCGTTTTTCTCTAACAATCTTGTTTGATATTTTTGTTTTTCTAGAAAAGATGGCTGGCAATTCATTGAAAGACATGAATACTTTGTTTGGCAAATTGGAGAAATTTCAGGACGAAGATTTCAGACATTGGCAAAAGAAGATGCACTTCTGGTTGACCACTTTGAAAGTTGTCTATGTTCTTTCTACTCCAAAACCAGAAGAGGTTGAAGATGCAATTCTGGAACAAATCAGAAGGAGAAGCAAATGGGAGAATGACAACTACATCTGCCTTGGTCACATTCTAAATGGTATGTGTGATTCCCTCTTTAACACTCATCAAAATATTGAAACTGCAAGTGAATTGTGGAAGACACTTGAAACAAAATATATTGCAGAAGATGTTTCAAGTAAAAAGTTCATTGTTTCTGATTTCAACAGTTATAAAATGGTTGATTCTCGATCTGTAATGGAACAATATAATGAAATCCTACGAATTTATGGTCAATTCAAACAACACAACATGTCCATGGATGAATCCTTTGTTGTTTCAAGTGTGGTTGATAAACTTCCACCCTCATGGAAAGATTTCAAACACCATCTGAAACATAGAAAGGAAGAGCTAACTTTGATTCAACTTGGGAGTCATTTGAAAATCGAAGAAGGACTTCGTGATCAAGAGAATGACAAAGGAATTGGAAAGGGCAAATCTGATTTTGGACAACCCCAAGTTCATATGGATGAATATGATAAAGAAGACAATTATAATCACAAGGGAAAGGGTGAAAAACATAAGTATGAGGGTAACAACAAAAAGTCCAAAAAAAAAAAGACAAGGATTCCAAAAAAAAGACAAGGATTCCAAGGAACTTGTGTGTTGGAGATGCCATCTGAAAGGGCATATGAAACGTGACTGACGGGTGAAACTTGGAAATAAAGATGCAAGTGGTAGTGGAAAAGATGGTGTTGGTGGTGGCAGTGGATCTCATGATCAATCTGCAACCAAAGGTCAAATTACTATTGATCTTGTAAGTTCAGTATTCAATGTTATGCTACTAACTCCAAAAGTTTATTTTGTACAGGGGGTTGATATAGATTCATGGTGGCTTGGTACCTGTTCTACACATCACGTGTGTAATGATGAACGGTGGTTCACAAAGTTGAACATAGTAAATAAAGGTTTTGTCTTACACATGGCGGATGAAGGATCAAAGCCAATTTTAGGAACTGGTGTTGTTAGTATTACGTTTACTTCTGGAAAAACAATTAATTTGTTTGATGTATTGTATGTTCCAAAGGTTCGAAAGAACCTTGTGTCTAGTGGTTTGTTGAATTGTATGGGTTATAAACAAGTGATCGAGTCGAACAAGTATGTGTTGTCCAAATGTGGAATATTTGTGGGATTTGGTTATTATTGTGAACGTGTTTTTAAGTTAAATGTTATAAATTGTTTTGCATCACATGTCAAATCTACTTGTATGACTTCTGCATCTAATCTTGATAATTCTATGTTATGGCATAATAGATTAGGACATGTTCATATTAAAAGAATGATTGAAATGTCAAAATCCGGATTGATTCCAGCTTTTGACATTAATTCTGAAAAATGCAAAACTTGTATGTTAACTAAAATCACGAAACAACCGTTTCCAAATGTTAATAGAAAATCAGAAGTATTGGAATTGATTCATAGTGATCTATGTGATTTCCATGCTACACCTTCATTGGGAAATAAAGAGTACATTGTTACTTTTATTGATGATTCAAGTCGTTTTTGTTATGTATACTTGTTACATTCCAAAAAAGAAGCTTTGGAATAGTTTAAAGTATATAAAACCAAAGTCGAATTACAGTTGGGTATTTCATGAAACCACAGCTCCTTACAATCCACAACAAAATGGTGTTGTTGAACGGAAAAATCGAGTTTTAAAAGAAATGGTAAACTCGATGCTTTCTTTTTCGGGTTTAAGTGAAGGCTTTTGGGGAGAAGCAATGCTCACAGCTAATTATGTGCTAAATCGGGTTCCTAATAAAGGGAACAAAGTTACTCCTTATGAACTTTGGCACAAGAAAGCACCAAACTTGAATTATTTTCGAATTTGGGGATGTCGAGCAGTTGTGAAATTACCCAAACCTAAAAAGAAAATTTTGGGTGAAAGAGGAATTGACTGCATATTTATTGGATATGCAGAACATTCCAAAGCTTATAGGTTTTATGTTACAGAACCTAATGAGGCATATTCCATTCATACCATTATAGAATCGTGAGATCCTATTTTTGATGAGCTGTGGTATTCTTCAATTCTATCACACCCCGGCCGTCGGCGGAAACACTGGGTAGTGTAATGTCATTTTTCGTATCACAGTTATATAACATACATTGAACAATACTAAAGAAAATACATACCTTTATTGATGATTGAAAGTTACATTATTGTTTTCCTAGTATTTATTACATAATATCCGAATATGGCATACTTCTTAATAAACAAAAAGATAATAGTAAAACTTCTCCTGTTCGAATACATATCAGCTTTTCAAGTTCCTGAAAACACATGCATTTTAAAAATACGTCAACATAAAGTTGGTGAGTCCACAGGTTTTGACTCCATAAAATAATACATTTTTACACATTCAAAAGTATAGTTTTGAAAGTATCATTTTGACTATCCAACATTAGGTATAATAGTATACGTATCAATTAAGTGTTATACCTAAACATTTCTTAATCTTAAGGTATAAGTAAAGGAAAACTTATACATAACATTAATACTTGTATACAACAAGGTATAATGTTTCTAACAATTTGCTGCCATGAGCCTGTAACGGCTGCTATGACATAATACCTCTGATAGAATACACTCATGATTTACCATGAGAAACAAACACACTCATGATTTAACATGAGAAACAACACCGTACGCTTCATCGACGCCGGAATAATAACAAATAAAAGGATAGTTCATCACTTGCTTTTGGTTGACTATAGCTACCAGTCACAAGTGGCGTGGTCAACCCGTATACTAATTATACACGACTTCCTCGCTCACACGGGATTAACGGTTACAATTTAGAGGACTTCTGCTAAGATCCCCAATCTTAGTTGATGAATACAATTACTCATGTAGACTTTGACGGCTTCCTATAGCTCTAACAACAAAAGCATCTTCATGTCTAAAACCCTAAGTTACTAGACTATGCTTTTAAACATTACTCCTAACTTCATAATATTTAGGCAGTATAACAGCTATATCTTGAAGTAAAACCAGGTTTTATCTTGACCTAAAACCAATAATAACAACATATAACGTTTCTAGTTTTATCTTGACATAAAACTATCAATAACAATACCAAGTTTTATCTTGACATAAAACTAACAATAACAACATATAACATATCCAGTTTTATCTTGACACAAAACTAACAATAACAACATATAACATATCCAGTTTTATCTTGACATAAAACTAATAATAACAACATATAACATATCCAGTTTTATCTTGACATAAAACTATTAATAGCTACATAGTATATAACTTAACATTTAGAACTTTCGAATATAACTTCGGTATTATATCGCACACAACATATATATAGAATCCTAAGTATAACTCAAGATCTACATTAGTAAATTAACATATTGATAAGTTAATAATAGTTGTGTGTATTCAAAATGTTATATTTAGAACAATCATATCCCGGTTATCATAACTATATACTATCATATAGACATAATAATAACATATATATAATAACTAGCATGCGTTTTCCCCCAAAATATTAGAAAGTTGGGCCGTGAAACTCACCCTAGTAGCGTGATTTTATGTTATCTAAGCGAAACGGTCAGCGTGCCAGATCGTCGGGGCTCGGGCGGCCTCAGCAAAGGAGAGAAAAAGAAGTTTGGGTGTCATAATGGCTGAAGTCGGACCTGCTATTTATAGTAAGGATTTTGGACTCTCACGTCGTGAGTTTCATAAGGCTCACGTCATGATTGTTGCATGATCACCCCATAGACGTGCCATTTGCGTCCCTAGCTTCGGAAGGTGGCGATATGACTCCGCACGTCGTGAAAAACTCCTTGTTCACATCGTGAGTTTGGATCCTATCCCCTCGCAACCTCGTCACACCTTCTGTATTCCGAAATGTGGCAAAATGACTCCTCACGTCGTGAATAAACCCTTGTTCACGTCGTGAGTTTAGTTAGATTAGGGTTTTTGAAAGCTGAATCTTTGGAAGGTCATAACATTCACATACAAACTCCGTTTTTGATGTTCTTTATATGCACGCGTAGGTATTTACGAGTACTACAACTCTCTTTTAGACTTAAATAGCTAATTATAATTCTATTTAAATTCCTCTTTTTATAGAGATTTATAGTGTTCGGTTTATCATAACTTCTTCATGCGAAGTCAAATTCAGACGTTCGCTATATTTTTTAAATCGTATGGACGTGTACTTTGAGTTGTATCATAAAGAAAGTTCATATTTGTATTAGAATTTATCATAAAACACATACTATATTTATCACATTACATGATTAGCATAATCACATGTGATTGTTATTGACCTATTTTGGCTAGTGTTACATTCTCCCCACGTTAGAAATATTTCGTCCCGAAATTTATCTTGTGGGTAAGGTCTTGTCAGTTAGTTAGGGGTATTTTGCTTTCATCTGATCTTCACGTTCCCAAGTAAATTCAGGTCCTCGTAAAGAGTTCCATCGAACTTTCACTATGGGAATACGACTTTGCTTTAATCGTTTGTCTTCTCGATCCATGATCTCAATAGGTTCTTCTACAAAGTTGAGTTTCGTATTGACTTGTATTTCGTCGAGAGGTATAACAAGAGTGTCATCGGATAGACATATTTTGAGATTTGATACGTGAAAAACATCGTGTACATTACTTAGCTCTTGAGGCAACTTGAGTTGGTATGCGACAGAACCAATTCTTGCCAGAATTTCAAAAGGTCCTATATATCGTGGGTTTAGTTTTCCTCGTTTCCCGAATCGAATTACACCTTTCCAAGGAGAGACTTTCAACATTACTTTATCTCCAACTTGGAATTCTAAAGGCTTACGTCTTACGTCAGCATAGCTCTTTTGACGATCACGTGCAGCCTTTAATCAATCCTTAATTTGCACGATCTTTTCAGTTGTCTCGTGAATTATTTCTAGTCCAGTACGTAGGGTATCACCTGTACGTTATCTGGCCATCTATGTATCTCCAACTTCTGACCAACATACTGGGGAACGACATTTTCGTCCATAAAGAGCCTCAAACGGTGCAGCCTTGATGCTAGTGTGATGACTATTGTTGTAGGAAAACTCAATTAACGGTAAATGAGTATCCCATGCATTTCCAAAGTCTATTACACAGGCTCGGAGCATATCTTCTAAAGTCTGAATGGTTCTCTCACTCTGACAATCAGTCTGTGGATGGTAAGCTGTACTCATGTCTAGACGTGTTCCTAAGGATTTTTGTAGAGATTGTCAAAATCGTGAAGTGAATCTACTATCTCGGTCAGAAATAATAGAACATGGAACTCCATGCAATCTAACAATTTCCTTAAGATAAACTTTAGTCAACTTCGTCATCTTGTCGTTCTCCTTAATTGGTAAGAAATGGGCAGACTTAGTCAATCCATCGACTATTACCTAAATAGTGTCGAACCCACTAGGAGTTTTAGGTAACTTAGTGATGAAGTCCATTGATATCTGCTCCTATTTCCATTCAGATATTTTCGTTTGTTGAAGTAAACCTGAAGGCTTTTGATGTTCTGCCTTCACTCTAGAACAAGTCAAACATTTGCTCACATAAGTAGCAATTTTTGCCTTCATGTTTGGCCACCAATAATGTACTTTTATGTCTAAGTACATTTTGTCAGAGCCTGGATGCACGGAATATCTGGACTTGTGGGCCTCTTCTAAGACCAAGTACCTAACTCCACCGAACTTAGGCGTCCAAATTCGGTTCATAAAGTGTCGCGTTCCGTCATTTTTTTTGTATAAGTTGCTTTTCCATTCCTCGCAAGTCTTCGTTCTTGATGTTATCTTCTTTTAGAGCCTCAGGTTAAGCTTCTCTAATTTGTGCAGCAAGGTTAGAATGGATAGTTATAGTTAATGCTTGTACCCGATGGGGTTTAATATATTCTTTCCGGCTCAAGGCATCTGCTACCACGTTTGCCTTTCCAGGATGATAACGAATCTCACATTCGTAATCATTCAACAATTCGATCCATCTTCGTTGTCTCATATTAAGATCTTTTTGGTCGAAGATGTGCTGGAGACTCTTGTGGTCGGTAAAAATAGTACACTTAGTACCGTATAGGTAATGTCTCTAGATTTTTAGTGCAAAAACTACAGCTCCCAATTCAAGATCATGGGTAGTGTAATTATTCTCATGCACCTTAAGTTGTCATGATGCATAGGCGATAACTTTTCCTCTTTGCGTCAACACACATCCCAATCCTTGATTTGATGCGTCGCAGTACACGATGAAATCTTCTGTCCCCTCTAGAAGGGATAGGATTGCTGCACTACACAACATTTTCTTCAGTTTCTAAAAAGTAACTTCTTGTTTGTCTTCCCAGTTGAACTTCGTATTTTTCTGGGTTAGTCTTGTAAGTGGCTTGGCTATTTTGGAGAAATTCTCTATGAATCTTCGGTAATAGCCAGCAAGTCCTAGGAATTGACGCACCTCAGTTGGCGTCTTTGGTGCATCCCAATTCCTGATTGCTTGAACTTTGGATGGGTCAACATGAATCCCTTCGTTGCTAACTACATGACCTAAAAATTGTACTTCTCTAATCCAAAACTCACATTTGGAGAATTTAGCATACAACGTTTCTTTTCTTAGTAGTTCCAAGATTATTTGCAGTTGTTGACCATGTTCTTCCTTGGTTCGTGAATATATCAATATATCATCGATAAATACAATCACGAATTTATCCAAGTATGGTTTGCAAACACGATTCATGAGATCCATAAACACTGCTGGGGCGCTGGTCAATCCAAAAGACATAACTAAGAACTCATAATGACCATAACGAGTTCTAAATGTTGTTTTTGGAATGTCGTCTTTTTGTACTCTGAGTTGATGGTATCCTGATCTAAGATCTATTTTTGAGTAGTAGCTAGATCCTTGCAGTTGATCGAATAAATCATCAATTCTTGGAAGCGGATAACGATTCTTGATCGTTAGCTTGTTCAGCTCCCGATAATCAATACACATTCGAAAGGATCCGTCCTTCTTCTTGACAAACAAGATTGGTGCTCCCAAAGGTGAAAAACTTGGTCGGATAAAGCCTTTGTCAAGAAGTTCTTGTAGTTGGCTAGACAATTCTTGCATTTCAAATGGAGCCAACCGATAAGGAGATTTCGCTACTGGTGCTGCTCCTGGAATTAAGTCGATTCGAAACTCGACTTGTCGGACGGGAGGTATTCTAGGTAGATCTTTTAGGAAATACGTCAGGGAAATCACATACTTGAGGTATGTCCTTGATTTCTTTTATTTTCTTCTCTTATCTACAATGTGGGCTAAGAATGCGCTACATTTCTTATGTAGATATTTTTGTGTCATGGTACAAGAGATGACTTTGAGGTTTTTCCCATACTTATCACCATAGATAATCAGGGCTTCGTCGTTTGGTAAGGGTAGTCGTATGGCTTTCTCATGACATAGAATTTCGTCGCGGTGTGAAGATAACCAATCCATGCCAATTATGACATCAAAACTACCGATAGGCATTAGCATGAGGTTGACGTGAAAAAGGTAGTTATTAAGAGTTAACAGACAGTTTTCTAGGATTTCATGTGTTTTCTCAGTTTGACCGTTAGCGATTTATACTTCATAGATTTCTTTTAATATTCTAGACTTATGACTTAACAATTTTCTAAATGTCAGAGTTATAAAACTTCGATCTGCTCCAGAGTCGAAGAGTATGCTAGCGTATAAATTATCTATGAGAAACGTACCAGATACAACCGAAGGCTCCTGGATAGCCTCTCTGCTTCCGATCACAAATGCCCTGCCACGCCATATGCCTCTTTGACTCTTTAACTTTGGACATTCTTTCTTGATATGTCCAACCTCCCCACACTCGTAGCATTTTCTTCCTTCACCACGGCCTGTCCCATTATTGGTTTGTAGATCGAATGTTACAGGTGTTGTGCTCCTGCAGTAACTAGCAGTATGCCCCTTTTTCTTGCACTTCATGCAGACAAAACAGTCACCTAGATGATGACGGTTGCACTGATTGCACCATGAAGATTTTGGTTGAGTAGGTACTGCTGTTGTGGCTGCATAGTTGGTTGCCACTTCTTGTCTTTTCTCAGATGATTGTTTGGGATTCTTCCTATTAAACTTACGCTTGTTTGTTCTAGATTTGGGAGACTCAACCTTTGAGACCACTTCTGTTCCTTGGATCTCTGTTTGGGTTAGCTGATGAGCTATCCTCTTGGTGCTGTCATAAGTCGTAGGCTTTGATGCGATCACCATGCCTTTGATTTGCGATGCTAAACCCCAGATATATCGCTCAATCTTTTTATATTCAATGTTACAAGTGCTGGACACATTACAGCAAGATCATTAAATCTAGCGCTATAAGCTTTTATCTTTGAACCCTTCATGGTTAGGGTCCACAGTTCTTGTTGCAGTTTATGTATTTCCTCCCTAGGACAATACTCCTTTACTAGCATCATTTTTAGCTCCTCCCATTTCATGGAATTTGCAGTATCAATTTCCATTGTATTCACATGGCTATTCCACCATGTAAGTGCTGCGTCAGCGAAAGTACATGCTGCAAATCGTACTTTACAATCATCTGGACAAAAGCTTATTTGAAAGACGAATTCTGTCTTCTCTATCCACCTTGTCAAATTCACTACCCCTTCATTTCCATGAAAGATTTTTGGCCTGCAATTCATAAAATCTTTGTAGGTACATGTTCTAGTGATCCCTACATGACCTTTATTTCTAACTCCATCTCTTGTGAGATTAGATAGAGCCGCAACAATTCTTTGAGCTATGATTTCTTCAAGTTGCACTGTACTTATTGAGGGGTTTATTTCTGGTGGTGGTTGTGGTTGTTGTTGTTGTGATGCTGATGGTCGGTTAGGGTTAAGCCGATTACTCCTTCTAGGCATTTTGTTTTAGTTCCTATTATAAATAATAAGAATTTTTATGAGTTTTGTTAATCATTTAATACACGAGTACTAAATATTCCAGTTATTATTCACAGCGTAAGACAACATAGTGATTATTGTAATGTATGCTTCATATTATTACCAGTGGTTACATCAGTTTATTTAGGTTTATAAGAGAAAAGTTTCTATAAACATTGCAAAATTTGCAAGGTTTTCTACATCCTTGCTATAAACTTTCCTCTTTTCGCCTTAACTAGTCTAATTTTCTCTATTTACATAACCACTAGTTGTAGCTTATCTACCAGAAACCTAAGTGATGACCCAGCATGTCAGTGACATTAATCACTTTCTCTTCAAGTGCTTGAGTTCTCTGCTCAAGACTTCCCGTGCGTTCTTCACTTCTTGAGGTTTGATTGTAGAGCTCTAACTCTGCAATCCTGGCATCATAAGTAATCATGTCATTATAAGCAAAATTTATACGATGATGGACATCCATCACCGATTCCTGATCTCGTGTCCTTTGTCCTTTTAGCCTTTGCACTTTTCTAGAGAGATGAGTAGCTCTCCCTTCAACAATTTCCATCTTATCTTCAATTTTCACACTTTTCTCAAACAATTGAGATAAAGTGTTATCTTCAGAAGAATGTGGGAGATGTGGTCAAGATGATTGACCAGTCTCATACATCTTGGCAGCTTTTTCTTCCGCCACCCATTTATCAACTGTTTGTGCGATCCGTGCAGGTTCATCTTGAACTCTATGACTTCCTGAAGATGTTGCCTTCTGACTCTTCTTAAGCTTTTGCCATATCAGTATAGATTTATGGGCAGTGCATTTCATTTTTACTCCTCCTGGAAGTTTACGGTAAAGAGTGTTCAGTGGTGGTAGAGATGATGCCACTGACTCTGTCTCCTCCATGGATTCGCTTTCTTCCATTGGCTCACTCTCTTCCCATTCGTTGGAGGGTAAAGGTGCTCTATCGTCAGAAGGTATTGGATGAAAGGTGGTTGGAGTTACAAGATAGTAAGGATCGCCTAACATCATAGGGAATGAAAGTTCCTCTTCTTCATCCGTATCCTCGATGATTATCCATTCTCGTGAATGTGCCATGTCGGATTCCTATACATTTTGGATCTCCAATAGTTTAGTCTATCAAATATTTCTCCCAAATTAAATAGTTCATATGATCCGATCATAATAAAATGTAGTTGCGCACCTACACCTAGTTATGATAGGATCTATGCACATATAAACTTTAGTTGGAATATTTTATCTAAATCCGTGAGATCAAAAACATTCCGGGTATTAAGGGTATTCTCATCGCGGGTCTGAGTCTTTATATATGACTCTATATTCTTATTTATTGTATTCACGCTTTTACTATTGTTTGTTACTTCAGGTCTATCTGATAAGGCTCCGGCCAGTCAGGACTGTCGAAAGGGAAGGATCATTTTAGCATATAGCCGTTCTGAAATCCAGCAACCAAAATCGACATGTCTATCCTTGTCACCGCTCCCGTAAGTAGTCCTTCAGTAGAATAATTAATAATACTTTTTACTTATAGGCTAAGGGATATACCTAAACCTAATAGAGTAAGTCCTAAACTATAGATGTGCTTTCCTAAGAAAGTACTATTTCACTATAGTTAATAGCTCTGATACCAATCTGTCACACCCCGGCCGTCGGCAGAAACACCGGGTAATGTAACGTCATTTTTCGTATCATAGTTATATAACATACATTGAACAATACTAAAGAAAATACATACATTTATTGATTACTAAAAGTTACATTGTTGTTTTCCTAGTATTTATTACATAATATCCAAATATGGCATACTTCTTAATAAAAAGAAAGATAATACTAAAACTTCTCCTGTTCCAATACATACCAGTTTTTCAAGTTCCTGAAAACACATGCATTTTAAAAATACGTCAACATAAAGTTGGTGAGTCCACAGGTTTTGACTCCATAAAATAATACATTTTTACACATTCAAAAGTATAGTTTTGAAAGTATCATTTTGACACTCCAACATTAGGTATAATAGTATACTTATCAATTAAGTGTTATACCTAAACATTTCTTAATCTTAAGGTATAAGTAGGGGAAAACTTATACATAACATTAATACTTGTATACGACAAGGTATAATGTTTCTAACAATTTGCTACCATGAGCCTGTAACCGCTGCTATGACATAATACCTCTGATAGAATACACTCATGATTTACCATGAGAAACAAACACACTCATGATTTAACATGAGAAACAACACCGTATGCTTCATCGACGCCAGAATAATAACAAATAAAAGGATAGTTCATCACTTGCTTTTGGTTGACTGTAGCTACCAGTCACAAGTGGCATGGTCAACCCGTATACTAATTATACACGAATTCCTCGCTCACACAGGATTAATGGTTACAGTTTAGAGGACTTCTGCTAAGATCCCCAATCTTAGTTGATGAATACAATTACTCATGTAGACTTTGACGGCTTCCTATAGCTCTAACAACAAGAGCATCTTCATGTCTAAAACCCTAAGTTACTAGACTATGCTTTTAAACATTACTCCTAACTTCATAATATTTAGTCAGTATAACAGCTATATCTTGGAGTAAAACCAGGTTTTATCTTGACCTAAAACCAATAATAACAACATATAACGTTTCTAGTTTTATCTTGACATAAAACTATCAATAACACTACCAAGTTTTATCTTGACATAAAACTAACAATAACAACATATAACATATCTAGTTTTATCTTGACATAAAACTAACAATAACAACATATAACATATCCAGTTTTATCTTGACATAAAACTATTAATAGCAACATACTATATAACTTAACATTTAGAACTTTCGAATATAACTTCGATATTATATCGCACACAACATATATATAGAATCTAACTCAAGATCTACATTAGTAAATTAACATACTGATAAGTTAATAATAGTTGTGTGTATTCAAAATGTTATATTTAGAACAATCATATCCCGGTTATCATAACTATATACTATCATATAGACATAATAATAACATATATATATATAATAACTAGCATGCGTTTTCCCCCAAAATATTAGAAATTGGCGCCGTGAAACTCACCCTAGTAGCGTGATGTTATGTTATGTAAGCAAAACGGTGAGCGTGCGAGATCGTCGGGGCTCGGGATGCAAAATGGCCTCAGCAAAGAAGAGAAAAAGAAGAAGTTTTGATGTCAGAATGGCTGAACTCGGACCTGCTATTTATAGTAAGGATTTTGTACTCTCACGTCATGAGTTTCATAAGGCTCACGTCATGATTCTTGCATGATCACCCCGTAGACTTGCCATTTGCGTCCCTAGCTTCGGAAGGTGGCCATGTGACTCCGCATGTCGTGAAAAACTCCTTGTTCACATCGTGGGTTTGGATCCTATCCCCTCGCAGCCTCGTCACACCTTCTAGATTCCAAAATGTGGCAAAATGACTCCTCACGTCGTGAATAAACCCTTGTTCACGTCGTGAGTTTAGTTAGATTAGGGTTTCTGAAAAGCTGAATCTTCGGAAGGTCATAACTTTCACATACGAACTCCATTTTTGATGTTCTTTATATGCACGCGTAGGTATTTACGAGTACTACAACTCTCTTTTAGACTTAAATAGATAATTCTAAGTCTATTTTAAATTCCTCTTATTATACAGATTTATAGTGTTCGGTTTATCATAACTTCTTCATGCGAAGTCAGATTCAGACGTTCTCTATATTTTTGGAATCGTATGGACGTATACTTTGAGTTGTATCATAAAGAAAGTTCATATTTGTATTAGAATTTATCATGAAATACATAGTATATTTATCACATTACATGATTAGCATAATCACAGGTGATTGTTATTGACCTATTTTGGCTAGTGTTACAAATTCAAAGACAAAAGGATCTGATTCCAAGCACAAGTGAGGTGCCTAAATCAGATGTTAAGGAAGTTGTTTAAATTCCAGAAACACAACAACTTCGTAAAAGCAAACGAGGTCGAGTCGCGAAACTTTTTGGCGATGGCTTTCATTTATTTTTAGTTGAAGGTTCGAGGGATAAAGTGGAGAAACAATATTCATATTCCTCTCATCTTGAGACTGATGTAAAGACTTTTAAGGAAGCTATGGAGTCTCGAGATGTTGCGTTTTGGAAAGAAGCGGTTGATGAAGAGATGTTAGCCATTATGGAGAATAATGTTTGGGTGTTATCTAATTTACCTCCTGGTTCTAAGCCTTTGGGATGTAAATGGATTTTCAAAAAGAAAATGAAGGTAGATGGAATCATTAATAAATTTAAGGCTCGTCTGGTCATACAAAGTTTTAGACAAAAAGCCAGTATCGGTTATTTTGATACGTATGCACCGGTAGCACAAATTTCTACCATTAGATTGTTGCTTGCATTGGAAGCTATTCACAATCTAGTTATTCATCAAATGGATGTAAAAATAGATTTTTTGAATGGTGATCTTGACGAGGAAGTTTATATGAAACAACCAGAAGGTTTTGTTCTGCCTGGAAATGAACAAAAAGTGTGTAGACTTGTAAAATCATTGTATGGACTTAAACAAGCTCTAAAACAATGGCATTTGAAGTTTGATGAAGTTATTTTGTCTAATGGTTTTTCTTTAAACCAATTTGACAAATGTGTTTACAGCCGTTTTGATTCATTTGGATCTGGTGTGATCATTTGCTTGTATGTTGATGATATGTTGATTTTTGGCACTGATCAAAATCAAATTAATGCAACAAAGGATTTATTGTCTTCAAAGTTTTCCATGAAGGATATGGGGGAGGCGGATGTAATCCTTGGAATAAGGATTAAACGGGTGAACAAGGGACTTGCTATTACACAGTCACATTACATTGAGAAAATTCTCAAACGGTTCAATTATAGTGATTGTACACCCGTTAGAACCCCTATGGATTCAAGCATGAAGTTGATGACTAATAGAGGCAGATCAGTTTCTCAACTTGAGTATTTGCAGGCTATTGGTTCTTTGATGTATGCTATGACTAGCACTCATCCCGATATAGCTTTCGCAGTGGGAAGATTGAGTAGATTTACTTATAATCCTAGTACTCAACATTGGAAAGCGGTTCATCATGTTTTCAAGTATTTGAAAGGAACCAAGGATTATTGTTTGTGTTATTCAGTATTTCCTTCGGTTTTGGAAGGATATTCTGATGCGAGTTGGATATCCAATAGAGAAGATCATTCTTCTACAACTGGTTGGGTATTTTTGCTTGGTGGAGGTGCTATCTCATGGGCATCTAAGAAGTAATCTTGTATAACAAGTTCAACAATGGAATCTGAATATATTGCATTGACTGCTGCAAGTAAGGAAGCAGAATGGTTAAAGAATTTGATTTATGAGATTCCATTGTGGAGGAAACCGATTTCATCATTATCTGTTCGCTGTGATAGTGTTTATACTTTGAGTAAAGCTTATAATCAAGTTTATAATGGTAAATCGAGACACATTGATGTTAGACATAGGATGATTAGAAATCTAATCATGGATGGTGTGATTTTTATTGAGTTTGTAAAATAACAACAAAATTTGGCGGACCATCTCACTAAGAGTTTGGCGCGAGACTTAGTGCACAAGTCTGTTATAGGCATATGCTTAAAGTCCTTGTAAAGTCTTATGAATGAGACACCCAATTCCCCTCTAATACAATGTTAGAGGTTGAATTCAATGAGGAAAGCTTATTTATATGAATTTGAACACACATTATAACTATCCGAAGGTACGTGTGTTTGAACCTGTAGAGACCAGGATGAATTTGATTTCTTAATGATTCTTTTGATAAAATGTATACAGGTACATGAATAAAAGAATCGCCTATATGATCGTGAAGTGTAGACGTACTTCAAAGAGCTTGGGACTTGGCTTTATACGATCAAGAATGGATTCGGACACATGACTTTATAATTAGTGTCAAGTTATTTTGTTGAGATGATTGTAAAACTAAGGTGTACATTATCTTCAGATACTCAAAAGAGTTGATGGGTTGAATCTTTGAGATACCTTGATTTCTCGAGTGTTTGAAATGTGTAATATACTAACATGAAAATTCAATCGTATCGATATTTTCATTAATGCATTAGTCTTCTTTCTTTTGTTTTTAAGTTTGTTAATTCAAGGTTACACTAAAATAGGGGAGGATTGTTGGTGATTTTATCACCAAAGATATTTTAGTGTAATGGATTTAACAAATGTTTTCAAGAATAATGTTTTAGTTATAATACAAGTTAGGAGGTATGAGAGTGCACACTTGTATTTACTAAACATTGTTAGTACCGAACCCTAATCTACTGTGTCAAGTCAGGGGTCCCGCTTTTCTGAAAGATGCAAATTCAAGGATTAATCTGTTATTCTTGAAAAATGCAAATTCAATGACTAATCTGTCTTTTCTAAAAGATGCAAATTGTTCTTGTTTATCCGTTGAGTGGATAAATTCGTGAAAAATAACAACTTTGAAACACAGAAAACTGGAAACGCTTTCTTCTTCATCTTCTCAAAATTGATTCTGATTTTGTGCCTAAAATCAAAATTGTTACATCATGAATTATCCTGGTTTGGATTTCGTGATACCCAAAGCATATAGGGTTAAAATATCAAACAAAGAAAGTGTTAACACGATTCCTGTTTGTGATCCAGATTTCCAATAACCCTATTTCGTTTTTCTCTAACAAAATTAACCTGTCGATAGTAGTTGTGGTTATGAAACTGTGTCGGTTTCTAACATGATGGAATTATGTACCACCATTTTCAATAGTGTTCTTCACTAAAAAGGGTTCCTAATTATGATACTTTGTGGAACGAAGACAAGACGATGAAGGGGTGGATGAAGCATTTCGAGTCATGGGTTCTTGATCTTAGGATATAAGTATTTTTTTTATTTTGATTTAATTTTCTTTTAATTTATATTATAATTATAGTAATAGATAATAATTATAATAAAATACTGTCATTTGTCGTTTAAACGATACCTAAAATTAAAAAAAAAAAATGATGTAATCAACATTTAAATTTATTTGAAAACAAGAGGCCGCATATATCATATAAGAATGGGAGAGAGCCAAAAGGGGGTTTGAAGAAGAGGACGGTGATGATGTCAAGAGTGGGGTACGTAAAACGTGGGATGCCCAACAAAATTACAAATTACATTTAGAAAAATGCAATTCGTATGACGTTATCCTTTCGTCACCTCTATACTTTTGTAACGCGTAACTGCCGTTGACGCCTGACCCTTTCAAGTCACCCAAAACGCAACCCTCTCCATTTCTCCTATAAATCTCTCTCGCACCAAATCCAAACCCCACACCACACCACACCACACCACTTCAAAAATCAAAATGCAACAAGCAATCCCTTACAAACCATGGACGATTCACTCCGCCCTATCTCAGCCGCTAAACCACCACCAGACCACCCAATTTCACGGATCTGCAAAAGGCGCTGTCAGAGACGCCGTGTCGGAAAACGCCGTCATCGTCTTGGCTCGTCGTGGATGCTGTATGAGTCATGTGGTGAAGCGGTTGCTTAACGGCCACGGTGTGAATCCTAGCGTGTTTGAGTTTGATGAAGGGGAGGAGAATGATGTCGTGAAGGAACTTGAGATGATCGAGGCGGAAAACGACGGTAAGGATAGCCGGAGTTTACAGTTTCCGGCGGTGTTCATCGGTGGGCGGATATTCGGTGGATTAGATCGGGTGATGGCGACGCATATCACCGGTGAATTGATCCCCGTGCTTAAACAAGCCGGTGCTTTATGGCTTTGATTTTGTCGACTTAAGTTTTGTTAGATTTGTTTTTTTTTATGTAATTAATTTAGCGAATGTTGATTTTCTTTTTCTTTTTTTTTTTTTTTTTTTTTTTATCGCGGGTGTTGAAATTTTCGGTATTAAGTACATGATCTTTATACACATAAACATAATGCAATGAAAGTGTAGTTTGACTTAAATTAGGGAATACTTTGGCTTCAATTAGGATTTTTTTAAGCGTACATATGATAATGCACGACGTACGGCTTATAAGATGGTAAGAAAAATAAAATGCAAAGTACAATAATTCATGCAAGTAATACATGCCACGATAAGACTTCTTGGTATATTCGTGTAAGAGTCTCCACTCCATAAGTGTGATTTGGCACCCTTACCATATGTAAACATAATTGCCGATGAAGCTTCGGTGTGTTAATCGTGGCACCAGCTAAGTTCCGGAGGAAAACAAGAAAACAACGGGTCTCTTTTGACCGTTCTACCTTTAGAGAAGTTAGAGTGAATTATAGTTTTTGTCCCTATAGTTTGGTCAAATTAGTAGTTTGGGTCGGTAAGTATAAAAATTGATAGGTTAGATCCTTATGGTTTTAATAAATTGCAATCTCAATCATTTTGCCCATATAAAGTGTACCGAACCCTTTTTTATATCTTTTCTATTTTGCCTATCATTAATTTATAATTTGAAATAATAATAAAATATAAAAAGAAGACCTGCATATCCAACCCCACGACCCAACAGCTCAGCCTCCTCAAAATCCATTGTCCAATTGTTCTTCAGCTTGTTTCCCTCCTCGAAGCATTGTCTCCATAACCGGTTAGGAACAATGTAATTCTCAGGGTCAGGTGCACATTATTATTATTATTATTATTATTATTATTATTATTATTATTGAATTAAAAGTTTTTAGTTGTGGCCCTTCTCACGACATGAGAAATGCTTGCTCACGTCATGAGGAGTAATTTGGACATTCACATCATTTTGAGACTCATGATGTGAGTAATCCAACTCACGACGTGAAAGCAGTTTGAGGACCAAAAACCTTAATTTTCGATATTTAAAGGAAAGATGGAGGCTAGGGTTGTTCACTCTCCGCCTCCCTCACACTCTAAGTCTCAGAGTGTTGGATTAGGTGTCTAAGTCCATAACTATAATTAATATGTACTTGATTTGATAGTAGCATGATCATTTTAGGTTGTCTCCACCTTAGCAACTTGACATGATGACTTTTGGAGAGAGATGTTGAATTTATTATTTAGAATAATAAATTGATTTATTAATGTATTGTGAAAATAATATATTAATTAGAAATCATATTATTTAATTAGTATTTAATCATAAATTAATTTGGAATTAATTTTGGGATTAAAGGAACTGATTAAAAGAACATGAGCTGTTTTGCAAATCATTGATAGTTGCAAAACTGGGCTGATGGACTCCTTAATTAGGATTGGACGAAATTCTATAAGGAGGCCCTATAGATTTCATCCAAGGCCTATTGATGGGAGGTCCATGGGTTGATCGAGGAGTGTGACCGACACTATGCCGTCATCACACAGGTAGCTGCTACTGCATCCACAACAGCCTTCACCATTGATGGATCTTAGAGATGTGAAGCGATGCAATACCGAGAGTTCAATTATATGAAGCCTCTAGAGTTTTGAGGCGATAGGGACCCGATCATCGCTTCAAGGTGGATTTCTGACGTGGAGGGACGCTTCTTCATGTATTCATGTCCTAAGGGCTAGAAGGTGAAATTTTCGTTGAATCTTCTTCGTTGGGGTGCGAAGGATTGGTGGGAGTTTGTGACCAATGGCTTTTCGCATGTATAGCAAGCTGCAATGAGTTAGGAGCAACTTCTAGATATGTTCCGAGCGAAGTATGTTCTTCTTGTGCAGCGCGAACAATTGGCACATGAGTACCTATTGCTAAAACAAACATCTGAGATACATAGAGAGTTGTTTTTTGCCCTGAGTATGCCACTTCAAAGCAGGCACAGTTGTCACGATACTTGAGTATGATCAAGAAGGAGATTCAGTAGTTTGTAGACCAGACCTTGATTGAGATGCATTTAAGCGCTACGAGGAGGGAGATTGAGTTAGAGACTCAGAAGAAGGATGAAGGGACAACTTCATGATAGTATCTACTAGCGGCCAGGTGGTTCAAGTCTGCTGGCCGAAGTTTGATATCAACTAAGGGGAGGTGCAGATCTTTTGTATGTTACATGTGTGGTGAAGAGGGCCATTTTTGTTGAGATTGGAAACGGAGTACGCGAGTTTGTTTCCCTTGTGGTCAGGAAGGCCACATCAGAGCTCGTTATCATTTTATCATTTTCGGTGAGGTGCTGGATCCTACAACCCTAGCTTGGTAGTTACCCGACAGTCATCATGGGATGGACAAAGTCTTGGAGACCAAGATCTGAGTTTGCAGTTCTTCTATTTAGGAATTGTTGCAGTATTGGTTTTCATATAAATCCTGTTTGTGTTTCAAAGTTCAGTTGTAATCTTGGATGATAAGTTGAATGGAATTATCTTATTTAGCTTTGTTTAAATTGATTTGTTGTTATGAATAGATTAATTATCTTTGTCCTCGGTTTTATGCATATTAGAATTTGTGAATGTTGTGTGGGTTTAGATTCTCCTATGTATCTGGATATCAGTGGTTGGGATCGAGTAGGTGAGTTCCAGTGGGTCTGAGTATTGTGAAGTTGTCATATTCAAGCATATTTCAAGTGAGGGAGAGTGGAATCTCGCAACAAGACGACCTTATGCCAAGGTTTGTTTTTTATTAGGATTTCTCCATGTTTAAGACTTCCGTGCAGCTGTTGAACCTTCCGGTTCCACATCAGACTCATCGTCAGCTGTTGGATTTCCCTTTGAGTTGTAATGGTTTAGTTGTGATAGCTAACGTAGGTCGTAATTGTGCTTTAGATTCTAGGATGTTAGGAGCTCAGGTTGAGGGATTTGATGAGGGCTTCCTTATCTATTCTTGTTTGATTAGGACTTGGATGTCTGAGTCATGGACCGAAGACCTGGTAGGGTAAGTTAAGTATTGTTGTGCCTAAGTGTTGTTATCAGTTAGTGGATCGGGGGTAAGCCTGAGTGTTGTTATTGTTTATTGGATCGGGGGTAAGCTTGAGTATTTTTACTGTTTAGTGGATCAGGAGTAAGCCCGAGTATTGCTAATAGATAGCTAAGCAGGACTGTCGGAGTCGAGTGGGCGCATGGCTTAGTTTGGTATGTGACTATATAGTTTTCATCGTGATAGTGCACTTATGTACGTGATTAGAATGACGACGTTTGGTTAAGAAGGTTTTGGGCCGATCAAATCTACAAGTTTTCAGTTAGTTTGGTAGATTTGAGATTTGGGACAGGTACCGAGTAGGGAAGAGGTTCTTTCTGTTATGATTTAAGGAGGTTGTGTGGAGACATTTCTTCAGGCCGCGTGGTATCGCCATAATTTCTCAACTAACAGAATTTTCAAAGGATGGTCAACTACTACAGATGCTATAATGAAGATGAATAAGATCTTGGGGTTAGGTTAAAAGGACCCTCAAGAGGATACATCGGGAACTGGAAGAAAGAACTGATTCCGAGGACGAACTCTATTTTAAGTGGGTGAGAATTGTAACATCCTGTTTCCGGTCATTTCTTATTTCAGGGTCGTGGTCCAGAAGTCGATTGTGTATAGTATTTGGGCCTTAAGAAGGTAAAGTTTAGTCCTCGTGGAAGGAGGTAATGATGGTTAAAAGATTTAACCCTTGAACTGTGTATTGGGCCAAAGGGTAGAAAACGGAAAGTCATAGGCCAGGTTCTTGCATGAAATATGGAATTTTATTCGAGAAGCTTTTAGTCCAAGATATTTTGATAATATCGTAGGGATCTTCAATAGTTTTCCATGGATATACAGATCGTCGAAAATAGAGTTGGAATGAAGAAGTTATGATCGTTAGAAGTTAGGAAGGTTTTGGGTTTGGCCTAGTACGTTGGGCGTATAGGGAGTATGTTAGGTGTAATATGCATGGCTAATCACATGATTCAATCTGGTACGATGGGCGTACCAAGAGTACGTTCGGCGTATATGATCATAACCCAAACCCTAATTTGTGGGTTTTGATCCCTATTTAAGCTCCTAAGCTTCCCATAACCTTCCCATTCTCAGCCTCCATCCCTTCAACACCCTCCATTGAAACCCTAACCCTAATTTGAGCCTTGTAAGCTAAAGAAGGAGTTTTTGAGTGCTTGGAATGTTCTTGGTGCATCTTGGAGAAGAAGGAGCTCATTGGAGAATGCCTTAGGAGTTGTATGTAATCATGTAGGATAGCATGAGAACTCTTGATCTATGCTTACTTTTCTGTTCAATTTTTGGTTGTGGCTCTAGAGTAAGATCATCTTTTCAGGTGGCTATCTTACCTTTAGTTACTTATGGTTATGTATTTCATAAAGGTTAGCTGGTAGCGAGACAGTGTGTTGTATGAGGACTAGTAGGTGGTAGTGAGTTGTATGATTGATGTTTGTCTGTATTATGTGCCTACATGATCCTTGATTGTTTATATGTTGACATATGGTGGTCATAGGTTGAGGTGGTCCTGCTTTTTGTTGTAGGCCAAGATACTCGGTGCGAGTCGGTTGTAAGCCGTAGGCACAGAGTCTCTAGAAGAGCGGTCGTGTTGAGGGAGTAGGCCAACAAACCTTGGGTATTCTAGCCCATTGGCTGATTGGACTCGTTGCATGTTGGAATTCCAATCTGAGGACTGATTGGGCCTTCACATTCCAATCCGATGATTGTAGGCCATTTTGCATGCTTGTATGTTTATCATATGGGGTATTTTGGGGGAATATCACTAAGCTTTGTGATTACCTAGTTTTTTTTTTTTTATGTTTTTCAGGGTTTATTGGTGATCATAGGAAGGTGAAGGTGGACTGTACACACTCATTAGCAGCATTGAGGATTTCACATTTCTTCTAATACTCTGATTTTCAATAAATGTATTTAGGGATAAACGGTTCTCTTAATGATGGATTTATAATTGGGAAGTTTTACATGAATAAAATGAAAATTTTTGGTTGTGAAAATGAGATATTACAAAAATTTTAATTTGAGTCAACCAAAATAGTCATTCATTATTTCAAATTTCCAAAAATCATGTGTAAGTAAATTGTATCAATGTTATTAGAGTACAAAACGAAATCATAGAATGTGAAACATTGGTGGATGTGGTGCAATCATGTCGGACCCTTCCCCCTTCGAATTGGAAGTACCTGAAACCATAACCATAAAACCGTAAGTATAAAGCTTAGTGAGTTCTCCAATAGACCACATACTGTGCATACATTGCCATAGGATGCCCCCATGGTCTTTCCTTGGATTGCCATGGGCTACCCCATGGTTTTACAACCAGGTGCCATGGACTACCTCCATGATCTTTCCTTGAAATTCCATCGGCTACCCCCATGCTCTTACAGTCAAGTGTCATGGACTACCCCCATGGTCTTTCATGGAAGTATCACAAAGATAACTAACATCATACATAATATAGTGAGAATACTCGCCTCTCAGACGATAATCAACTGCTACTGCTCTCACCGCCGAATCACAGGTGATATACCCCACGTAGACATTCATACAGGGTAAACCCTTAGTTTACCTTTCCAAAAACTAAGAGTTGACCAAAAGTCAACATGAGTCAAAGAGTCAACGATCAAAGGCAAGGAAGTCAAAATGCCATCCGAACCACTCCATGTTGTGGCCTTCCTTTGCCACGTCGTGGGCACAAAAGGACGAAACTGTCGACTGGTTTATGGTCGCCATGTCGTATGGACCAATCTGAATGGCTTATTCGATTTAAACTGATCATAACTCATTTTTACGGGCTCAAAAGCCCAGATCTACTCCTTCCTAACGCCTTGAAGGATAAAGTTTAAGACAAGATCTTAAAATTTGGGTCATAAAGGTCCTTTATGGGGTATAACTCATCCAGTAAGTTCTTAATCACAAGAGATACTAGTCTAAACTTTCAAGAAAGCTTTTAGGGGTCCTATTGATCCCTAAAAAAGTACCTTTATGGACATGCATGCCCCATGTATGTCCTTCCTCAAATCTAGGTCAAAAAGAAGAAGACGGATGTAACATACACGTTCTGTTATCGTGTTATGTAATTATTAAAAGTGAACAAAATTGAGTGTTGAGTTCTAACAGATAGTTTTTACTAGAAATAAAGTAAAACTATGTTTAGAATCACTCATAAAATATTGGGAGTCTTATGAGATTCCAGTTAAAACTCAAATAGTGAAATTTAGCAAAAATATAAAATTTAAAATAAGTGAAATTTTATTATTTAAATTTATAGAGAATCTCGTTAGAAACATTTAGGCGAAAACCTCATCGAAATCCGAGTTATAACAAAAAAGTTATGACCAATCAAAGATCCGCGACAAAACTGGCACGACACCGAATGACGTAAAAAGTGAGTTTTTGATAAACTACTTTTTAGCCTTAGTAATCTATATGAAAGTCGTAGTATTCGTTAAACCGAGAAGTTCGATAAAAACAACGCCAAAATCTGACTTCATATAAGGAAGTTATGATTTTTCTAAGTTGCAGCTTAGCAGTAGACAGCTAAAAACTCAAATTTTAGATCGAGTGATTTTTAGCCAACACAACCTAAATGAGAATTGAAGGTCTCATGATTAGTAGTACAACGGTAAAAAGTCTGACGAAAACGGATGTCGGATGAAGAAGTTATGAATTTTTAACGGATTTTCCTGTCCCGGTCTGTTAAAAATAATAATATTAAAATTAAAATCAAAATTTGCCGACGAAGTCTAAACGAAAGTTGTAGAGCATAATTTTAGCTACACGTGCATATAAAGAACGTCAAAACGGAGCTCGTATACGAAATTTATGGTTTTTAGAAGATTTGGGCTCAATTTCCGAGAAATTCGCATGGATAAGCCATATCCGGAACCAGCCATGTCAACTCGCATGAACAGTAGCCGCATGTCGCCTTCCGATTGGACCGAACTTCGGTCTGGTAAGCTTCCGACGCGCCTTTCAGCATCCTAGGCGACGTCTAAGATGCCTCCTAAGAAGCGTCGCATCTGGCTGTCACTTCCTCGCATCTGAGCCAGCTGTCGTGCCACGTGCTTCGCTCCTGCTGTTGCCGCGTGTCCTCGGTGCTGACTCCCTTCTCTCGGCCGACTTCGAACCTCGCCCATAAATAGGAGGCCTGCGAACCCTCCTGGCTAATGTTGGATTTTTAGCACTTTTTCACCTCTTATTCCATATTTTTGTTATTTCCACTTCCCCCGAAGCCCCGATATTATTTTTAACACCCGAAACACGTCCCGAAGTGCCTGTGAAGCCCAAGAAATTTATCTTTTCGGTTTGAAGCTCTACCTTCACAAGGCTTGGTTTTCAATAAATCTCCTGGTTTTCAACGAAGAAAGTCTTATTTAGAGCCAAAGTGCTGCTCAAATTATTATTTTAACCCCCGATTAATTCACAGTGAGTTTAATATATATGAACAATTGTATGTTATGTGTTATATATGCTATGGGCTTTTCAGTAATATTATTTCAGGTTATTTTCCCGTGTAAATTTTATTCTCTATTTTAATAGCATGTTATTATTTAGAGATGCTTTCCTATGTTAAATTTTCCGCTCTTTTGATAGCAAAGCTATACCTCTGACCATGTGATCAGTTTCAGAACTAAGATTCACAGTGGTATTGGTATGTAGCCTCTGGCCACGTAGAGCATGTCCCCCGTAAGTGAATGACTCTATTCTATGGCATTGGCAGAAGGGTAGACAGGGCGTGAATACCTGATATCTACATTAATATTAAATTTCATGGCTTGTATAACTTATGGTATCGGCTTCGTGCCTTTGACCATGTCAAGCCCGACACGTATCTTCCGGTATTGACAAAGGGCTATGTAGGGCTGAAAGCCTGTATATTCTAGCAAAGTATTAATCAGAAAATTGATTGTCTTTAGTGCCATTTGAGCCGAAGCGTTATTGATGCATATCATGTATTGATATTGTTAAGTCTCTTTGACTGTATATCTCTGAATAGAGTCTTTGATTGATATGAAAGCCTGACATATGATACACATATGCTATTGTTGTTCTTGTTCCTATATGTTTCTGTCATATTGGTGTATAAAAGGCATAAAATTATATTGTATCTATTTATTGAATTCACTAAGCGTTATCGCTTATCCCTCTCAATGTTTAACAATTGCAGGTGATGAGTATCCAGTATAGGTTTATACTGCTGAAAGATTTAGAATAATTAATACTATTTCTCTGTATTTAATGTTCATGTATGTATATGAATAGCAGATTCATGGGTAGATATGTAATGTAATAAAACTTAGTCGGTTTGTATCCAATCTTTTGTAATCACTTTATCAATATAAAATATTGTTTTATAAATATGCATGTAGCATGTTTTGAGGAAGTAACTTAAGAATAATGTTGGAATAGTATGAAAGTTTGGGTCTTTCAGAAATACAAAAGTGAGGGTCTTTCAATCATGGTATCAGAGCACTAGTTTAAGTGAGCTAAATATCACAGATTGGTATTTAGACTTAAACTGTTGGAAGTTCAATATATGAACGGATTCATAGTAAATATATGGATACAAACCATAGGAAATACTTAAGTGCACTCCTAGAAAAACAGCCTTTTACGACGCTCATTGCGCGTCGTAAAAGGCTCAGACGACGCGCAAATGCGCGTCAAGGAAGGCCCTGTCATAAAGAGAGACGACGCTCATTTACAACACGCAATTACGACACGCGTTTACGACACGCAATGCGTATCAAGGAAGGCCCTGTCATAAAGGAAGACGACACGCATTCGCGTGTCGTAACCATAAGACGCGTGTGTTAATGACACACAATGCGTATCAAGAAAGCCCCTATCAAGAAAGGCCATGTCATAAATGAAGATGACACACTTTTTTGCGTATCATAATTTTAAATGTTTAAAAAAAATTATTTATAGATTTACTAATGTTCAAATTAAATTTGTATTTAATTTTCATAATAGAAAATAAATATCATATACAAAAAATACAATCCATTGCATAAAATTTAATGTCATACAAATAAAATACCATAAATAAGAGGTTTTCCCTAACTATATAACCTAATGCTACAATGCTATAAAGGGGCACCTTCTTGTTTTAGTAACTCATCATTAAGCGATCTAAAGAAGCTCTGAAACCCTGTCATGTATCCAACCAATCATCATGTCTCTTAGCTTCAATATCAATCCCAACTCTTGATAAAAAAAACAACACGAAAATCCTACACAATAAACATATATGTCAGTTGTACAATATCAATATCAACTAATTAATAATACACATGGTATGTATGAGAGTGGAATCAAAATGATCTACCAATAAGTCATGTTTCCATTAAAGGTATCTTTAGCAACTGCAAGTTTCTAGTGATCAAGAATATACAAAATGTCAAGGAAGTATGATTGATTGTAAGACAACTTTGCAGTAATTATATTTGTACTTGAAACACCAAGCAAGGAAATTAGGAAACAACATAGCTAAGAAGCTTTACAAGTTCAACTTGACTAGTGATGCGATTCTCAAACTCTTCCATGACCTTACTTAGCACAGATTCTACAAGATGCATAAGCAGAATAGTATCATAGCAAACATGAGAAATCAGTTGTTGTGGTGACACAAACTTGCAAAACACCAAATTACACTTACCATGGGAACCTCATTAGGTTTCTTATCCAATAGAACTGCAAGGACAAGTATGTTTAATGAGAAGAACATTTTTGTGATGATTTTTCAACACATACATTTTTGTGATGATTTTAATATTTTAATAAATAAAAAATCACACAGATTAACATTTTAATAAATAGTTCCTGTAAAGAGACCACACAGATTAACATTTTAATAAATAAAAAATCACATCTAAAATACTTGGCCTTTCTTTTTCATTGCTTACTAGTTGAATGAAAAGTATTTCGATTTACACGAGCAACAAAACAAACGTAACATTCTATAAACAAATACTTGAATAGACAATTTCGTGCTACTTTTCAATAGACAATTTCGTCTGCTGACGTGGCATCCACATAATAGTCAGAGAGAGGAGAAAGAGAAATACCTGATCATGGGCATTATAGCAACACAATTTACATACTCATAGTGTCCTTGAAGTGTCATACTACCTTTCCCTGACCAAACATCAAATGCCTATAAAAGCATCCAAACAGAAAACATATTTACAAATGAAAAAATATACTCAAATTGACTACTCTTCAAGAAACTTAAGGTTGCGTTTGTTACATGGGAAGCTTTATAATTATAGGGCTATTTCTGATGACAAGGATAAGGAGGGCATTTACATATGAATGCTATTCTTGCATTTAACCAATTTTGAAAAGAAAAAACCTGCACTTAGAAGATACATGCCATCTTCTATGGCTTTGAGGCCCATAACAACAAAAAAAAAAATAGACTTCAGATGAAAGTGTTGGCAAAACAACATTCATATCAATGTACTATGATAACATCATCAACATGATTAACCCACTAAAGAAACACACAACAACAAAAAAAAATATATCAATTATTATAATTATATTTTACACCAAATTCATAAATAAATTAGCATTCTTGAAAAACATTAGTTTACATGATTACTAACCAGTTTACCATGTGGTACCCAACACCTCTAAATGAGATCAAATGCGTAACAGATTTTCCATGTTCATTCTTTGCTTTAACATTATTAACCTAAAACACAGAAATTAAACCATTCTTCAAATAAATAAAAAGTTATAATCAACTTCATTGTGTTAATAAATTCCACCTATCCAGTGGTATCCATAATTCCATCAACAGCCTGTTCATTGTATCTTTTATCATAGGAATCACCAACTCCTAAAGATTCCAAGCTAAAAAGGGAATCCACAATTCCCTGGAATTCATTAGGCACATCTACTTCAACCCATGTTTCTTGATCAAGCACTGCTTTCAGTTTTGTCATCTATAACAACAATAATAATATTATTAATCAAACAAATTGTTGTTTACCTTCTCTGTTGCAGTTACAAATTCTTGTGACACGTTATATATTTGTAAAAAGTCTTGAAGCCTTAGTCTTGGATGCAAAAGTGCACGAACACCAAGAAGTTTTGCCCATCTTCCATGAGCTGCATCACAAGCTGCAAACACTGCTTCTGTGTTTTCTCTCAATACATCAGCTCTGTTAAATGACACAGTTGCCCCTATTAGAAAATTTCTAACAAATAAGCAGCATATATATATATATATATATAATATAACAGATCACCTGAATTTTTTTGATAAATTTGATGGACTTATGGCATCGTTGGATTTTGGTTGGATTGGGGACACCTTGATAGAATTCCTAGGAAAGGATCAAGACTGAGAATCACCTAGAGGGGCATTTTTTGATAAATTTGATGGACTTCTTCAACGTGTGCTTCTTTCCATTGTGTTCTCTAAATCTA
The DNA here is from genome assembly GCF_051521515.1 of Lactuca serriola. Lineage (NCBI taxonomy): Eukaryota > Viridiplantae > Streptophyta > Magnoliopsida > Asterales > Asteraceae > Lactuca > Lactuca serriola. Next base: position 236,834,808 of record NC_136415.1, on the reverse strand, counting down.
GCAGCAAAAAGATGAATCTCTGGTTGCTTCTGTAAAAATAAATAAATAAACAACAGTAACTGCAGCATGCTCCATGTGTTGCAGCATCATGCAAAGTCCTCCTTGTCTCTCTACAGAGCCCAAACCACCACCCCAATTCAAAACCCTAGCCAAGTCATTTTGCTTCTCAATTGCATCCAATACCCACCCTGCTGTCCCATCTCCTCCACATACAAGAATTCTGAAATGAGGCACTCTTCTGAATAGATAAAGACCAATTTCTGGCCCTTCTGTTGAACTCAACTCATATATCTACAAAAAGTTTCATCGAGATTTTAGAAATTTTGGTCAAAAGATAAATCAAGAATCAATTAGCATGAAGCTATGAACCTGAACATCATTATTCCCATCTGGTGTACTTTCTTTAGATAATTCCCCTATACCTTTATCTTTATCTAAATTCACTTGATTGAAATTCCCTTTATTTTTCTTACTTTGATTTGTGATACTTGCTAGAACAGAAGAAGCAATCTCATTGCTTCATAAGTAATGGAACTCAAGATTCCACCAGATGATGATCTACCAAGTCCTTTAACATATATCACCTATTTTAAATCAATCTTTTAAAAGGACCCATGTCACCTCAGTCCACCTTATAGCCCATTGGTGTAAAAGCTGATAAATAAACGCAACAACACAATAAATGTTGGGGATATTATCCCAAAATCATACAAATGATACATAAAGCAAAAGAAGCTTTAAGGACTCAGACCTGAAGATGTTTAAGGACTCAGACCTGAAGAAGCTTTAAGGACTCATACTTAGCTTTGTTGCCTGGGATTTTTTAAATCAATCACAGAATTCTAAATTCATCCAATTTGAATGGAGTGTTATGTACATTATTACTAGTTTACTACTACGTTGTGACAACCCAAAAATTTCCGTTAGTTTTAACGTCAAAGTTAACGTCACAGTTAACGTCGAAATTAACATCGAAAGTAGTTACATCAAAAATTAGCCAAATTTATCCCAAAAATATTTTTACCAGACTTAAACCCGTTGGAATATTTTAATTAATATCCGTCAAGCGAAAATAAAGTCATGTAAATAATCTTTCCATTTAGTTGGAAAAAGTTTATTTTTATTTACGGCCATTTAACCGGGTAAAAATTTTAAACCTTGTTAAACATAAGTATCGGGTAGTCGTATACTGGGTACAACACCCTATCCCTATATAAGGGTGGGTGGACACTCCTTAGAAACCTTTTTCCTACCTTAGACTCTCTCTATCTCTACTTTCTCTCTCTACAAACGGGTTTTAGTCAAAAATCACTCTTTCAAGCTCCAAATCGGTAAGCTAACCTTCCTAGCTTGTTATCTAACTTATCTATCTTGCAAATTCGTGACTTAATCATCTGGAAACCTCAAGAACATGAGTTTACGGTCTTGGGAGCCTCCCAAAACCGTAAACCCCTTGGATATGGGTTTTAATGCTCAAAAACCCTTCCCAAACACTTCTCATGCTTAACAATGGCTTAGAGACTTACCCGAAAGGACTTAGAACACCAAAATAGGACCAAATGGGGAGTAAACATGATTTTACGGTCTAAGGATGCTCTTAGACCATAAAACCATGTTCATGGACCATAAACACCTTTTATGGTGTCAAGCTACCCCTCAAACACCTCCAAGGGCTTCCATGAACTTCCTAGAGTGCATAGTGTTGGGTTTTGAGCAATCTAACACTTCCTAAGTGTGCATGCAACCCTAATAAACCTTGGATCTATGTTTGTCTAAATACATGCAAAATAATAATTTTCCAAGGTTCATAACCTATCTAACATGGCATGGGGTACTTTTAAACATAAAAGAATTAAATGAGATTACATACCTTTTGATGATGAGTTTGATTCCTAAGGAGTTTGAGGGCCAAGCACCAATAGTGTGAATGCCTCAAATGGAATCACAAATCAACACAAACTCTTGGAAAACTTTGAGAGAGTGTATACACACTATAAAATCGGCCACACACAAAGCACACACACTAGTGACACTAGTGGCTATTTCATGCAACATAAGCATGCTTATATAGTGTACATGATTAGGGTGAAACCCTAATAACCCATGACCTTTCCTTTTCCAAGGATCCATGGGTTAAAAGCTCCATGGATCATCCATGGACTTCCATACAAGCCTAGCCCATTAACAAATGAGTGTTAGCCCACACTATATAAAACCAATAGCCCACAATCTAATTAGTCTTCCTTTTAATCTCTAAATTAATTCATAATTAATTTAAGACTAAGACTAATTAAATAACATGACTTCATATTAATATATTATAACTTATAATATATTAATAAACATACGTGTATAACTCTCATAAAATTATCCATAAATAGTTTGGATGAAATGCAACCCAAATGGACCATGTCGGGTCGGGTCAAGTATATACCAAATAAGTTATGGACTTAGACACCTTATCCAACAGACTCCCACTTGGATAAGTCTAATAACTATATTTGCGTATGTTACTTCAGGAACCAACCAGCAATCGTAGCTCTCAAAAACTCTGTTGAACTATTAAGTGCCATTTTAGATAAGTGATCATATAATCCCCTGTTCTCATGATATCAGCCAGGCAAATACATGGAACAACGTTGTACTTATTGTCCAGCAGTTCGTTTCCCGATTTTCGATTTGTTTGAAAAAGAACTTAATCGAACACATCAATTTTAGTTCTGACCGGCCGGTACATAGGTCACAACAATATCATCGAGGGGCCCAGATATCGCTTCTATTTCTAGAAGGAACATATAAACTTCGACTCATATGCTTGTTCTACTACTTGTTGAATTGTACACAAAGGCACGTTTTATAACATCAAGTTACTGATGCGTTTACGTGCAATCAATGCACAACCAACTCATAGGTAACAACTCATATCTCTAGGTTTGAAGATTTATAAGATATTACCGTCTCACGATCACTCGAGATAAATTCCATGAAGTGATACAAGTGAGCGTGGGTTTATTCCAATACTCATAACTTATGAGCACTCATGAATGTTGTAGTAACCATTGCTATGACTAAACCCATTTAGCCATCTACAAACTCGATTCATGACAGTCTTGATTCATACCTACTTCCAACATATGAACAACTGTGGAGTGTTTAAATAACTTAGTCATTCGGAAAGAATAACCTAGCTATTTTGGAAGTCAAAACATGCAAAGTGAAACACAGTAATAATCGAATCCAATATGGTCTCAGAACCCTTTTGAATATAAATAGAACCACCTTTTATTTATCACCATATTGATTACACATTATTCATTGTATAATGTTTCAAACAATCAACTTAAGACTTGAATAAAAAACAACAGTCGTCCCATGCTCCTAGCATGTACACTTTGTTTTTCTAAACAATAGTTATGCCATACTCCAAGTATGCACATTATGTTTGTCTATGATCCTTACATTGTGATGTAGATCAATTGAACATGATTCCAATGATACTCATTTCACAATCCCAAATCCTTATTGTAAATGTGAGAATCCCCGATTCCTATCATTTAGCAAAAAATCTGTTAGATTTTAAACTTTTATGCAATGTTCCTCTTGTAATGATTATGCACAAAGTCACAAAAACCTTGTCACCAGTCATTATAGAGTATTCCAAAGAAGGTCAACTTCTATGGAACGGAAGTCTCATATTCAAAGTACATTGCTTTGAACATCCTTCTTGCATTAAGTTTTTCTAATCTTACATAGATTGAATAACTTCCACCTATGGAGACATTTCCATAGTCCCATTTTGACTATCACTTCCGAACAAGAGTTACTTCTTTTCGGAATATGTCAATATGGTCCTTTTCGACAACTTACATCATACTTCCAACTTTCCCTGAGCAACCAATCTTTGGCGAACCTCAGATTGTCCTCGACCATTGCTTAATCACTTTAGTCATATCCAGTTCTAGACTTTTCCCTTCTCAATGCCTTAAGCATTTGGAAAATTTAGAAAAGATGAATATTATAGCACATGCAATCGATCCTATATCCGAAGCATATGGGACACGATTCATGATGTTTGACATAAAGACATGATACTAGACCAGTCTTTTGCTACAATATTTTTTATTTGCCATGTTTTCAAAATTTAACTATGAAGAGGGATGCCGTAGTCATAATTGAATTTTGAGAACACAATATATATAGAATTTCCTTAAGTCGAACCATTCAGACATAAAATTCATACATATATCCTTGACTAAAGATGATTAAAATCTCAATCTAAGCTTTAGAATTGAAATGAAATATAATTTCCTCTCCCTTAATTATAGCAAAACAACTTTTCAACCCCTGCAACTTCACGAATTGAAACTTTGTTTTCTATAATTAACATTGCTAACTTGCAACACTAAACGTAATAATCATGCTCCTACTAACATGATGATTATCAGCATAATACTTATGCTCCCACTAGCTCTGACATATTTCCAGAAATCTGTTGGACTTCTGAAATTTAGATTCATACACCCTTTCTTAGATAGCTCACATGTGTGTCTAAACAATTTTCAGAACTATGAAAAGGGATACCATAATCATAGTCTTAATTGATTAGTCCTTTGCCATTTCTCACAAGTCTATGTTAGTGTGCCGGTTAACCACACACGTTCCACTAACGACTTTTGAAAATGCAAATATCACAATTGCTATCTACTTAAAATCTACTTAGTGAAAGCGTTTCCTCACCATCATTTTAATGAATCGGAGAGAAACCTGATGACACTTAGATTTTATAGTGTATGATTTCCTATCCATGTGAACCATAATCACAAGATAAGGTTAGTGACAAATTCAGCCTTACATGGATTAAACTTGTTCAATCTTAGTTTCTTGTCACCTTGGTAGCACAAGGCCCACCAATGCTTCTAAGTCGAACTTTGATAACTCACATGCAAATTCAACTTATTTGAAGTAGGTACAGAAATAAGAATTATGTCAACACGATAGGTTGCAAACCTTAAGTCGTGTGCTAGTGATAAATTACAGGTTTTACTCTTGATTAAATCTTGAAACTCTTTCAGGATATTTAAGGCTTTCACTGTCCCCTTGACATATAAGTTTCCCCAGTCAAGAACCATTCCTTGACAAAACAAATATTCAAGGGATAGTGCGGATTCTTATCAAGAATAACACTTCACACAATTGGTCTTAGTTGGTCTTTGTCTCATCCAAGACATCACAACTTACCAATCTCAAATGTACAAGAGTAGAAAACATTTTACTCTTACATTTGACTAGTGTTAATAAATCTTCCTTTATGTCACTCAAAGTTACAATCTTGGAGTATGACTCTAAGAATTGTTTTGGAACGAAGTATGACTCATCTTCTTGATTTTAACCAATCCAACAATTCATGACCTCTCCTCTTAGCCATAACAATGCACTAAGACGTCCTTAGGGTATGAATTTGTGATATGGTTTCATAACCATTAAGATGATCATGAAATACGATACTAAAGTTGTGACAACCCTATATTTTCCAAAAGCATTGTAACACTCGAAAGCCAAATACAATGGAATTAACCTCGAAAATAAAGTGTTCAAGTATCTAAGTTGGGATGCCTCAAATATTTGATATCATGCCAAGGTTTCCAAAAACATAAAGAACGCTCAAAACCGGGTTATATTGAAGAAAGTATAACCACTCGTATATTTACGACACAACGTTAAAACATTATTTGACGTAAAAAGTAAAATCTCAATAAAATACATTCTTGCCTTAAGTATCTAAACAAAAGTCGTAGATCTCGTTGAAAGGTGAGCGTGCATAAAAAGATCGCCCAAATTGGACCTCGTATGAAGAAGTTACGAATTTTCAAAGTTTCGTAACAGTAGTAGAGGGCTAAAAACTCGGATTGAAGATCGAGTGTTATTTAGCTATCGCCACCTAAATGGAAGTTGAAGATCTCCTCAGTGGTAATAAAACGATAAAAAGACAAACGAAAACCGACGTCGAATAAAGAACCTATGAATTTTCTTACGAACTTTAGGAGGCCCGGCCTATTAAAAATATATCATTAAAAATGAAATCAAAATTAGCCGACGGAGTCTAAATGAAAGTTGTAGAGCATAATCTCACCTACGCGTGGATATAAAGAACACGAAAAACGGAGCTCGTACGCGAAAGTTACGGAATTTAGAAGAGGACAGGCCGGATTACGCCCCGCGTTCTCTGGGAGTACGCCCCGCGTACTAGACCCAGAGTCGAGTCCCATCGGCCCGCCCCCTCTACGCTTAGCTAGCCAGGAGTCGTAAGCCATGACGCCATATTACGCCCAGCGTAATGAGGTACGCGCCGCGTACTCCAAAATTACGCCCCGCGTACTCACTCTTCCAGCACTATAAATAGATGGCATGAGCTTCGAGTTTTGGCACACCTTCACAATTCCTCAGCCATTCTCCCAGCTCCAGAGACCATTTCCTTACCTTGGTTTCCACACTCGAGCCCCCGACGAAGGATCTACGCTGCAGAGATTCCCGAGAACCCGAAGATGCAACTATCCGCGGTCGAAACTCTGCTCAACTCTAGCCTCTCTCTTCAAACTTAACGGGTGAGTTCATACCCCTACTTTTCAATTCTTTTCATGCTTTAGGGGGGGGGGGATACAAGTACATTACAAGCCAAAGTATCATTTCATAAACATAATTATAATATCGTTCTTATAGGGTTTTGATGCAAAAATAACGTTATGTCTAAAGGGCTATTATATCACCAATTTGTTCTTACTAAATGGAAACATACTTTTGATAAACTATAATGAGTGTAGTATTCAGGTGATTCATACATTTTACATATACATCTCGACAAATGAAATGCTTTCAAAAGAAGTAAAGTCTTTATTATCGTAAATCTGTTTATACCAAGTAATGTGAGACATTTAAACTTCAACGTACTCGTATGTATGCATTTCAAGTCCTGTATTATATACCATAATCTCTAGGAGAGAGAACGTGATACTTGTGTATAGATCTATACGAGATTGACAACCCCGAACCTAAACTATTAGCTATAGTTAGACCGGCAGGTCTGGGGTGACAAATGTCATAACACTACAACACCTGAAGAATGTTGTTACAGGCCGTCAGTGTCAATAGTATGGTTATAAAACTCACATAAAAGTATAAAAACAAGTTTGATTTACGAGATTCATATATGCATTTCAGTTTTCCATTTTATTGTTAACACAAATTTTATCACTATTATTCAAGTATGGAAAACACTAACGCACTCCAACACGGGAAACTTTTTAAATCATTTATAGAAAATATTGGATTTTCTAAAAACCTCGTTCATCGATTTACTATCAAAAAGGACATACTTTTCAATGCAAAACACTTATGAACTCACCAACTTAATTGTTGACACTTTTTCGAAACCACTTGTATTTCTCAGGGATCAGTAATACAGGTAACCACCGGCTTTTGGAGAAGGGAACACTAAGGATGTTTTATTATTGAACATTTATCATCTTATTGTAATATTCTTTTGCTAATATGTATAACGCAACAACATACGTTTTCATTATATATGTGATGGTTGTGTTACTTTCTTTACAATATTCAATGGTTGTGATACTACGTGAAGTCTTCCACCCCCGAATGTTTCCGCCATTCTGGTTTGGGGGTATGACAGATTGGTATCAGAGCATTGTTTATAGTGAACTAAGTATATCGAACCACATACGATATACGAACTATAAATGCAAAGGGGACCAAAAACCCTCTGATGAAACATTTTCATGAAAAAAATACTTTCTTTTAAAGATATACATTTTTACAAGCATGCATTAATCTCGTATCATAACAAGTTTTACTAAAAAGTATTAAGGCAAGTTACGACACTACGATTGAGTCCCGGGGTATGTAATCAGGTCGAGAATAAATATAGCCTGATCAACTATATTTATCCTGGATGTGACCAACGTACGTCGAGGAATGGTCGTAGTGGACAACAAGCCAAGAACTTACCAAATACAAATTATTTTAGTTTCGCCAAATTGAAATATTATAGGAGTATTATTGAAAATAGTTGTACAAATTATAGTTAAAAATAGTAAGTCGTTAAATAGAATTTTCTTTTCTTATAAATTTCTCATACATCTATCCTAGTACAGACAAATGGTCGGATTCCATTTACCAGGAGATCCCTACTACCCAAACCAAGGCAACGGCGGTTGGATAGAAGAAGACCCGGAGGAAGACCCAGAGGATATCGAAGAAGAGGTCGAGGAAGAACCCGAAGGGGTTATCGAGGGAGAATTTGAAGTCGAAGTCGGAGAGGAATTCGAAGTCGACGAAGAGATCGAGGAGATTTCTAGCGGGACAGACTCCGAGCCAGAAGTGTTCGACCCTCCCATCCCTCATCCTCCCGAAATCAGACCATATCAACCGGGACCCATTCCCATGTGGGGAAGTCACCTCTACTACTGGAGCCGCTAGCAAGGTGTACGCCCTCCTTTCGGCATGTGCCGAGATTTTTACAATGTCAGTGGGGGAAGCTCAGCTGATCGAGCACTTCCTGTTATTGTGAACGCTATAGCTACCCAGAACTACGAGACGGACAAGCAAGCAGCCAGAGTTCGCGAGGTCAATGCTGCTACCCAAGGTAACGCCGCTGACAACTGCCGTTTGGAAGGACTACATGAGAATACCCAAATCTACACGGGGACACTTCAGAACCAAATGATAACGGCTCTGGCAGATATAAGAGAGATGAAGGAACAACAAGCAGATCTTGAGAGGCGACTGATGGGAGTCAAACGGTCGGATGCCGAATCTAGCTCCAAACACCGCAAGTAGAACTTGTTCGAGCCCCAACAATTTTGTTATAGATTAGGATTTCGGATAAAAAGTTTTTCCCTTATTTCCCTTATTTTCCCTGTTGTATCTGTAATCGGAGACCTCTAGGAGGATCAAATTTTCCAAACAAAAACATGTAATGTAACACACCTCAGGTGTGACCTATATGTATGAATATGAAGTATTTCTTATTTTATACCTCTCAAAAATTACGAGTTTTAAATTTCTATGCCTACCTTGAAACCATAAACTAAAGTCAAAACAAATTACAAGATACAACTAACACACGATTGTCAAAACATTAGAAACTTATAGTATTCATTCTTATTTTTCTCTACCAGAACATGCCTCCTCGTAGATCAACACGCAGAAACTCAACTTCAACACCACCTCCACCACCTCCTCCAATTATGGACACCGTTATGTTCCAGACTGCTGTAACCGCTGTTGTAACTGCAGCAATGGCACAAATGAGCAACAACGGATCGGGGGGAGGAACAAACAGTTTTACAAATGGCCAAGGTCAAAGCCGTTCAGGGGTATGCACTTACAAAGACTTCACCAACGGAAAACCTATTCCCTTTTACGGGACTGGGGGAGTATTGGCTCTATCTCAATGGATAGAGAAAACGGAAGCTGTATTCGAAATCTGTGCATGTCCTAAAGAAAGCAAAGTAAAGTTTGCCGCTTTTACTTTCTCTGAACGCGCCCTGACATGGTGGAACGGCCACGTCCAGACACTAACCCTAGTGGTGGCGAACTCCATGGGTTGGGAAAACCTGAAAAGAATGCTCCTTCGAGAATACTGCCCAAGAGGCGAGATCCAGAAGCTTGAACAGGAACTGTGGAACCTCTCGATGGTAGGTTCGGACATAGCAGGTTACACCAACAGGTTCAGTGACTTAATAACACTTTGCCCAGGAATGTTAACCCTGGAAAGCCAAAAGGTCGAGAGATACATCTGGGGACTATCACCCCAACTTCGAGGAGGTGTATTAGCTTCCAAACCCTTGACCTTTGCCAGCGCCAAGGAACTAGCGCAATCTCTTATTGATCATGGTGTCTGTCAAGGAGTCACGACTATTATGGCTGAACCAACCAAAGGGAACAGCAACAACGAGATCAATGCAAACAATAACAAGAAGAAGAAATTCTGGAACAAAAGGAAGGGGCAAACTTCGCAAGAACCTTCAAAGAAGCAAATGGTGGCAGTTCATGCTGCTACTACCCCCACCATAACTCCTGCTACCTCTGCACCAACAAAACCATATGCGGGGAATCTGCCCCAGTGCAGCAAATGCAACTACCATCACCATGGTATTTGTCGCGAGATGCACTGCAAGAACTGTGACAGGAAAGGGCACACAACCCGATTCTATAAAGCACCGGCACGACCAATCACTCAAGTTTCTGGCACTGGAGTAAGCCGGGCGTGTTATGGGTGTGGGGAGACTGGACACATCAGGAGGGATTGTCCCAAGGAAAGGAATATTGGCGGTGTGGGGAGAGTGCTGGCAGTAGGACAGAATGAAGCAATAGCGGACCCCACGGTGGTTACGGGTACGTTCCTACTCAACAACATTTATGCATGCATACTTTTTGACTGCGGTGCGGAGAGAAGTTTTGTGAGTCATAAATTCAAACACCTACTTAATCAAAAACCCCAACCACTCAATAAAATATTCACTGTAGAAATGGCAAACGGTAAAACAGAACACGCAAACGATTTGTACGTAGGGTGCACACTAAGTTTAAACGAGCGCTTGTTTCGAGTCGATCTTATGCCCATTTCCATAATAAGTTTCGATGTCATCATCGGTATGGACTGGTTAAGCCTTCACCATGCCGATATCCTTTGCCACGAAAGGGTTGTTCGCCTAAATCTGCTAAACGGCAAAACTCTTGTCATTTATGGCGACAAACCTAGTTCAAGTTTACAAATCATTTCCTGTATTAAAGCACAAAAGTATCTTCGTAAGGAATATCATGCCTTTCTAGCCCACGTAGTAGACAAGAAACGAGAATCGAAAAACATTAAAGATATTCCGGAAGTCTGCGACTTCCCGGATATTTTCCCAGAAGATCTTCCAGGAATCCCACCGGAATGTCAAGTCGAGTTCAGAATCGACTTAATCCCCAGAGCTACCCCTGTAGCAAAGTCACCTTACCGTTTAGCCCCAGCCGAGATGCAGGAACTATCCAGTCAATTAAACGAGCTGCTGAGCAAGGGATTCATCAGACCGAGCTTCTCACCATGGGGAGCGCCAGTCCTATTCGTGAAAAAGAAGGACAGATCCTTTCGCATGTGCATCGATTATCGGGAACTAAACAAACTCACGATCAAGAACCGATATCCCTTACCGCGCATAGACGATCTATTCGACCAACTACAGGGAGCAAGCTACTTCTCAAAGATCGATTTAAGATCTGGTTATCACTAACTGCGAGTGCTGGAGGGAGACATCCCCAAAACGGCTTTCCGAACACGTTATGGTCACTACGAATTTGTAGTAATGCCCTTCGGATTGACGAATGCTCCAGCAGTGTTCATGGATTTTATGAACCGAGTATGTCGTCCCTTCCTGGATAAATTCGTTATCGTATTCATAGATGATATACTCATCTATTCAAGAAGCCAGGAAGAACACAGCCAACATCTCTACCAAGTACTGGAAACATTAAGGGCAGAGAAACTTTACGCAAAATTTTCCAAATGTGAATTTTGGATTCGGGAAGTGGATTTCCTAGGACATGTTGTAAGCAAAGAAGGAATACACGTGGACCCCTCCAAGATAAAGGCAATAGATAGTTGGACTACTCCAAGAACCCCTACAGAAATCCGACAATTTTTGGGACTCGCCGGGTATTACCGAAGATTCATACCGAACTTTTCAAAGATTGCCAAGCCACTTACCACCCTAACCCAGAAGAATGTGACCTTCGACTAGGGAGAAAAACAAGACAGCACATTTCAGACACTAAAACGAGCCTTATGTAGTGCGCCCATCTTAACCCTGCCAGAGGGAACGGAGGACTTCGTGGTCTATTGTGATGCATCAAACCAAGGACTTGGGTGTGTCTTAATGCAAAGAGGGAAGGTCATCACCTACGCCTCAAGGCAACTAAAGACGCACGAAGCGAACTACACAACGCATGATCTTGAGCTAGGAGCAGTTGTCTTCGCTCTGAAGATATGGAGACACTATCTCTATGGCACAAAATGTACCATCTTCACTGATCATAAAAGCCTCCAACATATCCTCAATCAGAAGGAACTCAACATGAGACAGAGACGATGGGTAGAACTACTAAGTGATTACGAGTGCGAAATTCGATATCACCCTGGAAAAGCTAATGTAGTGGCTGATGCACTCAGTCGGAAGGAGTACTCAGGTCGCCGAGTAAAATCCCTAACTATGACGGTCCAATCACACCTGTTCACGCAAATCAAGGAAGCCCAAATAGAAGCCTTGAAATCCGAAAATGTGACAGGAGAAGCCCTAAGGGGAATGGATAAAAACCTTGAGACCAAGAGCAACGGGATTCGTTATTTCATGGATCGAATTTGGATACCGAAGTTTGGTGGATTCAGATAAATCGTTATGGAAGAAGCCCATAAAACACGATACTCCATACATCCCGGCTCCGATAAGATGTATCTCGACCTCAAGAAGTTGTACTGGTGGAAAAACATGAAAGCCGAAATTGCTACCTACGTGAGCAAATGCCTGACATGTGCCAAAGTCAAGGTGGAATACCAGAAGCCCTCGGGTTTATTACAACAACCAGAAATACCCGAATGGAAGTGGGAGCGGATAACCATGGATTTCATAACAAAATTACCCAAAACAACAAGCGGACTCGACACCATTTGGGTAATTGTCGACAGGTTAACTAAGTCAGCGCATTTCCTACCAATCAAAGAGACGGATAAATTGGAGAAGTTAACAAGGACATACCTCAGAGAAATTGTACGACTGCATGGTGTGCCCATATCCATTATCTCGGACCTAGATAGTAGATTCACCTCAAGGTTCTGGCAGTCGCTACAAAAAGCTTTGGGGACAAGACTAGACATGAGTACCGCTTATCACCCACAAACCGACGGTCAGAGCGAGAGAACTATACAAACCCTGGAAGACATGCTGAGAGCTTGCGTAATCGATTTTGTCAAAGCATGGGACACACATCTACCCTTGGTCGAGTTCTCGTACAACAATAGCTACCACACCAGTATCAAAGCTGCCCCGTTCGAAGCCCTCTATGGCTGCAAATGCAGGTCACCTTTGTGCTGGGCCGAAGTGGGGGACACACAACTAGCAAAAGGGCAAGCAACTGACAACACGCTCACTGGGCCAGAAATCATAAGGGAGACTACGGAGAAGATTGTTCAAATCCGAGAACGTCTAAAAGCATCAAGGGATAGACAAAAGAGTTACGCAGATAAGAGACGAAAACCCTTGGAATTCCAAGTTGGAGACCATGTCCTACTGAAAGTCTCGCCTTGGAAAGGTTTAATACGCTTCGGAAAACGTGGAAAACTGAACCCTAGATACATCGGACCATTCGAGATCCTTGCCAGGATCAGTCCAGTGGCTTACAAACTTAGACTACCTCAGGAGCTCCACAACGTACACCCTACCTTTCACGTATCGAATCTAAAGAAGTGCTTATCCGACGAGACCCTTGGCGTTCCTCTAGACGAAATTGCAATAAATGAAAACCTCCAATTTGTGGAGGAACCAGTAGAGATCATGGATCGGGAAATCAAAAGGACTAAACAAAGCCGCATACCCATTGTAAAGGTCCGCTGGAACGCCAAGCGAGGACCTGAATACACCCGGGAACGCGAAGATTAGATGAAACAAAAGTACCCGCATCTTTTTCCTAAAACTGTAAACTCTATCTTAGATTAAATTTCGGGACGAAATTCCCTTAACAGGGGGATGATGTGACAACCCTATATTTTCCAAAAGCATTGTAACACTCGAAAGCCAAATACAACGGAATTAACCTCGAAAATAAAGTGTTCAAGTATCTAAGTTGGGATGCCTCAAATATTTGATATCATGCTAAGGTTTCCAAAAACATAAAGAACGCTCAAAACCGGGTTATATTGAAGAAAGTATAACCACTCGTATATTTACGACACGACGTTAAAACATTATTTGACGTAAAAAGTAAAATCTCAATAAAATACATTCTTGCCTTAAGTATCTAAACAAAAGTCGTAGATCTCGTTGAAAGGTGAGCGTGCATAAAAAGATCGCCCAAATTGGACCTCGTATGAAGAAGTTATGAATTTTCAAAGTTTCGTAACAGTAGTAGAGGGCTAAAAACTCGGATTGAAGATCGAGTGTTATTTAGCTATCGCCACCTAAATGGAAGTTGAAGATCTCCTCAGTGGTAATAAAACGATAAAAAGACAAACGAAAACCGACGTCGAATAAAGAACCTATGAATTTTCTTACGAACTTTAGGAGGCCCGGCCTATTAAAAATATATCATTAAAAATGAAGTCAAAAGTAGCCGATGAAGTCTAAATGAAAGTTGTAGATCATAATCTCACCTACGCGTGGATATAAAGAACACGAAAAACGGAGCTCGTACGCGAAAGTTACGGAATTTAGAAGAGGACAGGCCGGATTACGCCCCGCGTTCTCCGGGAGTACGCCCCGCGTACTAGACCCAGAGTCGAGTCCCATCGGACCGCCCCCTCTACGCTTAGCTAGCCAGGAGTCGTAAGCCATGACGCCATATTACGCCCAGCGTAACGAGGTACGCGCCGCGTACTCCAAAATTACGCCCCGCGTACTCACTCTTCCAGCACTATAAATAGATGGCATGAGCTTCGAGTTTTGGCACACCTTCATAATTCCTCAGCCATTCAACCAGCTCCAGAGACCATTTCCTTACCTTGGTTTCCGCACTCGAGCCCCCGACGAAGGATCTACGCTGCAGAGATTCCCGAGAACCCGAAGATGCAACTATCCGCGGTCGAAACTCTGCTCAACTCTAGCCTCTCTCTTCAAACTTAACGGGTGAGTTCATACCCCTACTTTTCAATTCTTTTCATGCTATAGGGGGGGGGGGAATACAAGTACATTACAAGCCAAAGTATCATTTCATAAACATAATTATAATATCGTTCTTATAGGGTTTTGATGCAAAAATAACGTTATGTCTAAAGGGCTATTATATCACCAAGTTGTTCTTACTAAATGGAAACATACTTTTGATAAACTATAATGAGTGTAGTATTCAGGTGATTCATACATTTTACATATACATCTCGACAAATGAAATGCTTTCAAAAGAAGTAAAGTCTTTATTATCGTAAATCTGTTTATACCAAGTAATGTGAGACATTTAAACTTCAACGTACTCGTATGTATGCATTTCAAGTCCTGTATTATATACCATAATCTCTAGGAGAGAGAACGTGATACTTGTGTATAGATCTATACGGGATTGACAACCCCGCACCTAAACTATTAGCTATAATTAGACCGGCAGGTCTGGGGTGACAAATGTCATAACACTACAACACCTGAAGAATGTTGTTACAGGCCGTCAGTGTCAATAGTATGGTTATAAAACTCACATAAAAGTATAAAAACAAGTTTGATTTACGAGATTCATATATGCATTTCAGTTTTCCATTTTATTGTTAACACAAATTTTATCACTATTATTCAAGTATGGAAAACACTAACGCACTCCAACACGGGAAACTTTTTAAATCAATTATAGAAAATATTGGATTTTCTAAAAACCTCGTTCATCGATTTACTATAAAAAAGGACATACTTTTCAATGCAAAACACTTATGAACTCACCAACTTAATTGTTGACACTTTTTCGAAACCACTTGTATTTCTCAGGGAATCAGTAATACAGGTAACCACCGGCTTTTGGAGAAGGGAACACTAAGGATGTTTTATTATTGAACATTTATCATCTTATTGTAATATTCTTTTGCTAATATGTATAACGCAACAACATATGTTTTCATTATATATTTGATGGTTGTGTTACTTTCTTTACAATATTCAATGGTTGTGATACTACGTGAAGTCATCCACCCCCGAATGTTTCCGCCATTCTGGTTTGGGGGTGTGACAAAAGTACTCTCCCAGCCTTTTAGATTTGAGAAACTTTTATCTTTCTGCCTAATTTGATTCTTCTGATTTGTTTTGTCATACATTGTAACCTTTCCAATGTTACATAATTATACTTAACCTCATAAGTATAATCATATTTACTAATCTTTAGTAAATCATGACAAATCAATCTTTGTGGTGGACCTTGACCAGCACATACCCAGTGTACCTAATTCGTTAGTCCTTCAATTGACTCACATATACATGTGATCAAAGAATTAGTCTTAATTTTCAGAGATGAAAATTCTCATTCATCATACAATACAACTTGTATGATTCCAAGTTTCTGTCCAATTGAAACTTGGGTGATGAAAAACTTTCTTCATTTGGTAAATTCAGACACTACCACAAATGAAGGAATCAAATCCACTTTCCAATATTGCTATTACTGGAAACATATAAGCAACAATTTTCCACAGATGCCATAGTAAGGATATTTTTAAAATAAATAAAATTAAAACCCTTTTTTTTCTTTTATTTTAAAACTTTGCGGAAAAACTTATCCTTACAATCCACATGAAAACCTTGTTGTTATCTATTCATAAGCAATATATTATAACTCTTAAGCAACAGCTCAAAATTCTGATTACCGAACCATGCGATCGAAACCCACCTTCGCAATCAGAATCAACATATACTTACTTTAAGCTTCCTATATTTTCTTTAATTCTTAAAACACATCAACATGTGACCCATTTACATTATGTAATAAGAATCTCCAAATAGGAACTTAATAGAATTAGACAGTGGACTTTAACTAAAGTAGAGTCAAACTTTTTGACTTGATAAATCTTATGATCTTTCAGGTAAATATGGCAGCTTCGCAATCAGTGTCCCTCCCTTTGGCAACAAAACACATGGACCCTTTGGTAATGGCACATGAGACTATCTCAGAATTTGCCTTTCTCTTTACTATTTGGTCAACCGAGTTGACTAATGCTGATCCCTTTTCATTGGGAAGAGAAATCATTTTCTAGATATCCAATGCTACCATTGTCAATGTCCATGTAGACTTGAGAAGTTGTTCGTTTAATCAAATTTGCTTTACTGGTGTTCCGAATCATTGCTGATTCCACAACACCAATCAAAAAGATAACATCATTAAGGGTCATGTCATAGTCTGCCTCATAGTAGTCCCAAAGAGACTCACTATGTTACTAAGAAAGTGATTGAACATCCAACTTTCACGAGACTTTGACACCCAACTCTCCCGGCTTGTCAATATGTGACTTTATCTCCAAGATGTGAGCACACATAGACTATGCTTGCCAATAGGGATTGAGTGACTTTAAACTTTTCAAGAACTTGTGGGTGAGGGAGAATAATTGGAGGAGGTGGAGGAAGTGAAGCATGATGTTGAGGGACACCATCTTCAAGAGATTTGGGAAGATCATAGTTGTCTGAACCAGACATCTATAATGGGAGAAAATCAAGTTAGTTGATTCAAAGTCCTTAATATAACACCCAATTGAAATATTAAGGCTAGGACCCAACACAATATTTTATAATTTGGAAGAGGGATGCTGTAATCCAAGCTATAAAATATTTGAAGGTAGGCGAATGACGATTCACCAATTTCCACCATGAAAAACGAAATAATTTATTAGGTTTTAATTGGATTTGAAATTCCTAGATCTTTTGAGATTCATTGAACTTTTCAATGGCATGTTTCAATCTCGAGTGTGCCCTCTCAAATTTTGTGACTGCGATGCCGAGGATCACAAAACAAGGTGTGAATAACCATACCAATTTACTTGGTACCCTTAATATTATCACCCAATCAATGTGCCGGTTAACCACACATGCTCCATTGATCTATGACAAACATTAAGTCACCCTTCGTGATCCTTACTAGTCCAAGTTAGTGTGCCGGTTAACCACACACGCTCCACCAACGAGTTGGTAAGGTACAAAGTGTGAATTCCATGGGCTAGCACCAAATTCACATTTTTCCTAAAGTAACTAAGATTGGGAATTAAATAAAACATTTAGTTACTTTATAATAATCATTATACTTTTAATGAGAATTTAAAGTCATTGTCCTACCCGTTCAGCTAACGACCCTCCACCGATCAAGCAAGCGGTGGGTGAGAGTGGACACCCATTAAGTTGCCATTTTATAGGCAACAACCTTATACCCACCTTATAGACCGGCTTCGTGAATGAGGCCTACTAACGGTAAAACGACTTGTTCTTATACATATATATATATATATATATATATATATATATATATATATATATATATATATAATTAACCATTAATGTTATAAATAGTATAAGTGTTGAATTTTAACTTTTAAAATTCTAAGTGTTGGAATTAAAGTTTATTAAAGTGTGTGAAACTTTTCCAAATTCCAAAACTTGAGGGCAAGTTTTGAACAATTCAAAAACTTTTGGATATTCATAACTTATGAGTGTTAATTAAGTGTTTTAAAGCTTTTAATGAAGAGTCTATTGGAAATCCATAACTTGAGGACAAATTATGGAGTCCATAAAACATTTATGGGAAAAACTCTTCAAGCAAATGTAACCTACAACTTCTTAAAAAACATTTAAAAGAAAACCTCTTGGAATTCCATAACTTGAGGACAAATTAAGAATTCCATTAAAACACATTAAGATCAAGAATTAACTAACAAACTGTTGGGCTGAAGTTTTATTGAAGATTGCGTCATTTGGGCTCGGCTGTTTATTTATTTAGTTTGTATTCAGGTTTGGGCCTGTCCAACCGAGAGCCCTTTTTGTTTATTATATAAGTATATGCTTGCATGCATATTAGGTTAATCATTAGAAGATTAATCTAGAGTGTAACGATAGTATCTACAGATTTCTTTAATCGTTCTTGTAACCTACTAATCCTCTACAGTTGATGTTCTTAATCGAGCTCTTCTGAGGATTTTGTTTTAATCATTCGACACGATTGATTCACTCTTGCCTTGTTCTTATTTTCGTGTTCTTGCTGTTTTTATAATTAATTACCTGTTTAAGATCTAATCGATCTTCATAGATTAAAGTTTTAATCTCATCAATTGGTATCAGAGCAGGAGGCTGTGTAATCGATACACATCTTTTCTGTGAAAAGGTTACAATTAGGGTTTTTCCGCAATTAATAATATTTATTAAGCCGTCATCTCATTATTGACGTATCTTGATATTTATTGTTTTGCCCTAATCTGAGTTATTACAAGTCTGATCTTTTAACAGGTTTTTTCGATCATAATGGACGAATCACAATCAAATCCTATCAATATTTCCAACAGCATCGGTTCGACGACAAAGATTCCAATCCTATATACCCATGACTATGAAGTCTGGGCGCATCACTTTGAAGACTACGTGATAGGATATGAGGATAATGGATACCTCATATGGGAAGCTATCATTAATGGACCTTTTTCTCATTCTGCAACGTCCAGGATTGTTAAAACTCAAAAGGAGTACAATGATCTGCTGAAGGATGTCAAAGATATTGCACAAGATGAAAAGGATAAATTCCAGTGCAATATCAAGGCGTTAAGATTGATTAGATTTGCCCTTCAATCCGACACCTTCAGGTTGGTCAGCTCATGCACGACGGCAAAGGAAGTTTGGGATAGACTTCGCGAACTGTACTCTACAGACGAGGATCTGGAACATTCTATCCAAACCTTACTCTTATCGGAGTTTGGAGAATTCAGGCAAGGGGCCGAAGAAACAGTGACCCAGACGTTCGATCGCTTCAATCATCTTCTCAGCAGGATGATCAAGCATGACATCGAAAGGAAGCTTATCGAGCAGAAGGTTACATTCTTAAATGGTCTAAGGTCTGAATGGAGAGCAGTGGTGTCCACAGTCAAAGCCCATGAGCAGTTTAAATCATATTCTCTGGCGAAACTGGTGGGTATTCTCAAGTCCCAGGAGAAGATCGTACTGCAGGAGAAGAACGTTGTTTCAAGCCTTGGTTCGCTGGCCCTCCTATCAAAAAGTGAAGCTGTGATGGAGGATGAAGACCTTAACTTGGAGGAGTATGACCTCACGTCTGAGGATTATGCTATGATGGTGTCTAACCCCAAGAGGTTCATAAAGAAGAGATTCCCCAGCAATAAAAACCGAAACTGGCAGGGGAGTTATAGTTCAGAAAAAGCTGATGGAGATTCTGGAGTAAGCTGTTACTACTGTGGTGGGAAAAACCACTATGCTAAAGATTGTGTCCTTAAGAAGATGGCTGAAAAGGATGAGGAAGCTGTGCTGCAGAAAAGACTAGATGAGATGAGAAAGAAGAAGTCTACCGCTAACCCTTCTATGAATGCTCTTATTGTGCAGGGTTCGGTTGCTGATGACGAGTTCGGTAGAGTGGAAGTTTGGTCTACTGACTCAGAAGACGATGAAGTGAGGAAGCCTACTCATGGAAAGGCTTATGTGGCAAAGGAGGAGAGCAGTGGAGGAAGATGCTTCATGGTGTCTGATGTATCTCAGATGAGAGGATACAACACTGATAGTGGAAGCAAGGAACCAAAGGTGCAGGAGGACATGTGCTTTACGGCTAAGCCACTCAGCCAGCAGTTCAATGAGCTTGATGAACTGATAAAGAAGGTACAATCGATTTTTTTTTCATTTAAAGTACCACCATCCTCATATGAGAAAGAACTAAAAAATGTTAACACAAGAATTTCTCATCTAGACAGTAGCTTAACTCAAACTCGAGTCACCAATTCTAACCTAACTGATCAATTAAGCAGGGTGTCGTCGAAGAGTGAGGAGCGGCGCATGTGGATCGAGTTGAAGGAGTCTGAATTAGTTAAAATTAAAGACGAAAACATTTATTTACAAAGAGACAATTTAAAGTTGTTAAAACAGCGGAATGTTTTTTGTTTAATTGCAAAACGTCTTTATTCTAATATTACTCAACTTCACTTAGACTGTGAAATAGGCCAAAAGATCCATCGCATGATTTTGCCCTTCCTGGAGTTTAAGGAGGATGAAATTGATGCCGAAGCTTATAACTGTGAGAGTGTGATATCATCTGATGACGTCAATCCGACCTACATGTATGGACTGGACAAAATAGAATCTTTCATTAAATCCAAGGACCACAAGAACATGCTTAAAAATCTTTTGGATGAAAATGATAAACTTAAACTGAGAACCGAAACCATACAAAAATTTGACTCTTTAAACGCCAACGTAAGCTCAGAAAACAAAATTGATGTTGAAAATGCATCTGAGCTTAACGAGGACGACAACATGAGTGAAATTTATGTAGAGGACACGGTTGATTGCTCAGAATTTGTTAAAAATGAACCTGAAAACCACAAAAATCTAATTTCTGAAAATTCAGTGGAGTTCGCTCGATTGTCCCAACAAAAGTCCTCAATCTTAGTAGAGAAAGCGGTTGTATATCAAAAGGTCCAGACCACTCCAAATCAAGTGTACAAGGTCACTGGAGTAACCGAACATCAGACGGCTGAACTCACGGCTATTGTGAACGAAGACAATGCTGATGGATGTGATGAGTTCTTCTGGACGGCTCCAATCGATAATGCTGATGAAACAGTAGGCCTGTCAGAAAGAACCTCTTGGATGAGTAAAGGTAGATACATACCTGAACCCTTGAATAAGCCAGATAATTTCGATGAGCCAAGCACCAGTGGTACAAAAGACATTCCTCAGGAGAATGAAAGTTCGGCAACAGAAGACGTTCCCTCTACTTCCTTAGTGCAAAATGAATCTCCTAAAGTTCAAAATGAACCAGCCAAGGAGAAACCGAATGTAACGCCCGTAGATCCGGGCTAGTCAAATTAGAGGTAATAAGGGTCGAAAACGACTTTTCGACAAAAGATTATTTAGAATAAATAATCTTAACCAAGTTGTAGAGTATGTCACAAGGTTTCCGTACATATAAAGAACGTCGAAATCCGAGTTATAACGAAGAAGTTATGACCCGTCGAAGTTTCGCGACAGAACCGACACGATACCGGAAAGCGTAAATAATGAATTTACGATAGAGCGAGATTTAGCCTTAGCGATCTAAATGGAAGTCGTAGAATATGTTAAACTAAGAACATCGATAAAAAGAACGCCCAAATCTGACTTCGTATGAAGAAGTTATGATTTTTCGAAGTTTCGGACTAGTAGTGTACAGCCCGAAATTCGAATATTTGATCGAGCGGTTTTTAGCCGACACGACCTAAACGAGAATCGAAGATCTCGTTGAGAGTAGCGTAACGAGAAAAAGATGGGCGAAAACGGATGTCGGATGAAGAAGTTATGAGGATTTAACGGACCAAATCGTGTCCCGGCCCGTTAATAATATAAAATTTAAAATCGAGCCAAAATTAGCCGACGAAATCTAAACGAAAGTTGTAGAGTACGTTCCCACCTTCGCGTGGATATAAAGAACGTCGAAAACGGAGCTCGTATGCGAAAGTTATGATTTTTAGAAGTCGAGAATGCAATTTGCGAAGGCTGATAAGGAGCTGATGACGTGGCGCATTGTGGGCCGTCCATCGCTGATCAGATCTCGCTTCGGATGAAGAACACGTCGCCCTCGCTTACGCCCCGCGTCCGAAGCCAGTACGCGCCGCGTACCCTCGCCCTGATCTATTCCGAGTGAGAGACAGGTGGAACCTCGCTGGAGCTCTTATCCGAGGACTACGCCCCGCGTAGGTCCGAGGTACGCCCAGCGTACCGAGGCCTCGCAGGGCTATAAAAGGGGCCCGATTTTCCTTCATTTTTCACACCTTTCTTCACTCTCTCTCTAACTTCTTTCTCTCTCTAAGTGTTCTAAACATCCCCAAACCCTAGGGAACCTCCCTAGCACCCTAGGGAAGCCCCGAGGCTCCCGGAGTCCCGAGAAAAAGGAGTTTTTCGGTTTCGAAACGCTGCTCCAATTAGGTCCCGGTTTTCGATAAAATTCGCTGTAAGTGTGCTACGCTTACGCAATTTTTAATATAGCTTTCATATAATTATAGGAATGTTATTAGGTCCTTAAAATAATTATTTGGGCTATTAAAATGAGTTATATCGAGTATTATTAACACTTAATAATACTCGGACTAATTAATTTGTCGCGGTTATCGTTAAACTAAAACCTAGTGGTATTGGTACTAGGTTTTATCGAAGGAATATCGTTTTGAGAGTATCGAAGCGCTGTCCGAGTACTAAGTCACCACCTACTCAGGTAAGTGCATAGTCCCTTTCATCTTACACATAGATATGAAGTATTTTATATAAACTACGTGCTATGTGTACATATTATCTGAATACATGTTGTCTATGTTGGATGAACGTTTTATACATGTTTTAAAGGATTTAAACTGTATACGTATTTTATAAATACGAATATGTTGGGTATGAGATGGGTAGATGAATGATGAGAGATAGAAGATGACGTGAGTATACATTGGCAGCTATAGACTTAGTGCCTATGGGACAAACACCGGTAGCTATGGACTTAGTACCAGTTAGACGTTGGTAGCTATGGATTTAGTACCTGTTAGAAATTGGTAGCTATGGACTTAGTACCTATTAGTCAGACGCTGGTAGCTATGGACTTAGTACCTGTTGAACACTGGTAACTATGGATTTAGTACCTGATGAGTAGGATATAGCAGCTATGGAATTAGTGCTTTACGAACGAACATCGGCAGCTATGGATTTAGTGCCAGTCCTATAACCCTGGAAGTAAGGGACTTCGGAATAAACGAATGCAGGATAGATGACCCTTAGGTTAAATCCTTAAGAGTAAAGAAGATAACGGGGATGGGTAATGGGGTTAATTGTTTGATGATTAAACATAACAATTATATTATTGTGGGTTGAAAACCCTATGTACTCACCAGGTTTCCCAACCTGACCCACTCAGTTTATGTATATCACAGGTGACGAAGTGAAGTGACATTACACTGAGAGATTTAAAGAGATATAGATCACTAGTGTAAATCATTGTAAGTTCCGTTTATGCTTATGTTTCGGTATTAACGATGACATCCCAAACGTTTTAAAATGAAATAAATACGTTTCCTCGAAAATGTTTTAATTACGTATTTACCATGTTTTTCTGGGAACAAATTCTGCAACCTTTTTATAAAATGAAGTACTCTGATTTTTATAAAGCATAAACAAAATCGGTCTTTTCTGGCCGTGATTTTGGGGATGTCACACCGAAAATGAAAGCTAATGTTCATCATCAACCAAAGCAGATGAGGAATAAGAAACGAGAAAGGAACCAAAGATATAGGAAGAATCTCTCTGAAAGGAGACAATTCTGGCAATCCCAGAATGCATACTTCTCACATCAAGACAAGAATTTGAAGTATGAAAACAATTCTGTCGGAAAACCTGAGAGTCACAACAACCGAAAGCCAAGGTTCGGTTCACAAGAAAATACCAACCGAAAGCAAAGGTTCGGTTCTGAGAAAGACTTCAACCGAAAGCAAAGGTTCGGTTCAAAGAACGATTCCAACCGAAAGCAAACGTTTGGTTCTGAAGTTAAAAGAGATCAATACTCTAAGGTCAGTCCCTCCAATGATCAAAAGCAAAAGGGTCACCTAGAGTCTCCAGCCAAGAAGTCCTCTCAATCTAAACCCACTCCTTCTAGTTCATATAATTCTTCTAATTCTTCCAAATCATCTCAATCATGCTCTAAAGCTCAGTATGTTCATTCTCAAAAATCTCATTCATCGGCTGAACAAAAACACAAACAGAAGGTTTCTGCATCCACACCAGAGTCTAAACCGAACGCACCCAATCCTAATAAAATAAAAGTTTTCACCATTAAAAGGAAAGATGAAACAACACTTATAAAACGAACATATCTTGTTGATATCTCTCTTACTGTTCCTGTTCCCATGAAAAGCTCACGTGGACCCAAGAAGCTTTGGGTTCCTAAATCTGCTTAATTTTTGCAGGTTATAAGTGACGAGCAGTACGATGAAGAATGGTACATCGATAGTGGCTGCTCACGTCACATGACAGGGAGGAAAGAGGAGCTCAGGGAATACAGGTCTCTTGCAAATGGTGGCAATGTCAAGTTTGGAAATAATTCTTTCGGCACCATAAAGGGATACGGGATGATAACAAATGGTGACTTTACTATAAGGAAGGTGGCTTATGTGGAAGGACTCCAACACAACCTCATCAATGTATCTCAGCTTGTTGGAGGTACAGGTCTCAAAATCTCATTCGATGATGAAGGTTCTGAAATTATTGAGAAAAAGACAAAGAATGTAATTCTCAAGTCGGAGCGAAAGGGTGAAATGTTTCCTCTAAACCTTAAACCCATCAAAGGAAACCCAGCTATATGCCTGTTATCAAAAGCTCAATCTGACGAAAGCTGGTTGTGGCACCGAAGGCTCTCTCATCTCAACTTTAAAGATATCAACAGACTTGTCACTGGAGGTCATGTTAGGGGTCTTCCATTGCTCAAGTTCGATAGAGATCATTTGTGTGCTGCATGCGAAATGGGGAAGCAGAGTCGTCAAAGTCACCCATCTGTAATTAACACAAAAGTTGTTGAACCACTCGAATTACTTCATATCGATCTGTGTGGTCCTTCATCTATTGAAAGCATCGGTGGTAGCAAGTATATTCTTGTTATTATTGATGACTTTTCACGATTTACATGGGTGTTCTTTCTAAAGCACAAATCTGAAGCGACTCATAAGCTAAAAGTGTTCATCAAGCAGATTGAAGTAGAGCTCAAGAAGGTCGTTCGTAACATTAGAAGTGACAATGGTCTGGAATTCAAGAACAGGGAGTTTGAAGAATTTCTAGCAGAAAAGGGAATAAGTCACAACTCCTCAGCTCCCTACACACCACAACAGAACGGAATTGTCGAAAGACGAAACCGATCTTTGTGTGAAGCTGCCCGAACTATGCTAAGTTTCGCTTCCTTACCTCTTTATTTTTGGGCTGATGCTATTTATGCTGCTTGTTTTACACAGAACAGGTCTTATCTCAACAAGCGATTCACGCTCACACCTTATGAGATACTAAACAACAGAAAGCCCAATGTGAAATTTTTCCACGTGTTCGGCTCACGGTGTTTCATCTTTAATTCTAAAGAACATCGCAATAAGTTCGACGTCAAAGCCAACGAGGGAATCTTTCTGGGATATTCTCTCACATCCAAAGCATACAGAGTCCTAAACAAGCGTTCGAGAAAAATTGAAGAGACATATTACGTGACCTTTGACGACAGCTATGTCAAAAAGCGTCAAGCCAAAGAAGACACTGCAGGGGAAATCTTTCCTCAAACTGGCCAAGTCACAGTCTCGATCGCTAATTTATACGATAAATTTCTGGAGCTCTTTGACGAACCAGAGAAAGCTTCTCTCTCAGAAGCAGGTGCAGCAGACAACAAGATCGACCACATGAAGCAAATTGTCGAAGAAGCTTCCAGGAGAATGAATGAAGGAGGATCGACTACTGATGACCCTCCATCCAACGATGCTTCAGTCGAGGGGGACCCAAGCTCAAATGTTGAGGGGGAGCCAAGCTCAAATGTCGAGGGGGAGCCAAGCTCTACAACTGCAACCGAAAGTGCTTCTCCAACCGAAAGTGCTTCTCCAACCGAAGATGCATTAACGCCTGCAAATCCAGCATCACAAGAAACCTCTGAACCTCAAGTTTCTCAAAGTTCATCAATCAAGGGGGAGCATGATGATATGACCCTTGACTACGAGAGCCAATCTGAGCCAGAAGAAATGATCAATGCTGAACGAGACCCAACCTTTGATCCAAATTACCCTCCTCTTACAAAATGGACCAGAGATCATCCTATCTCTCAAGTTGTTGGTGATGTATCTGAAAAGGTTCTAACCCGATCACAACTGAAGGCAAAACAGACATCCTTATTTTCAAAAGTTGAATTTTGTATGTTTAACTCATTCGTATCAAAAGTTGAACCGAAGACAGTTAACACTGCCCTCGATCACTCTGATTGGGTTCAAGCAATGCAAGACGAACTGAACGAATTTGAAAGGAACAAAGTCTGGCGCCTCATTCCAACTCCTCCAGATGCTTCAGTTGTTGGTCTCAAATGGGTCTTTAGGAACAAAATGGACAAGGAAGGGAATGTTATAAGGAACAAAGCTCGTCTGGTAGTAAAGGGATACTGTCAGGAGGAAGGAATTGATTATGAAGAGACCTTCGCTCCTGTAGCTAGGCTGGAATCTGTAAGAATATTTCTTGCTTATGCTGCCCACAAAAACTTTGAAGTTTTCCAAATGGACGTCAAGTGTGCATTTCTTAATGGAGAACTCGAAGAAACCGTATATGTGGAGCAACCTCCTGGGTTTGTGAACGAAAAATATCCAAATCATTGCTACATTCTGGATAAAGCTGTGTATGGCCTTAAACAAGCTCCGAGAGCCTGGTATGAAACGCTAACAAAATTTTTAAAGATGTCTAAATTCAAACAAGGTTCGGTTGACCCAACCTTCTTTCGCAAAAAGGAAGGTAACCACCTTATGATTGTTCAAATTTATGTCGATGACATCATCTTTGGCTCTACGAATCCCAGCTTAACAGCTTAATTCAGAAAGTTGATGGAGACTAAATTTGAAATGAGCTCAATGGGTCCTATTAACTTTTTCCTTGGTTTAAACATTAGACAGGGACCCGAAGGCATCTTTATCAATCAGGAAGCTTACACGAAGACTCTCCTAGCAAAGTTCGGTATGATGGGAGACTCAAAAGTCAAAGTCCCAATGGCATTCGGCACCAAGCTAACTCCATCCATAGACAAACTGGCTGTCGATATCACGCTCTATCGTCAAATGATAGGCTCACTAATGTATCTTACTGCTAGCAGGCCTGACATCATGTTTTCTGTATGTTATTGTGCTCGATTTCAGGCAAACCCACGCGAACCTCACATGCTTGCCGTGAAGAACATTCTACGCTATCTGAAGCGAACTGCCTCCTTAGGTCTATGGTATCCTTCCAACTCAGGCTTCTTCGTTCAAGCCTATTCTGATGCTGACCTTGGAGGATGTGGACTCGACAGAAAAAGCACAACTGGTGGTTGTCAATTCCTTGACGGAAAATTGGTCAGCTGGCAATCCAAGAAACAAACGTGTGTGTCGTTATCTACTGCCGAAGCGGAATACATTGCCGCTGCATCCTGCACATCCCAAGTGATTTGGATCCAGAGTCAACTTCGAGACTATGGACTCAATATGAAGAAGATCCCACTATATTGTGACTCTGAAAGTGCAATTAGGATCTGTCATAACCCAGTGCAACACTCTAAAACCAAACACATAACACTGAGGTATCACTTCATCAAAGATCACGTGGAAGATGGAAACGTCGAAGTTCACTTTGTAAGAACCACTGATCAACTGGCTGACGTCTTTACCAAAGCTCTTCCTGAAGCATCATTCAACAGAATATTGCAAGGGCTAGGTATGATGGAATCAGAGTCAGTACCTCATACTACCTCTCAACCTCAAACGTAAGTAGCGAAACCAACCGAACGTTCGGGTTCGGTTAAACCATCTAACTCGCTCATTACTTCAAAGGTAGTTTTTCTTTTTTGTATATATCTTGTACAAAATTTGTTTTTCTTAATATTGAAAGTATTTTCCAATTGCATGTCTAAATCCCTTGGTTTCTCAAAATTTTCCAAAACCGAAACCTACCGAAGGTTCGGGTTCGGTTTTTTAAAATTTCGTTGAACCGAAACCAACCAAAGATTCGGGTTCGGTTTTTCAAAATTTTGTTGAACCGAAACCAACCGAACGCTCGGGTTCGGTTTTTCAAAATTTTGTTGAACCGAAACCAACCGAACGCTCGGGTTCGGTTTTTCAAAATTTTCTGGAACCGAAACCAACCGAACGCTCGGGTTCGGTTTTTCAATTTTTTTTAAAGTTTTTTTTTTAAACTCATTTTTTTTACTTATTTTATTTTTTTATATATAAATCTCAAAAACTCCAAAAATATTTTTTTTTATTTTTTTGTGTGTTCGTTCGTTTATAGGGATATATATGTTGGATTAATTAAGTGTCCCTAGAAGCATGCTGCTGTATGTGTCCCAAGCCTCATAAGATTTTGAATAATAGCCTTCATGACCTGGTATAAACAAACCTTGTCTTCCCAATAAGGCTAACACATTTATTCTAATCGTGAGCTACCTCACTCTCTTCTCACATGAGTTAAGAGTTTTTCTGCTTGGTCCTTATTTTCGCAGCAGAGGTACTTTATCTTCTTACACCATCTCCATTACACTTCTCCATTACATTCGTTTCATCAACGTAACCCTTGAGACTCTCAGAAATTACCACTGAGGTTTATGGTTACACAACATCTGTGTTTATGATCTTAGTTTCGTGCCACTACGAGCTGAGTGAAACCCAAAATTCAACACCAAATATGAATTGACGGTGAACAATTAATTTGCTCAAGTTTTCACCAATGAATTGATGAATGTACCTTAATGAAATCTCAAATTTTATTTTGTGTGATTCCTATGAAATTTTTAAACACCATAACATTTCTTCCCTCGGGATCCAGTTTTTAATTTTTTTTATGTCTGAGATTTTATATTTTTCCAACCTATTTTAAAATATATTCCTACCTACTTGTTCAATAGACTACACTGGTTTCACAAGTACTTTGATCCCTTTCTTTCTTATTTCAAGATTAGAAGTGTTGCATCAAAGCGGAAGCCACCCTAAAGTAGCCTAATTAAAAGAAGCCTTTCAACATTTCTTAAAAAGTGATTGATCGTAATTCAAAGGGATTCCACATTAACACTTTAAGGTCTCTCTTGACCTTGAAGAAAGAGATTCGTGCCCGGGATCATCAGTTTCGTGTCATGATTGACATCACAGAAAATCCTTACAAAAAGTTGCTTTATTTCTTTTCCTTTTACACTCTTTGCACGAAAATCTTTGATTTTCCAAAATTCCGTTACTAATTATTACAGGCTGTATTATTACTTTGGTGGTTAATTATGAAGCTGTGGTCAAAAATAATCCACGTGGGTATTTAATTCAAACGATGCCATTTAAAAAGATAAGACAAAAGGTTGCTGACTCGGCGGGAGTTAAACGGATTGAAATTCAAACGACGGTAAAAAGGGGGCGTGTGTGAATTTGAAACGCCCATACTTTTACTGACATCAGGGACGCGTGTGCAACTTTCAAGCGCCATCTTTCTGGCACTTAAAGGCGCATGAGGATTTGAAACGGTTTTCTTCTGAAACGGCGCTTGTTGGGTGGCGTGATCCTAGGAATCTGACACTCTCTCTCCTACGTGATCATCGCATAGAAGATTTGAAACGATTTTTCTCTCTCCAATCCCTCACTATAAAAGGCAGTCTACACTCTCATTTACCTTTTTACTGCTTCCGGATTTTCTAGAGAGCAAAAACTCCCAAAAGCTTCACTATTCATCTTCTTCTTCTACTACATTCAACAATGGCGGAATCATCCTCAGTCCATGCTACCTCACAAATCCTTCCTATTCGTCCGCAACAATGCCTGGTGATCGATCTCAATCCTCTGGCGTACGACTCCTACATGTCGCCGATCATCGAGTGCCTAAAGTACTCCCAAATCGCTACGGCTCTCTCCAGGATCGAGTCCGTGCCCATGGCGTCTCTCTCGCAAGTTTATGCGACTGCCTATTACGACAAAGCAGTCGAGCGGGTGTTCTTCGAGATTGCTGAACACAAGACTTCTATTTCTCGACAACGTTTCTGCACAATGCTAGGGTTAGCTGTTGACCCATCGAGAATAAATCCGGAGACGATTCCGGTTGGGCATCTTTACAGCATGTTCTACAATATGGGGTACACGGAGGTCCTCACCTCCGTCGCAAAGTTCAAGAAATCTTGCTTGCCGCCATAGTGGAATGGCATGTTCACAGTCCTCTTCAAGGGCTTGTCGGAACGGAGCTCAGGGTCCGACGGTGCTAGTCGACTTTTCTTGTCGATCATGTATGCAGTTTACAACGGGGTCAACTTGGACTTTGGGTTGGTCCTCTGGCAACAGCTCATCCAGAGCCTTTCTTCATCATCACGACACTCTGAGGTGTCGCTGGCCCGGTTCTGGATTTTAATCACAAAGTGGGCGATGGACAAGTTCGACATTCCCACTCCTGCAGGTGCATCGATGTCTTCAATTGGTACGTTTCATACCAAGAAGATCATCGTCTCTGATGCATCCAAATTCTCGTTCATTGGCTCTATTCCGGAGACAATGTATGGCGACGTTCCCTCTGACAGCAGGCTGATTCGGACGATCAAGGAATTCAGGGCAACTGGTCCTAGGGAACTTACACCGGAGATGCTGAAGTCAATCCACGATGCTGACAAACCGGTAAACAGGGGCAAAAAGACGGACAAAGGGAAGCAAGCGACCAAAGCTACTAAGGGTCCTTCTCCCAAGAAGAGGAAACCAACGAAACCTGCTCAGTCCCCACAACCGAAGATGAGGAAGACTCAACCGAAGCGAAAGCTTTTTATTCCCTCTTCTTCGAGCGAATCAGAAGATGAGCATTCGGGTTCGGATGGCTCTCAAGGAGGCGAAACCCCTCAAAGAGGCAACACACCACCTCGATCACCTACCCCAGAGATGGAACTTCATAATTCACCAGTTCCTTCACCTCCTCAAACCATTCCTACTTCCATTCCGACCATAATCCCCACTACCACTATTCCACCAACCTCTTTCCCTATACCACCACCCATTTTCACTGATACAACAACAACCACTGCCAAGGTTACAACCAACGTATCTGATACGGGGGTTCATACCAGTGCAACCGAAACCCCACCCGTAACCGAACCTACCTCCACTCAACCACCACCCGAAAGTAACCCCACACCCACTCAACCTGAACCAACCAAAACAACCACACCCCCAGCTTCACCACCTCCACAATCTCCAGATAATGCCTCTGATGGAGATAACTCGTTTCTTGGCGGTGATAACATGAACTTCGATTCGGTCTACTATAGTCCGTTTCAGGTTCAAAGTGATGAAGAGGATGATGCTCCAGTGACAAAGAGGCATCTTAAGGAGCTCAACGAGAAGGTTGACCTACTTCTCGCCTCATCTTCCAACCAACAGTCTTCCTTATCTGAAGCTGCACTTCAGAAGATTGTTGATGCCTTCTCCAGGGCTCAGCATGATTCGGTAGCCTCAGCCACTGCCGCCATCGAAGCCTCTACCAAAGCCTGTGAGGCTGCGGCCGAAAAAGTCGATAAACTATTCTCCGACGCTTCTATCCTGTTGAAGTCCTTACAGGAAAGCGCCGACGCCACAAAGACAACTTTGGAACCGATTGTTCAGCAATTGGCAAAGTTTGTTTCTACGGAGTTGACCTCGTTCGCTACACTTCGCCAATCAATAAGCGACGACAACTCGGCCCTTCGTGCCTCCATCGACGAGCGCCTCGCTAAGCTTCAGGAGGATCTCGCAGCTGAAAATTCATTGATGGACGTTCTGGCGAGCAAAACATCTGCCCTCAAGATCAAGAGCACGCAACTTTCAAACTCACAACAACAACTTGAAGCTCTTCGATCCGAAAGGGAGGTCATCAGGACATGTGTTTCGGATGTACACGCTGCCTTATCAAACATCCTAGAAGCACATGATCCCATTCTCAATCATTCAGTGAGGCGAACCCTTGCTGAAAAGCTATCTCCTGCCATGGACCTTCTCAGCAAAATAGAAGGCTTACCGAGTTTCGTGTCCATTCCGAAACAAGGGGGAGAAGAGAAGAAGACCGGATCGAAACCACCTCCTTCCTCCAAAGCTACTCACACAACCGAGCCACCTCCGACTGGTCAAGCTTCGGGTTCGGGTGTAAAGGACAAAGGGAAAAACATAGCTGAGGAAGAAGATGAAGATGAAGATGATGAAACCATTGCTGACATGTTGAAACGAAAGAACAGTCGCAATGTGGATGATGATGTTAATCGTGTGGCGCGAGAGGCTGAAGAAGCCGAACGCAAGCAGAAGGAAGCCCACGATCTCCTTGAGAGCAGGAAGACTCTCTTCCCTGCCTGGACTCGGGAGCGTTTGATTAAAGAGGCCATAGATACTCCCAGCATCTTATGGCTCGAGCCGGTGATTTCGTTCGACTGCTACAACTCTGTCGACTCGCAGTTCGACATGCCGCTGACTCGAAAGGCGTTCATCTTCCACGCCTTCTCAAATATCTTTGAAGTCCCTCATCCAGATGCTGAACTTGATAGGGAGCTCATCGATTTCTATCTGAAGGCTGCTCGTCCTCAGTATATGACTTGGAGCGCCCAGAAGATAGTAAACGTTCGGGTCTTAAAGCCTTACACCGAAGGAAGATTCATAAACGTTCGGTTCAAGGTGATTCGAGGGTCTGCGAAAACTGAACACCTTATATCCCTGGCAGATCTACCGAACTTAAATCCTCATGATTGGATTGTCTTGCATAATATCCTTTTGACTAATGAAGCCGAATATGGTCCCATTATAGACCATATCAAAAGGATGTTAGTATGTTACATCATGGAGGTTGCCATTATGGATCAGGAGGTTGCCACAGTCTTCAAGAAGAAACCAAAGATAGCTCCTGTGGGATCGGCCAGTGATCTCAACCAAATGAAGATGGGCAAGATCGACCCGAGACGCAACTCGGTTATGTTCACTAGAGCGGAAGGACAGAAATGTCTCTTTGCTTTAGCTGACAAACACCTTTACACCACTGCTTGTCTGGAGCATGTGTTATCGATCATCAAAAGGTGTAAAGAGAATGCAGCGGATGATGTAAAGTACTTCAACGACATGATCCAATGGTACATCAGGTTTAGACAGACAATACTCTCGCTCACCAAATGTCTGTTTAACACCGTGAAGAAGAAGGTACCTGCCTCCGCTGCTGGCCCAAGTAACAAGTGAAGATCTCGCTCCAATTGACGCAAAGGGGGAGATTGTTGGGCTGAAGTTTTATTGAAGATTGCGTCATTTGGGCTCGGCTGTTTATTTATTTAGTTTGTATTCCGGTTTGGGCCTTTCCAACCGAGAGCCCTTTTTTTTATTATATAAGTATATGCTTGCATGCATATTAGGTTAATCATTAGAAGATTAATCTAGAGCATAACGATAGTATCTACAGATTTCTTTAATCGTTCTTCTAACCTACTAATCCTCTACAGTTGATGTTCTTAATCGAGCTCTTCTGAGGATTTTGTTTTAATCATTCGACACGATTGATTCACTCTTGCCTTGTTCTTATTTTCGTGTTCTTGCTGTTTTTATAATTAATTACCTGTTTAAGATCTAATAGATCTTCATAGATTAAAGTTTTAATCTCATCACAAACAATTTGCAAATAATTCCTATGATCTAATAAAACTCATATGAACATGAACATCCACATCAACAATTTCAAGAATCATATGAACACATAAAAAATTGAAATTTTGATTATAACTTTGAAATTGGTCCACCATCATCATTACCATATCAAAAACAAGTTTTATGAGTCCAAAACAGTTTAAGGTAATGATTCTAGACCAATTCCAGCACCAAAACTCAAAGATATGTTGTCTGGGGGTCCAACTCGTCGAGTGCATGAACCAACTCGCCGAGTTGGATGAGTTTTGCCTTGGACTCATCGTGTCCCTTCATGGACTCGGCGAGTCAGCTGTGCAGACAGCATAAAATCTTCGATTTTCAGCAATTTGCATCAAGTATTCAAACAAGAAAACCAGGCTCTGACACCACTGTTGGGTTTTGAGCAATCTAACACTTCCTAAGTGTGCATGCAACCCTAATAAACCTTGGATCTATGTTTGTCTAAATACATGCAAAATAATAATTTTCCAAGGTTCATAACCTATCTAACATGGCATGGGGTACTTTTAAACATAAAAGAATTAGATGAGATTACATACCTTTTGATGATGAGTTTGATTCCTAAGGAGTTTGAGGGGCAAGCACCAATAGTGTGAATGCCTCAAATGGAATCACAAATCACCACAAACTCTTGGAAAACTTTGAGAGAGTGTATACACACTATAAAATCGGCCACGCACAAAGCACAGACACTAGTGACACTAGTGGCTATTTCATGCAACATAAGCATGCTTATATAGTGTACATGATTAGGGTGAAACCCTAATAACCCATGACCTTTCCTTTTCCAAGGATCCATGGGTTAAAAGCTCCATGGATCATCCATGGACTTCCATACAAGCCTAGCCCATTAACAAATGAGTGTTAGCCCACACTATATAAAACCAATAGCCCACAATCTAATTAGTCTTCCTTTTAATCTCTAAATTAATTCATAATTAATTTAAGACTAAGACTAATTAAATAACGACTTCATATTAATATATTATAACTTATAATATATTAATAAACATATGTGTATAACTCTCATAAAATTATCCATAAATAGTTTGGATGAAATGCAACCCAAATGGACCATGCCGGGTCGGGTCAAGTATATACCAAATAAGTTATGGACTTAGACACCTTATCCAACACATAGAACCTTATTTTCTTCCATTTTATGCACCAAAGCATACAAAATCATGTCACACTTGATTTTACGGCCCAAGAAGGTTCTTGGACCGTAAACTCTCATCCATAGACCATAAACACCCCCAAAAAGTGTTAAAGTGCCCTCAACACTTTGTATGGCCTGGAATTGGACCTATAACTTCGTATGCTTAACCTACAACCACAACAACGCATAATTTAGGGACTAACATGAGTTTACTGCCATAAACTCATGTGTTTAAGGTAGTAAAATCCCCAAGTGTATCTCCTTAGACCGTAAACACCTTTCCAAAGTGTTTAAGTGCCCTAAACACCTTCCTATGCCTCTAAAAGCCACTAGAACCTTGCATACATGAGTTAGAACCACCAAACAACGAAAGGAATGGGCCAACATGAGTTTACGACCGTAAACTCATGTGTTTACGGCCGTAAACTCCTCAAGGAGTAAACATTGGACCATAAACTCCACTTTGTGCCCATTTTGACCCCCAATCACTTCGTTAGCCCTTGATTCAACTCTAGCATGACTCCATGAGTGAGTTAAGACCTTTAAGCATCCCATGAAACTACTACCATGCATTTACGGCCGTAAAATCATGGGGGAAAAGGTCTTGAAACCGTAAACACCCATAAGGGCCTTTATTTGAGGAGTAAACTCCAAAGTGAGCTCATACACACCTTCTATGCAACCCTTCACACTTCTAGCACTTGTAGCAAAGTGTTTTGATGTCGTAAGACATCCTTACTTGCTTAATTAGTTGTTAAATGACTAATTAGATACTTAAATGTATCATTACATGTTAAATAGGATTCACGTGTGTGGTCAAGTCCTCACTTGACACTTAGCATCCTATACCGACACCTTCACCCGATCCACTTACAACAGGTGAGTTCATACCCCTAAATGAACCTTTTAAATGTTTTTACATGGTTTTATAGGGGGGAATACAAGTTAAACATGCCAATTATCATATCAATCACATGTGATTGATAACCCGCATGCACAAGGATTTACCACATTGTTAACTGTTTTACCGAGAATGATACTATAAATGGTTTTCCAAAACATCGTTACTTGTTCAACTTTTACTTATATTGTTTTATCAAATTTTCATTTTAAAACTTGTTTATGAAAGATTTCCAAAGGATTTCTAAAGGTTTTCAAACTTATTTTACAAAAGAATACCAAGTTGTGATTTTCTTCAGTATAAAGGTTTTCCAAAGTTTTCATCAAGGTTTTTCTCCATGTTTATATACCCTTACTTTTTAGATACCACTGTTTCACTTCGGTTTAGTTAACGCCTCCACTTTGTGATACGCTTATACTTGATAACGCCTCCACTTCGTGATACACTTATACCTTGTAAGACACTTCTACTTCGTTAAACACTTAAACATGGTTAGATGTATGCCTGTGCTTGTATAGATGCATACAAATAATGTTTGAAGGACTTAGGAAGGCTTGTTCGCCCTATTTCCTTTTCTTCGTTGAGATGTGGTCTCGTGGGATCGGACGTCCGTCTGAAGGTCGTTTGATCATTAGTTATATATTATGTATACAAGCATAGACATATAGGTTTGCATTAGTCAGTTCAGTTGTGAGTCTCTACTGCTAGTCCAGCGCTTATATCGGAAATTCACTACCCACTATTTGGGATACATCTTCGGGACACGACCTTCTCCGTTGTCTAGTTGGTTACCAGAGTCTCTTATAGGGAGATCGGACATTGTGTGTATAGATCTATACAGGATTGACACCCCCGCACCCTGACTGTTAGTTATAGTCCACGGCCTACCAAGCCAAGGGGTGACAGATGTCATATTTATACCTACGCTTGCAGGGCGTCAAGTTCTCTAGTGTCTATCAGTATGGTTACGAGTATCTCGGGGTTACCTTATAATTCATGGCTTTAAGGTAATGGGTTTTATACACTGTGTTCACTGTATTCATTGTATTCACTGTATTCACTATGTTCACTGTATTCATTGTATTCACTGTTTTTAGACCTTGCTAGACGTATCATTCATTTGATACTGGCTGGGGTCTATATCCACTGTTTTAGACCTTGCTAGCTGTATCTTTCATTTGATACTGGCTAGGCTCTGTATTCACTATTTTAGACCTTGCTAGCTGTATCTTTCATTTGATACTGGCTAGGGTCTGTATTCACTGTATTCACATTGTCCACTGTTTTAGACCTTATTAGCTGTATCTTTCATTTGATACTGGCTAGGGTCTGTATTCACTATTTTAGACCTTATTAGCTGTATCTTTCATTTGATACTGGCTAGGGTCTGTATTCACTGTTTTAGACTTTATTAGATGTATCTTTCATTTTATGCTGGCTAGGGTCTGTGTTTGCTGTTTTTAGACCTTGCTAGACGTATCTTTCATTTGATACTCCCTGGGGTCTGTGTCTCGTTTTGTTAGACTGAGTCGGGCGTGTCGTTCATTTGATACTCTCCTGGAGTTTATGATTCTTTTTGCCTTAGTCAGCAGTCCTAACTGCTGAGGCATATGTTATTTTCCCTGATATTCTCCGACTTTCTTAAAAAGCAAATCTCGTATTTTGATAATGAAAGTGTTTAAGGGAAAACTACTTTTTACCACATAACTCTGACCAGTCTTGGTAGAAGACTACTTTTTAATTAGAAAATATAGGATTTTCTGGAAAGGACTCTAATTCACTGTATACATTAAAACTACTACTTATATAAAGTTATTTGCGTAAAATGACACTAAATTCTTATGAATTCACCAGCATTTGTAAAAATGCTGATACTCGCTTTTCAAATAACTTGTATTCTCAGGGCAGCATTAGACAGGTACATTCCAGGAGCTTCTGTTGAAGACGGTTTTGTGCCAAGCTGCATCTATGCTAGTTTCTGTATTACTTTGATGTTTCTATGTAATGTAAACCATGAAAAATTATTACTATTAATGCAATGGTTGTTGTACTTTGATTACTATACTGCATATGTTGTGATACCTGACATGACGTCATCCACCCCAGAACGTTTCCGCCGTTCCGGTCTTGGAGTGTGACATACGTGCCTGGTAGAATCCTACTAAGTTCCACATTAGACTGACGTTTATTCCAGCAATGGAGAAGTTGAAAAACAGGACAAACTTCATAAGTTCTGAAGTAGGAAGATGTGAGGGTTGGATGTAGCCCAACCACCTAAGAACAAGGGCCATCAAGGTGGTAGTCATAAAATGCAATTCAGTCAATGTTGTTGCTGCCTACAAAGTATAAAGATGTAATTAGTTATAAAGGAATTTTAATATCTTAACAGACCTGAATAGTTGATTTTGCTAGAAACAGAAACACATCAGCTGCAGTAACACATCAGTACCATATATTTGATCCGGATCAATCAAAGTGGTCAAAAGTCATCGATAATAATCCATCTAAAGAGTAAGATAAAATATTTACAATTTTAATATCTTAACAAACCTGAATAGTTGATTTTGCAAAAGGGCATTTTAGACATGTTACATTGTTTTGAGCTTTTTGGGTATGGAGAGTATGCCCTAATACTTGTTGAAGGAATTTCACATGATTGAGAATGTTTTGTATAGAACGAGCTCTTAAAGCCTATAACTTCAACATTTTCAGATAACCTGAAACCAATAAAGATGGTGCTGATAGGATTGAGAATGTGTATCAGAAATCAATCCATTAATCTAGATAAGTTGTTAGAGGCATTTTTACAAACAAGTGTTGTGCACCATGAAAAACATGTGGAATTAGTCTATCTAACGTGAATGAGATTAGCTTAGAAACAAATGGTTCACTCCGCCAAAACCCTGACCCATCATACCTTTCTTCACGACGGTCCCGTCCGATAACACATCGTCGGCGCTCGCCTGCTTCGTGTCCACCGGAACTGGAGGGTAAACCCTCATGCTTTCGCAGAGACTAGCATGAGTATAAACCATATCCTTCACTTCATCGTAAATTGAGGAATCTGGTTTCTCTTTGTATTTGACTTCGTTCACAACTTCACTTTCGATCGTTGGATTCTTGTAAAGTAACCAGAAGAACCACGTCAAAGCCGTCGAGGTTGTATCTCTTCCGGCGAGTATGAAGCTGATTACAATATCCGTCAGATGTTTTTCATCTAAATGACCAAAGTTTAGAAACCGTGAAAACAAATCAACGGGTTTGGTCGTGAGTGCTTGTTTCTTTTCGTTCAATATGTTCGTAATGAACTGACGAATCTCGACAACTGCTTCTTTAAGTCGTTTCTCGGATCCGATGTTAAAAAACCTTTCGACGTTAAAGATTCCATCTCCAAGCAGATCGAAGGGGTTGACCGGAAAATATCGCCTTTTTGGTATGGTGAGAATTTAGTCTTGAGGATATGCTGAACGTTTGCGGGGTTTCCGGTGAGCACACGGTTTTAAACGAAAGGACGGCTGAGCAAGAAGGTGAAGTAGCAACCGACAAATGAAATTTAAAGGTAGAGGCTCTACACTCCTTTTTTTCGTGTCACCACACATCAACATTGTGAAATCGAGAACCCGTGCGGGTTTGATCTGTTCAAAAGACGGGATCAAAGATCTGGTGATGTTGCGATTTTGTTGTGGGAGAAATGAGGATTGGTGATGATATTAGGGTTTTTTTGGGTATTAGAGTGAGAGAGATATAGATAGGGAGAGAGATAGAAAAGAACGATGGAAGTTAGGTAGAGGATAATAATGGCGGCCTTTCAAACTTTTGGGATTTTCGTTTCCCCCCAGTTGCAAAAGAAGAGAACGCGCCTTTCATTATGAAAATATAAAGCGACGTTTCTAGACGACACCCATTTTTAAAGAAGTGCCCTCCGTGTTTTTTTTTGTTGGACATTAATTTCAGGGCACGCACAAAAGCGTGTCTTCTATCCTTCAAATTTTAGAAGAGATAACATTATTTTTAGGGCACACGCTTTTGCGTATCGTAAATCACTGCGTGTCATTGTTTGCGCGTCATTAAAGGTCGGTTTTCTAGTAGTGGTGGGGTATTGGGTAGTGATAAACCCTAGTATTCTAAGATATTAAGTTACTTCAGAATTTTCAGAAAATTAGTTTAAGTGAACTAGGAATTTTGATAATTTCTAGACTTAAACATGGATTGTTAAGTGAAGATGATATGATATGTGTCCGGTATATATTAGGTGGAATGCCTAAATGGAGTCAAGCACTAGAATATCAAGAAGATATATCCCT
The DNA here is from genome assembly GCF_051521515.1 of Lactuca serriola. Taxonomy (NCBI): domain Eukaryota; kingdom Viridiplantae; phylum Streptophyta; class Magnoliopsida; order Asterales; family Asteraceae; genus Lactuca; species Lactuca serriola. Next base: position 236,794,099 of record NC_136415.1, on the reverse strand, counting down.
TATATTCTGATATGTGCTAAATGATAAATGAATATAGCATGCCTTAGAGCGCTTATCTATAATTGCTTTTATTTGAGAAAGTTTAAGGTCTGATGTCGACCTTGGTTTAGAAGTGAAGACTTTTAAGAATTTATGTATTAGAATTTACGTGAAACTTTTCGAAGTGATAAAGAGACATATGATAGTCGACATTGATAAGTTTGTTGATAAACGATCGAAAGATATCGTAGAATCATATTTATGAAGTGTTATCGTAAATAGTGTATTAATACCTATAGAGTGGTATTATACCTTCAAAGTATGTTTGATGATATAATAACATCTTTGGAAGAATAATGTGCTTTTGAAACACATTTGGTCAAGATAAATGTGCTGATGCAATCCATGAGGTTGTTCCACCGCTGTCTAGAATGAAGCAGTGATTGATTGATAGAGTTGGAAGAACTAAAGATGGTGATCAATATTTCGGCAGTATCACAATTAATGTTGTGCAATATTTAGAAGAATTAGATGAAGATCAAAGGAAAGGCTAATGAAGTTTTCAGACTCAATAGGCCAAAACTTTTCTAGACTATGTGATGTAGTAAGTAAATTCAAGTAGTAATCCTATAGAGAATGTTCAAACTTAGTATTTAATAATACTGAGTGATGATTGACTTCTATCACATCCTTATGGAAGTGCCATTGTGTGTTGAGCCAACTTTAACATACAGGATTTGGATGGTGAATTGAGTCATTTAGTAGTAAAAGGTTAAGCAACTTACTTGTTTAAGTAAGGTAGAGTGCTTAGTTGAAGAAGCAATACACTCATAGTATTGTATGAGAAAAGATGTTGTAATTAGAAATGACAGAGAACCAAGTTGAAGCTAGTAGAGCTTGCTGAGATGCAGCTATAATGCAGACTTCTTAGGATAGACTCCTATGAAGTAGATTTAAACGATACACTCATGAGAAGAAGAATTACTCGTATGTAATAATGACGATATCATGGAAGGATAATAAAATGAAGAAATGTGCATGGTGAATTACATGAGTTAGGAGATGATGCATGTATTTGGAAACCGTTTGTCTTCACGCTACAAGAACAAATTTTGGTATTGCATGTCTAGTAGAGTAGACACTACCCGAGAAAGAATTTATAAGAAGAATTGAAAGTAAAATCCATACTGATCTAGAAAAAGTATTAAAATATGCTAGATTAAGCATATGCATGAGAAGAATACTAGAAGGAGAATACATGAAATCCAAGATATGTTTGATAGAAATGTGAAATCCTTAATTGAGCCTAAAAGAAATTGTTTTACGTACTTGTTTGAACACACTCATGTGTGATAAATTGCTTTGTGATTTTAAATGGTAACTTGGAAAACTCCGAGACAATACTTGGGACGAGTATGAGTAGGTGTGAATGATAGTAGAGGCCTATACTACCGGAAGTACATGTGTAACATCCCAAAAATCCATACCAAAATTTTTTCTTTAAATCATTACTAAAACCATTTTTATAAAAACATATCATAAAGCATAACATAATTCAGAGTATTAATTCCAAAGCATAATTCCATTATCAGAGTAAAACACCCAGGCTGACTAATCAATGGTGTGTGCCATGCGATCACCCCAAGCTCTTCCCTCCGCTACCGGAAGTACCTGAAACCAAAACTGAAAACCGTAATCACGAAGCTTAGTGAGTTCCTCAACCTACCACATACCCTGCACAAACACATACAAGATATACTGGGCCACACCTGCTATTTCGGGCCTCTCCCCCTACCTTGGGCCCCGCCTGTTACAACGGTCCCGCCGCTCCAGGCCCCGCCTGGCTTCAAGCCCCGCTCGAATACAAATCTGTTTCTTTTAGGCCCCGCCTGTCTCTGGGCCCCGCCTGCTAACCACATAGAGTACAAATAGCATATAACACAAAACTGAACATACCCTACTGCATTCTTGTCCTTAGGCCTCGCATGTCACTAGTGAGTCATGGAACCCCGTCCAAGCACCTACGGTAAGTGACACTCTACAGCAAACAGATACACGTAGACATGCAACCCATCCGATGATCTAAAAAGTCTCTAAAAGCCAATTGACGGGAAACACGAATCCAAGGACAACCCGAGCTTTCTAAGAACCAACCTGAAGGACTACACATCCAGTATAAAAGAGAACGTTAGGAACTTCGGAATGGCGATCACGCTAGTGATGATCTTGCCATAGAAGTACACTATGTTCTAAGTACTGAGAAGCTCTACCCTTCCGAGAGCTTAGGACCATCCGAGATCCTTTACGGAGAATGGTCCAACCCTCGTCAAACCACTACTACTTTTGGAAATTCCACAAGCTTCATCCTAGATCGATCCACTTTTTAGACTTGATAAGTGCTTGCCCGATGCCACTCCTTCGTATCCCACTCATCTTGATAGAAACCACTGAGAATCCTAGCTTCGTAGACGAACCAGTAGAGATCGCTTACTGCCCGAGACGGAATCCGCATCCCGTAGGTGAAAGTTTGTTAGGATGACAAACACAGGCCAGAGATCACTTGGGAGTGCGAGGACAAACCGAATAGGAAGTACCCTCCTGCCTCTACTCGGTCATTCATACCTACTTCCTTGCCTAAACCTGAATTTCGGGACAAAATTCCCTCTAATGGGGGGATGATGTAACAACCCAAAAATTTCCGTTAGTTTTAACGTCAAAGTTAACGCCGAAATTAATGTCAAAATTAGTTACGTCAAAAATTAGCCAAATTTATCCTGAAAATATTTTTACCGGACTTAAACCCGTTGGAATATTTTAATTCATATTCGTCAAGCGAAAATAAAGTCACGTAAATAATCTTTCCATTTATTTGGAAAAAGTTTATTTTTATTTACGGCCATTTAACCGGGTAAAAATTTTAAACCCCGTTAAACATAAGTATCGGGTAGTCGTATACCGGGTACAACACCCAAGCCCTATATAAGGGTGGGTGGACACTCCTTAGAAACCTTTTTCCCACCTTAGACTCTCTCTCTCTCTCTCTCTCTCTACTTTCTCTCTCTACAAACGGGTTTTGGTCAAAAATCACTCTTTCAAGCTCCAAATCGGTAAGCTAACCTTCCTAGCTTGTTATCTAACTTATCTATCTTGCAAATTCGTGACTTAATCATCCGGAAACCTCAAGAACATGAGTTTACGGTCTTTGGAGCCTCCCAAAACCGTAAACCCCTTGGATATGGGTTTTAATGCTCAAAAACCATTCCCAAACACTTCTCATGCTTAGCAATGGCTTAGAGACTTACCCGAAAGGACTTAGAACACCAAAATCGGACCAAATGGGGAGTAAACATGATTTTACGGTCTAAGGATGCTATTAGACCATAAAACCATGTTCATGGACCATAAACACCTTTTATGGTGTCAAGCTACCCCTCAAAAACCTCCAAGGGCTTCCATGAACTTCCTAGAGTGCATAGAACCTTATTTTCCTCCATTTTATGCACCAAAGCATACAAAATCATGTCACACTTGAGTTTACGGCCCAAGAAGGTTCTTGGACCGTAAACACTCATCCATAGACCATAAACACCCCCAAAAAGTGTTAAAGTGCCCTCAACACTTTGTATGGCTTGGAATTGGACCTAGAACTTCGTATGCTTAACCTACAACCACAAAAACGCATGATTTAGGGACTAACATGAGTTTACTTCCGTAAACGCATGTGTTTAAGGTAGTAAACTCCCCAAGTGTATCTCCTTAGACCGTAAACGCCTTTCCAAGGTGTTTAAATGCCCTAAACACCTTCCTATGCCTCTGAGTTAGAACCACCAAACAACTAAAGGAATGGGCCAAAATGAGTTTACGACCGTAAACTCATGTTTTTACGGCCGTAAGCTCCTCAAGGAGTAAACATTGGACCATAAACTCCACTTTGTGCCCATTTTGAGCCCCAATCACTTCCTTAGCCCTTGATTCAACTCTAGCATGACTCCATGAGTGAGTTAAGACCTTTAAGCATCCCATGACACTACTACCATGAGTTTATGACCGTAAACTCATGGGGGAAAGGGTCTTGAAACCGTAAACATCCATAAGGGCCTTTATTTGAGGAGTAAACTCCAAAGTGAGCTCATACACACCTTCTATGCAACCCTTCACACTTCTAGCACTTGTAGCAAAGTGTTTTGATGTCGTAAGACATCCTTACTTGCTTAATTAGTTGTTAAATGACTAATTAGATACTTAAATGTATCATTACATGTTAAATAGGATTCACGTGTGTGGTCAAGTCCTCACTTGACACTTAGCATCCTATACCGGCACCTTCACCCGATCCACTTACAATAGGTGAGTTCATACCCCTGAATGAACCTTTTAAATGTTTTTACATGGTTTTATAGGGGGGGGAATACAAGTTAAACATGCCAATTATCATATCAATCACATGTGATTGATAACCCGCATGCATAAGGATTTACCACACTGTTAACTGTTTTACCGAGAATGATACTGTAAATGGTTTTCCAAAACATCATTACTTGTTTAACTTTTACTTATATTGTTTCATCAAAGTTTCATTTTAAAACTTGTTTATGAAAGATTTCCAAAGGATTTCTAAAGGTTTTCAAACTTATTTTACAAAAGAATACCATATTGTGATTTTCTTAATTATAAAGGTTTTCCAAAGTTTTCATCAAGGTTTTTCTTCCATGTTTATATACCCTTACTTGTTAGATACCACTGTTTCACTTCGGTTTAGTTAACGCCTCCACTTCGTGATACGCTTATACTTGATAACGCCTCCACTTCGTGATACGCTTATACCTTGTAAGACACTTCTACATCGTTAGACACTTAAACATGGTTAGATGTATGCATGTGCTTGTATAGACGCATATAAATAATGTTTGAAGGACTTAGGAAGGCTTGTTCGCCCTATTTCCTTTTCTTCGTTGAGATGTGGTCTGGTGGGATCGGATGTCCGTCCGAAGGTCGTTTGATCATTAGTTATATATTATGTATACAAGCATAGACATATAGGTTTACATTAGTCAGTTCAGTTGTGAGTCTCTACTGCTAGTCCAGCGCTTATATTGGAAATTCACTATCCACTATTTGGGATACATCTTCAGGACACGGCCTTCTCCGTTGTCTAGTTGGTAACCAGAGTCTCTTGTAGGGAGAGCGGACATTGTGTGTATAGATCTATACGGGATTGACACCCCCTCACCCTGAATGCTAGCTACAGTCCACGGCCTACCAAGCCAAGGGGTGACAGATGTCATATTTATACCGATGCTTGTAGGGCGTCAAGTTCTCTAGTGTCTATCAGTATAGTTACGAGTATCTCGGGGTTACCTTATAATTCATGGCTTTAAGGTAACGGGTTTTATACATTGTGTTCACTGTATTCATTGTATTCACTGTATTCACTATGTTCACTGTATTCATTGTATTCACTATATTCACTGTTTTTAGACCTTGCTAGACGTATCATTCATTTGATACTGGCTGGGTTCTGTATCCACTGTTTTAGACCTTGCTAGCTGTATCTTTCATTAGATACTGGCTAGGGTCTGTATTCACTATTTTAGACCTTGCTAGTTGTATCTTTCATTTGATATTGGCTAGGGTCTGTATTCACTGTATTCACCGTGTCCACTGTCTTAGACCTTATTAGCTATATCTTTCATTTGATACTGCCTAGGGTCTGTATGATGGGTTTTGGTCATAAGACATCCTATGTGCTCATACAAACCCTAATGCTTGGATCTAGGTTTCTCTATTCTACATGCTTTGAATCCAAGACTATAAACCCTAATTCTAGCATTCAAATAATCATATTAACATATAATTAGGTTTATGATATTACCTTGATTGTTATGTAGCAATAACAATCCCAATTCCTCCTTGAATTGACTTTGGAAGGCTTAGAGTCACAAGTGTCACTCCTCTAATGGCTTACAAACACCAAGAGCAAATGGAGAAGGTTTAAGGAGAGAGGAGAGGTATAAGATTTCGTCCTTAGGACTTCTAGGGATCAATTGTACGAAATCCTAAGGCCTTAGGGGTCTTTATATAGGGTTGGGATTAGGGTTTCAGTCCTTATCCTTATCTAGTTACTTGCCCATCAAGCAACCATAAGATAAGCCTTGGAAATCCCTATCTCTTGGACCTTTGGACGATTTTAAGGATATCCTTATCCTTGAATTCGTCCATCCTTTAACAAGGATAACCATTTCCCTATTTTGCAACTATCACATAATTACAATTCAACCCCTCTAGTTTAATTAATTACATTTGATCACAAAATTAATTCTTAATTAATTATTGACCAATATTAATTAAACAAATATGATTTCTCCTTTAATATATTATTCTTATAACATATTAATAAATCATAATAACCTCTCTCTTTATTTATTTCTCCAATCAAGTTGCTTTGGTGAAGGCAACCCAAAAGGACCATGCACCATCGGGTCAAGTACATACCAAAATAGTTATGGACTTAGACACTAATCCAACAGTCTCCCACTTGGATAAGTCTAACAACTATTTTGTGTATGACTTCGGATCCCGATCTGCAATCGTAGCTTTCCAAAGCCACTGTCAACTCTGATCATATCAAATACGCGTGTCCTTAGATAAGGTATCATATATTCCTCCATTCTAGATATCATATGAGATATGATTACAAATCATTCTCTTTATACTATATCTCGATTCCGATTTATGACGACTGACTAATTGAACAAATCAAATTAGCCCTAGCCCGGCCGAGCATTTACGTTTGTCATCACTAAATCATCGAGGGGCCCAAAAGATATCATTTTTATCCTACCTTGGATAAAAGGAACGGATAAACTTTGATACAATGCTTGCTTGCACTCACTAACCAAATCACACACAACAATATGTTTTATAACACCAAGTTACTAGTGCGTTTACATATTATCAACGTGCAACCGATTCGCAAGATACAACTCACACATCTCGGTTTCAAGAATATAAGATGTTATCGTCTCACCAATCACTCGTGATACAATCCATGGAGTAATCCAAGTGAGCGTGGGTTTAATCCAATGCTCAAATCATATTCATAAGCACTCATGAACGTTGCAGCAAACATTTGCTTATGTCTAATACTTTTCTAGACATTCTACACACCAATTCATGATAGTCTTCATTCATATCTACTTCCAACATATGAACGACTGTGGCCCGTTTGAATAATTCGATTATTCTTAATAAACTCAATTATTCTGGAAGTCAAAACATGCAAATGTGAAACACAAGAATAATACTAATCCCATATGGCCTCAAACCTTTGAGTATAAATAAAACACCTTTTATTTATCACCATATTGATTACTCATTATTTGTCGTTTCGGGTAATCAACTTCGTACTTGAATTATTACACTTGTCCCATGCTCCTAGCATGCACACAATGTTTACCTATGGTTCTTACTTTGTGAAATAGATCACATTGAACACATTTCCAATCATTCTCATTTCACAACTCCAAATCCATTTTTCATAAGTTTAAGAATATCAAATTCTTGCCACTTATAGAATATGCTAGATTCTAACATTTTATGCAACTTACCCTTTCGTAATGCCAATGCACCAAAGTCACAAAGACTATTGCCAATGATATTACAAAGTCTTCTATCGGAGATTGTTACAAGACAATTCCTTAGATATGATGTCTCTCACTCAAAGTACATTCATTTGAACATCCTTTTGCATGAAAGTTTCTAATCTAGTCATAGATTTTTTAATATTCAATTCCCAATATGGATACATTTCCATATTTTCCATATGACAACTCATTCTTAATAGAATTTCATCTATTCGTAATGATGTCGATATGGTCCATCCAATATGGACACATTTCCATATTTTCCATATGACAACTCATTCTTAATAGAATCTTTTCTATTCATAATAATGTCGATATGGTCCATCCAATACCATGCTTCCAACTACCCACAAGCGACCAATCATCGTCGAACTTTGGATTGTCCTTTGATATTTGTTTGATTATTTTAGTCAAAACCGATTCTAGTCCTTTTTCCCTCTAAATGCGCTAGACAGTTGGAAAAATTTAGAATGGTCAATCATTAAAGCATTTTCAATCGATCCTATACCCGAAGCGTATGGGACACAACGCATAATGTTTTATTTGGCTATGTTCTCAAAATTCGAATTGTGAAGAGGAATGCCGTAATCATAATCGAAATTTTAAGAACACACTATGTACCTTTGACTAAGTTTATTAACATTTCTCAACCTAATCCTTTAGATTTGAAATGAAGCATAATATTCTCTCCCTTAATTATAGCAAAACAACCTTTCAGCTCTTACAACTTTGCAAAGTATGACTCTCGTTTTCTATAATTAATATTGCTAACCTTGCAATACTTTCCTTAATAATCATACAATCATAACTTTTATGCTTTCACTATCATGATGATTATTATAAAACATAACACTTATGCTCCCACTAGCTTCGACATGTATTCATAAACATCTCAACTTCCAGAATGACAATACTTATTGAATTTCTTAAGTTCATGTTTCTAATACTTAGTGCTTTGATAATCTTTTATCAAGGCTTTTTGAACTTATATACCTTTGCCTTTGATAGTTCATATGAGTGTCTAAACAATTAAGACTAATTGCCAAACCTCACAATTCAAATTATGGAAAGGGATACCGTAACCATAATCGAATTCGAGAATGCAATTTTATAATCACTATCTTCTTAAAATCTTTCTTAGTGAAAGCATTTCCTCACAATCATTTTCATGAAGGAGGAAATCTAATGACACTTAGATTTAAACGGTGTATGTGTTCCTATCCATGTGAATTTGTTAAAACTAAAGTTTACGACAAATTCAAACTCATATGGACCGAACTTTCTTAATCTTGATTTCTTGCCTTATGGTAGCATAGCTGCCCACCATGTCTTCCAAGTAGTTAAGCAACTCACCCTTTCCTATCAATGTACCTTTCATTGATTAAGGTGCTTTGCCTTTTATGCATTCAAAATGAGAACTCATAGAACTCACATGCATAATTAACTCAATTGGATTGGCACAGAAACAAAATAATGTCAACACGATAGCTTGTTAACCTCAACTCGTGTGCTAGTGATGATCGATAAGGTTTATTTGATTTGTTCTTGAAACCTTTCAAGACTATTAAGACTCCCACTGACTCCTTTACATATAAAATTCTCTTGTTAAAACATTTCTTGACAAATAAATATTTAAGAGTTAGTGTAGTTTTTATCAAGACAAAACACTTCATAACTGTGGTCCTAGTTGGTCTTTGTCTTATCACAACTTTCCACAATTGATGAATGTTACAAACCTTCTTAATACTTTTCACTCATTGTCACAATCTTAACTTTAAGACTTGTTATTGGAACGAAGTATGATTGACTTTTTGATTTAACCATTTCTTCAATCCTTGATTCCTCTTCTTAAACATACAATTGTATTAAGACTCACTTAGAGGATCAATTGAGATATGGTTCTTAATCATTAAGACTTATCATAAAGCATAAAAGCTACTCTCCCTTCTTCTTAGAATGGAGAAACTTTTATCTTTCTGCCTACTTGATTCTTCTTATTCGTTTGCTATTGATTTAAACCTTTTTAATCAATTCCGAATTACACTTAATCTTATAAGTATAATCATATTTACTAAACCTTTAGTAAATCATGACGAATATCTTTGTTACTCTTATGGTGGACTTGATCAACACGCAACTTTGTGTATTCGATCTCCAAGTCCTTCACTTGACACTTTGTCAATGAATTAGTCTAATTCCAAATATGAAATTTCTCATTCATCGTGCAACCAAGTTGCATGATTCCAAATTTCTGTCCAATTGAAACTTGGGCGATGAGAAACTCTCCCTATTTGGTAAATTCTCGACTTTTCCATAAACACCATAAATAAGAATCATATCCATTTGTTGTAGAAATATGCAAACACCAATTTTCATAACGATTTCATTGCAAGGAAATAAACAAATAAATAAGTCAAATGAAAATTTATTTTATTTATAAAAGCAGCGGAAAACATTTGTCCTTACAATGCAAAATCCATTGAAAACTATGTATTTCAAAAGAAAATTTCTAACAACTCTATCATAACTATCTAAGCTCAAAATCTAATCTTCAAGTCCATGCAATCAAGATCCATTCCTTGTGATTAGATTCATCTTGCTCTTTCACCAAGCTTCCTTTCTTTTCACCGATCCTGTAAAACATTCAAATGCAATCTTATTACATTATGTATTAAGAATTAATGAATAGGAACTTAATGGAGTTAGATAGTGGATTTTACCTGAAGCGCAACCATACTCTTTGACTCTCCCATCTTCTAGACTCTTCAGGCTCTTTGGGCAGACTTGTATCCAATGCCCTTTCTTTTGGCAGCAAACGCAGGTCGGTTCTCCTAAAATGTCCTAAGAAGCATGGTCGGTTGACTTTTCCAACAAATACACTCCATTGCTTCGCCAAATCATTTCTGACTCAGCAGCAATGAGCATGTAAGTTAGGTCAATGAGGTTGTCGTCATGATTCATCATATAATACTTTCTTTTGAACTCATTATATGATTCAGGAAATGACCGCAAAACCCAATTCACAGCCAACTCATCTGGGAATCACACACCCAACACTATCAACCTATCAATGTAACAACGGAAATTTTTAAACAAATTTTTTAGTTCTAAAAATGTATTTTCATCCAAAACAAGGCATAAATATCCAACGTGTCATATCATAATACAAATCATATGAATCCCAAGATCATAAATCATCTATCAGTGTGTACAGATCACGTCGGCGCCTTCCCACGGTCCTCGCTAGTACCTGAAACACATACACAACAACTGTAAGCATAAATGCTTAGTGAGTTCCCCAAAATACAACTTACGCACATACGCCTTTCCAGGCCCTGACCTTTCGGTCCATGTGTCTCAGGGGATTTCCGTCCCTGCTGGGTAAACCTTCCGGTCCTACCCACGCCAACCTTACGGTCCACATTGTAACGCCTTCCGGCCCATAACATATTCGCCTTCCGGCCCATAACATAATGCCTTCCGGCCCATAACAAGCATATCATACATAGCACATATAACAATTAACTTATCACATATAGCACATATGTCTCATACCATATTCGACCTTTCGGTCACACAGTCAAAACCCTTCCGGGTATAGTATAGTGAGAAGACTCACCTCGTGAATATCGATAGCTAGCAAATCCTGAAATCACTCGTGCTCGATCCTCCGAGCTACAATCTCCTTATAACATCATACATCTCTTATTAACACTTTTACCACTAAGGTTGACTACCCTTTTAAGTCAACACTAGTCGACTCTTGGTCAACGGTCAACGGTCAACTTTGACCGGACTCGGCGAGTGCACTAGGGCGACTCGGCGAGTCTAGACGTTTTCACCAACTCTCTAGGATTCCCTTCCTACACGTCGAGTACTCCCCCTGACTCGACGTGTTCCACCTGGAAGAATCGCGGGGCCACCCCGACTCAACTCGTCGAGTCTCAAGAACATCTCGGCGAGTCCCAGCTCGAGTCAGTCCACCTGTCAACCCTCTCTAACTCACCCTGACTCACTGAGTCAACCTATGACTCGACTGGACCACTCACTGAGCGAACTCAAGGCAATCTTCAAGCTACTCGCCGAGTCTGCTCATCGGACTCGGCGAGTCCATGCCATGCAATCACTCAAACTCGCTTCAAAGGTCAGATCTGCTCCAACAATTCATAGATCTGGCCTTCCTGGACTGATTCATCATGTAAAGCCCCAAACTTGGTGTCCATAACACACCCCATGGCTCATAAATAGCATTTTGACCTAAGGCATAAGGATTCCAATCCAAAACCTCCATTGTTCTTCATAAAGCTTGATGAATGAGGCTCTCTGGACCTCTATGGATCCAGATCCAAAGCCTCATCACTAGCAAGGGACTATTTGGCCATCAATCAACCCAACAAAGGCCACAAGAAACCCTAAATCCAATTATACTTCACAAAACAGAAGATGAGCCGAAATCATACCTCTAGATCGATGATCTAAGCTTCAAATCCACAGTATAGAAACCTCCTTTGCTTCCTCTTGGCTAGAACCTCCCTCTCCTTTGCTAAATAACACACAAAGGTCAAGAAATGCTTCCTTTCTCTCTCAAAATGTACAAGCACTCTAGGGTTTCTCTCTATGGACTGCTGAGCACAAATGACGGCCATAAGGCCCTTTAAATAGGTCCCAAACCCGAGAAATTAGGGTTTCATTAAACAGTGCGGACTCGCCGAGTCCATATCCTGGACTCGCCGAGTCCAGGCGAATCCCGCGTCCGGAATCGCGACCCTACTCGGCGAGTCTGAGCTCCAACTCGCCGAGTCCCCTCTCAAAACACCAAATTCATAAACAATAAAGATACCTGGAAATCCGGGCTGTTACAATTCTCCCCCACTAGAACTAGACTTCGCCCTCGAAGTCTCGCTCTGAAAATAGCTCCGGATGCTGCTCCCGCATCTCGCGCTCCGGCTCCCAGGTCATCTCCGATCCCTTCCGGTGTTGCCACTGAACCAACACCAGAGGTACCTCCTTGTTCCTCAGAACCTTGATCTTCCAATCTCTGATGGCCACTGGTCTCTCGGCATAATTCAGGCTCGCATCCACCTGAATATCCTCTAATGGAACCACTGCCAACTCATCCGCTATACACTTCCTCAATTGCGACACATGAAAATTGTCGTGGATCGGCCCCAACTCTGCCGGCATCTCCAACCGATAGGCTACCCGGCCTACTCTCGCAATCACACGAAATGGACCAATATACCGGGGCCCCAACTTGCCCCTCTTCCTGAATCGAATCACTCCTTTCCAAGGAGAGACCTTCTGGAGAACGAAGTTGCCGACCTGAAACTCAAGCTCGGACCGGCGTCTGTCTGCATAACTCTTCTGCCAGCTCTGGGCGGTCAATAACTTCTGTCTGACCTGCTGAATCTGCTCTGTCGTCTGAAGCACGATCTTTGTACTGCCCATCACTCTCTGCCCAACCTCTCCCCAACAAATGGGGGTCTGACACCTCCTACCATACAATAGCTCAAAGGGTGGCATACCAATGCTCGAATGATGGCTGTTGTTGTAGGAAAACTCTGCCAAGGGTAAATACGCATCCCAGCTACCCTCGAAATCTAACACACATGCTCGAAGCATGTCCTCAAGCGTCTGAATCGTCCGCTCACTCTGGCCATCTGTCTGGGGATGATATGCGGTACTAAAATGCAATCTAGTACCCAACTCCTCATGAAATTTCTTCCAGAATCTTGAAGTGAAACGCACATCACTGTCCGAAACAATCGAGATCGGCACCCCATGCCGAGATACCACTTCTCTCACATATATCTCCGCCAACTTCTCCGCTGAAGAACTCTCACTGATGGCAAGGAAGTGAGCGCTCTTCGTCAACTTGTCCACAATCACCCAAATTGCATCAACTCCTCTGGCAGTCCTCGGCAATTTGGTGATGAAATCCATAGTAATCTGTTCCCACTTCCACTCGGGAACCTCCAATGGCTGCAACTTGCCATGCGGTCTCTGGTGCTCGGCCTTAACCCTGCGGCAGGTCAAGCACCTCTCAACAAACCAGGCGACGTCCCTCTTCATACAGGGCCACCAATACTCTTTCCTCAAATCCAAATACATCTTCGTGGCCCCCGGATGGATCGAAAATTTCGACCGATGAGCCTCTTCCATCAAAGTAATACGCGTACCGCCCACAAACGGTACCCAAATCCGACCCTGAAAGGTCATAAGCCCTCTTCCATCCGTAACGAACTCCGAAACCAACCCAACGACCCGCTCCTTCTTCTGCAACTCCGGTTGCACAGCCTCGGCCTGTGCCCCGCGAATGGCATCCATTACCGGAGCTATCACGGTCAATCTCAAACATACATCCCACAGTGGAGTGCTCTCCGCCCTGCGGCTCAACGCATCGGCTACCACATTAGCCTTGCCTGGGTGGTACAGGATCTCACAATCATAATCCTTGACCACATCCAACCACCTCCTCTACCGCATATTTAGGTTGGGCTGATCCATCAAGTACTTCAAACTCTTATGGTCCATGTATATCGTACACCGAACCCCATACAAGTAGTGACGCCAAATCTTGAGGGCGAACACTACTGCCCCCAACTCTAGATCATGCGTGGGATATCTCATCTCATGAGGCTTCAGCTGCCTCGATGCATATGCTATCACATGACTCCTCTGCATCAGCACCGCACCCAACCCCAAAATCGATGCATCACAATATACTACAAAATCCTCCATCCCTTCCGGGAGAGCTAATACTGGGGCTTCGCACAACCTTTGGCGAAGTGTCTCAAAGGAGGTCTGCTGCTCGGGACCCCATGAGAATGCAACACCCTTCCGGGTCAATCTGGTGAGTGGCACGGCAATCTTGGAGAAATCCTTGATAAATCTCCGATAATACCCTCCCAACCCAAGGAAACTCCTGATCTCAGATGGTGACCTCGGCACCTCCCAACTCATCACCGCCTCAACCTTGGCCGAATCGACCAGAATAACAAGATGTCCTAGGAACAGAACCTCCCGCAACCAGAAATCACACTTGGAGAACTTTGCATAAAGCTTCTCCGATCTCAAAACCCCGAGGACCTCCCTCAAATGCTCCTCATGCTGCTCTCTAGATCTCGAATATACCAGAATATCATCGATAAATACAATCACCGACCGATCCAACATCGGCCTGCATACCCTGTTCATGAGATCCATGAACACAGCCGGGGCATTGGTGAGCCCAAAAGGCATCACCACAAACTCATAATGCCCATATCGCGTCCTGAATGCTGTCTTCTGGACGTCCTCATCCCGCACTCTCACCTGATGATATCCCGACCTCAAATCGATCTTGGAGAACCAAGATGCTCCCTTCAACTGATCGAATAAATCGTCGATCCTCGGTAACGGGTAACGGTTCTTGATCGTCAGCTTTTTCAACTCCCGGTAGTCAATGCACATCCGGTGTGAACCATCCTTCTTCTTGACGAACAAGATAGGTGCTCCCCACGGCGAGCTGCTCGGCCGAATAAACCCCTTCCCCAGCAACTCCTGGAGCTGCGAGGACAACTCTTGCATCTCTGGAGGTGCAAGGCGATAAGGCACCTTAGCGATAGGCGCGGCCCCCGGAACCAAATCAATAATGAACTCCACTTGTCTCACAGGAGGCACACCCGGTAACTCCTCGGGAAAAACATCTGGAAACTCACGCACCACCGGAACCTCCTCAACTGAACTCGGTCTCTCGGAAGCCACCCGCGTATCCATCACATACGCCACAAAACTCTTACAGCCCTGCTGTAGACACTGCCTCGCCCTAGCGGCCGAACAAAAAGCTGATCCTGAACGTGTACCCTCGCCGTACACTGAAAGAACTCCCCCACTAGGGTCTCGTATGGTCACCAGCTGACGCTCACAGTCGATGACTGCACCGAATCGGCTCAACCAGTCCATGCCCACAATGACACAGACATCACCCATCGCAATAGGAATCAGATCAATCGGAAACTCAACCCCGAAAATCTCTAACACACATCCCCGGAGAACCTCCATGGCACAAATCACTCTCTCATCAGCTATAGAAACTCCCAGAGGCCGACTCAACGGCTCACGACTAACACTGATCTGCTGACTAAAGGCCAAAGATATGAAAGACCGACTCGCACCCGAGTCAAATAACACTAAAGCAGGTACAGAGTTCACAAGGAAAGTACCTACGCATATCATAACATAAGCATAATATCTCAACATCAAAATAAATACATGAAACAAAGCATACCTGCCACAACATCGGGCGCAGTGCAGACCTCCTCCGCAGTCAGCTAAAAGGCTCTCCCACGAGCTCTCAGGGCCTCGGCCTTAACTGGTCGAGTCTCAGTAGCCCTGGCAGCAGGTCCAGATCCCTGATGAAGCTGAGGGCACTCGGCCTTCCGATGGCCGGTCTGGTTGCAATGAAAGCCAACCATAAACCCCTTGGGGCAATCCCTAGCGATGTGCCCCTCCTTGCTACACTTGTAGCAAGCACCTGATCGACATGTACCCTCGTGACCCTTGCCGCACTTTCCGCAAGTGCGGCCCTTCGGACCTCCCGTCCTCGAATCGGCAGACTTAATCCGCTTGGCTGCCGGCTGAGACTGAGCCGGCCGTCGATCCACCCGTTGAGACTCGGCCTCCTCCCTGGCCTGGGTCTCCAACTCGATCTCGCGCTTCCTGGCATTCGCCTGAAGCTCAGCAAAGGTATGATATGTGGAGTTCGACACGAACTCCCGGATATCCCTCCCCAACACACCCAAATACCGGCTCATCCGAGCCTGCTCTGTGGACACCTGCTCGGGGCAGAACATCGCCCTCTCATGAAACTTTCGCGTGATCACCGTAACCGAATCAGTACCCTGCTTGAGGGTCAAGAACTCCTGAACCAACCGTTCCCTCTCCACCGGGGGAACGTACTCGTCTCTAAACATAGAGGTAAACCTCTCCCACGTCACAGCTGAAATCTCTGCCAAAGTGAAGTTCGTCGTCACGAACTTCCACCAATCCTTCGCTCCCAGACGGAGTTGGTTCAAGGCGAACTGTACTCTCAGATGCTCCGGACATGAACAAGTGTAGAAGCATCCCTCGATATCAGCAATCCACCTCATCGCAGCGATCGGATCCTGCGTCCCGTCAAACTCAGGTGGCTTCGTGTTGCTGAACTCCCGAAAATGCAACGAGTCACCTCCCTGTGGCCTGGCAGCGGCCACAGCTGCGGTAGCTGCAGCGGCTGCAGCCTCAGTCAGCGCGGCGTACCGCTCATCAAAGGTCTCCATCAAAGTGGTCTTAATAGACCCAAACATCTCCGGAATCTCGGCCCGGATCGCCGCAGCCACCTCCTCATGAGTCATCTGACGAATCTCCTCGTCACTCACACTGCTCGTACTCGGTCTGTGGCGTGGTCCAACCATGATGCCTCTGAAATACAACATAGAACTATCAGAGACTCTATCGAGCATAATCGTACTCGATAACGCAACCCTACTTAGTCTCCGATACCTAGGGATTCTTACTTGGGTTGCCCACTGACCCGGTGTCTTCGGTAGTACGGGCCCAATACTACCGACCACACCGCATCAGCATTCATCCCAAGTCCTCCTCCCCAAACCCCGGATCGTGAGTACTCTACTCTTGTTATGCACTAACTACCCGCTCGCTATCAAAGCATCTCATAGCAACAGGCTTCCCTAGACTAAGGCATCACAAATCAGGCCACTCTAGTCCTATCATGAATACCTAGTCTTCTAGCATGCATAACAATTCATATCATATCATATCTCTTAACACAACATTCTTGTTTACCACAAAATCCTTTATAAAAATTTTATGCCTTTATTTTAAAAGTCTTCCTCAAATCCTCGGTTTGAGTTCAGTTACGCCCGAAGGTGCACCCGAATCCCTCAAACCAAGGCTCTGATACCAATTTGTAACAACGGAAATTTTTAAACAAATTTTTCATTTCTAAAAATGTATTTTCATCCAAAACAAGGCATAAATATCCAACGTGTCATATCATAATACAAATCATATGAATCCCAAGATCATAAATCATCTATCAGTGTGTACAGATCATGTCGGCGCCTTCCCACGGTCCTCGCTAGTACCTGAAACACATACATAACAAATGTAAGCATAAATGCTTAGTGAGTTCCCCAAAATACAACTTACGCACATACGCCTTTCCAGGCCCTGACCTTCTAGTCCATGTGTCTCAGGGGATTTCCGTCCCTGCTGGGTAAACCTTCCGGTCCTACCCACGTCAACCTTACGGTCCACATTGTAACGCCTTCCGGCCCATAACATATTCGCCTTCCGGCCCATAACAAGCATATCATACATAGCACATATAACAATTAACTTATCACATATAGCACATATGTCTCATACCATATCCGACCTTTCGGTCACACAGTCAAAACCCTTCCGGGTATAGTATAGTGAGAAGACTCACCTCGTGAATATCGATAGCTAGCAAATCCCGAAATCACTCGTGCTCGATCCTCCAAGCTACAATCTCCCTATAACATCATACATCTCTTATTAACACTTTTACCACTAAGGTTGACTACCCTTTTAAGTCAACACTAGTCGACTCTTGGTCAACGGTCAACGGTCAACTTTGACCGGACTCGGCGAGTGCACTAGGGCGACTCGGCGAGTCTAGACGTTTTCACCAACTCTCTAGGATTCCCTTCCTACATGTCGAGTACTCCCCCTGACTCGACGTGTTCCACCTGGAAGAATCGCGGGGCCACCCCGACTCAACTCGCCGAGTCTCAAGAACAACTTGGCGAGTCCCAGCTCAACTCAGTCCACCTGTCAACCCTCTCTAACTCACCCTGACTCACTGAGTCAACCTATGACTCGACTGGACCACTCACTGAGCGAACTCAAGGCAATCTTCAAGCTACTCGCCGAGTCTGCTCATCGGACTCGGCGAGTCCATGCCATGCAATCGCTCAAACTCGCTTCTAAGGTCAGATCTGCTCCAACAATTCATAGATCTGGCCTTCCTGGACTGATTCATCACGTAAAGCCCCAAACTTGGTGTCCATAACACACCCCATGGCTCATAAATAGCATTTTGACCTAAGGCATAAGGATTCCAATCCAAAACCTCCATTGTTCTTCATAAAGCTTGATGAATGAGGCTCTCTGGACCTCTATGGATCCAGATCCAAAGCCTCATCACTAGCAAGGGACTATTTGGCCATCAATCAACCCAACAAAGGCCACAAGAAACCCTAAATCCAATTATACTTCACAAAACAGAAGATGATCCGAAATCATACCTCTAGATCGATGATCTAAGCTTCAAATCCACAGTATAGCAACCTCTTTTGCTTCCTCTTGGCTAGAACCTCCCTCTCCTTTGCTAAACAACACACAAAGATCAAGAAATGCTTCCTTTCTCTCTCAAAACGTACTAGCACTCTAGGGTTTCTCTCTATGGACTGCTGAGCACAAATGACGGCCATAAGGCCCTTTAAATAGGTCCCAAACCCGGGAAATTAGGGTTTCATTAAACAGCGCGGACTCGCCGAGTCCATATCCTGGACTCGTCGAGTCCAGGCGAATCCCGCGTCCAGAATCGCGACCCTACTCGGCGAGTCTGAGCTCCAACTCGCCGAGTCCCCTCTCAAAACACCAAATTCATAAACAATAAAGATACTTGGAAATCCGGGCTGTTACAATCAATGTGTGATTTCATTCCTAGAACGTGGGCACACACGGGCTTACCATCTTCATGTTTCATTTCCAATAGGGCTTTAGTGATATTGAACCTTTCAATTCTTCGATCTTGTGGGTTGGGGAGAACAATAGGAGGAGGAGGAGGAAGTGAAGCATGATTTCTCGTTCCTCGATTGAATCGTGGAATACCATCTTCATGTGGAATGCTTGTTCCACGGGATTTGGGAAGACCATAGTTGTCGAACTTTAACATCTACAAAACGGGAGAAAAACAAATTCAAGTTAGTTGATTGATTGAGTCCTTAGTAAATCACCCAAATGAAATACTAAGGCTAGGACCCAACACAATATTCTACAACTCGGGAGAGGGATGTCGTAACCCTAATTGCAGAATATTTGAAGGTAAGTGAATGACGATTCACTAATTTCCACCACGAAAAACGAAAAAAGAAATTTAAGTTTTAAATCTATGAAAACTCCTAGATCCTTTGAGATTCATTGAACTTTCAATGGCATGTTTAAATCTCGATATGCCCCTCTTGTTTGTGACTGGGATGCCGAGGATCACAAAGCGGGTGTGAATAACCATGCAAACTTACATGGTGCCCTCACATGTTACAGTCACCTATTCGATGTGCCGGTAAACCACACACGCTCCACCGAACTATGAAAAACATTGAGTCACCATTTGCTACCTTTGCTTAGAACCATTTAGTGTGCCGGTAAACCACACACGCTCCACTAACGTCTTCGCAAGGGCACAAAGTGTAATTTCATGGAATTGCATCAATTCACTTTGCCTAAGTAACTAAGATTGAGAATTTTATGAAAACATTTAGTTACTTTTATACTTCATTATACTTATAATGAAAGGTTTTGTCCTATCCTACCCATTCGGCTAACGACCTTCCACTAGTCAAGAGTGCGGTGGGTAAGAGTGGATACCCATTCAATCGCCATTTTATAGGCAATTTCCTTAAACACCCCTTATAGACCAGCTTCGTGAATGAGGCCTACTAACGATAAGACTGACTTTTACTCATACATATATATAATGTTAGACTTTTAATGTTATATATATAGTATAGGGTGTATTTTACACTTTTAAAATATTAGGTGGTTCAATTTAACAATCATACTTTTAATTCACTTAAATTGTAAACCTAAACTTTTATGGATTTATTAAACTTCTTTTAATTATACACCTTAATTAATTAACAAAACCATAAGGGTGTGATTTGAACTTTTTCAAAACAATACTAGAGTTTTAGAATTTAACATTCCTAATTAAACTTTTAATCAACTTTTAAATTCCAAAACTTGAGGGCAAGTTTTGAAACATTTCAACACATTAGGGTTTCAACTATTTAAATTTCAAAACTACAAAACTATTGGGTTCAAATTTAAACTATAAAACCTAAAGGGCAAAATATGAAACTTTTCATAACAACAAGGATCAAATAACAAATAATCTAAGCTAACATTTAATTACATAATTATCCATATTTGATTTGTTTAATGATTTCTTGCAAAACAATTTATCAATTTACTCAAAATAATTAATCAATTATCTTATAAGGAAACAATTATCTTATTAATTGATAAATATCCTCAATAAGATCCAAAATATAGTCAAATATATCATATAATCGGATTAATATTGATCTAACATGATAAGGTAACTATCCCAATGCAAAAACAGCAAGAAATCCCGAGATAAGCTCTATCTGACGAGTTGACTCGTCGAGTCAAGCCTGGACTCGTCGAGTCACCTTGGACTCGGCGAGTTCAGCTATGGACTCGGCGAGTCTAGCCTCCAAAACACCAAAAATCAAATTTTTTAGATATACAATGCATCAATACAATTGAAACCAAGCTAGGCTCTGATACCACTGATGGGTTTTGGTCATAAGACATCCTATGTGCTCATACAAACCCTAATGCTTGGATCTAGCTTTCTCTATTGTACATGCTTTGAATCCAAGACTATAAACCCTAATTCTAGCATTCAAATAATCATATGAACATATAATTAGGTTTATGATATTACCTTGATTGTTATGTAGCAATAACAATCTCAATTCCTCCTTGAATTGACTTTGGAAGGCTTAGAGTCACAAGTGTCACTCCTCTAATGGCTTACAAACACCAAGAGCAAATGGAGAAGGTTTAAGGAGAGAGGAGAGGTATAAGATTTCATCCTTAGGACTTCTAGGGATCAAGTGTACGAAATCCTAAGGCCTTAGGGGTCTTTATATAGGGTTGGGATTAGGGTTTCAGTCCTTATACTTATCTAGTTACTTGCCCATCAAGCAACCATAAGATAAGCCTTGGAAATCCCTATCTCTTGGACCTTTGGACGATTTTAAGGATATCCTTATCCTTGAATTCGTCCATCCTTTAACAAGGATAACCATTTCCCTATTTTGCAACTATCACATAATTACAATTCAGCCCCTCTAGTTTAATTAATTACATTTTATCACAAAATTAATTCTTAATTAATTATTGACCAATATTAATTAAACAAATATGATTTCTCCTTTAATATATTATTCTTATAACATATTAATAAATCATAATAACCTCTCTCTTTATTTATTTCTCCAATCAAGTTGCTTTGGTGAAGGCAACCCAAAAGGACCATGCACCATCGGGTCAAGTACATACCAAAATAGTTATGGAATTAGACACTAATCCAACACTATATTCACTATTTTAGACCTTATTAGCTGTATCTTTCATTTGATACTGGCTAGGGTCTGTATTCACTATTTTAGACTTTATTAGCTGTATCTTTCATTTGATACTGGCTAGGGTCTGTGTTCGCTGATTTTAGACCTTGCTAGACGTATCTTTCATTTAATACTGCCTGGGGTCTGTGTCTCCTTTTGTTAGACTGAGTCGGGCATGTCGTTCAGTCGATACTCTCTGGAGTCTATGATTCTTTTTGCCTTAGTCAGCAGTACTCACTGCTGAGGCATATGTTATTTTCCCTGATATTCTCCGACTTTCTTAAAAAGCAAATCCCGTATTTTGATAATGAAAGTGTTTAAGGGAAAACTACTTTTTACCACATAACTCTGACCAGTCTTGGTAGAAGACTACTTTTTAATTAGAAAATATAGGATTTTCTGGAAAGGACTCTAATTCACTGTATACTTTAAAACTACTACTTATATAAAGTTATTTGGGTAAAATGACACTAAATTCTTATGAATTCACCAGCATTTGTAAAAATGCTGATACTCGCTTTTCAAATAACTTGTATTCTCAGGGCAGCATTAGACAGGTACATTCCAGGAGCTTCTGTTGAAGACGGTTTTGTGCCAAGCTGCATCTATGCTAGTTTCTGTATTACTTTGATGTTTCTATGTAATGTAAACCATGAAAAATTATTACTATTAATGTAATGGTTTTTGTACTTTGATTACTATACTGCATATGTTGTGATACTTGACATGACGTCATCCACCCCAGAACATTTCCGTCGTTCCGGTTTTGGAGTGTGACATACGTGCTTGGTAGAATCCTACTAAGTTCCACACTAGACTGACGTTTATTCCAGTAATGGAGAAGTTGAAAAACAGGACAAACTTCATAAGTTCTGAAGTGGGAAGATGTGAGGGTTGGATGTAGCCCAGCCACCTAAGAACAAGGGCCATCAAGGTGGTAGTCATAAAATGCAATTCAGTCAATGTTGTTGCTGCCTACAAAGTATAAAGATGTAATTAGTTATAAAGGAATTTTAATATCTTAACAGACCTGAATAGTTGATTTTACTAGAAACATAAACACATCAGCTGCAGTAACACATCAGTACCATATATTTGATCCGGATCAATCAAACTGGTCAAAAGTCATCGATAATAATCCATCTAAAGAGCAAGATAAAATATTTACAATTTTAATATCTTAACAAACCTGAATAGTTGATTTTGCAAAAGGGAATTTTAGACATGTTACATTGTTTTGAGCTTTTTGGGTACGGAGAGTATGCCCTAATACTTGTTGAAGGAATTTCACATGATTGGGAATGTTTTGTATAGAACAAGCTCTTAAAGCCTATAACTTCAACATTTTCACATAACCTGAAACCAATAAAGATGGTGTTGATAGGATTGAGAATGTGTAACAGAAATCAATCCTTTAATCTAGATAAGTTGTTAAAGGCATTTTTACTAACAGGTGGTGTGCACCATGAAAAACATGTGGAATTAGTCTATCTAACGTGAATGAGATTAGCTTAGAAACAAATGGTTCACTCCGCCTAAACCTTGACCCATCATACCTTTCTTCACGACGGTCCCGTCCGATAACACATCGTCGGCGCTCGCCTACTTCGTGTCCACCGGAACTGAAGGGTAAACCCTCATGCTTTCGCAGAGACTAGCATGAGTATAAACCATATCCTTCACTTCATCGTAAATGGAGGAATCTGATTTCTCTTTGTCTTTGACTTCGTTCACAACTTCACTTTTGATCGTTGGATTCTTGTAAAGTAACCAGAAGAACCACGTCAAAGCCGCCGAGGTTGTATCTCTTCCGGCGAGTATGAAGCTGATTACAATATCAGTAAGATGTTTTTCATCCAAATGATTAGAGTTCAGAAACCGTGAAAACAAATCAATGGGTTCGGTCGTGAGTGCTTGTTTCTTTTCGTTCAATATGTTCGTGGTGAACTGACGGATCTCGGCAACTGCTTCTTTAAGTCGTTTCTCGGATCCGATGTTAAAAAACCTTTCGATGTTAAAGATTCCATCTCCAAGCAAATCGAAGGGGTTGACCGGAATGTTTGCGGGGATATGTTGAACGTTTGCGGGGTTTCCGGTGAGCACACGGTTTTAAACGAAAGGACGGCTGAGCAAGAAGGTGAAGTAGCAACCGACAAATGAAATTTAAAGGTAGAGGCTCTACACTCCTTTTTTTCGTGTCACCACACATCAACATTGTGAAATCGAGAACCCGTGCGGGTTTGATCTGTTCAAAAGATGGGATCAAAGATCTGGTGATGTTGCGATTTTGTTGTGGGAGAAATGAGGATTGGTGATGATATTAGGGTTTTTTTGGGTATTAGAGTGAGAGAGATATAGATAGGGAGAGAGATAGAAAAGAACGATGGAAGTTAGGTAGAGGATAATAATGGCGGCCTTTCAAACTTTTGGGATTTTCGTTTCCCCCCAGTTGCAAAAGAAGAGAACGCGCCTTTCATTATGAAAATATAAAGCGACGTTTCTAGACGACACCCATTTTTAAAGAAGTGCCCTCCGTGTTTTTTTTTGTTGGACATTAATTTCAGGGCACGCACAAAAGCGTGTCTTCTATCCTTCAAATTTTAGAAGAGATAACATTATTTTTAGGGCACACGCTTTTGCGTATCGTAAATCACTGCGTGTCATTGTTTGCGCATCATTAAAGGTCGGTTTTCTAGTAGTGGTGGGGTATTGGGTAGTGATAAACCCTAGTATTCTAAGATATTAAGTTACTTCAGAATTTTCAGAAAATTAGTTTAAGTGAACTAGGAATTTTGATAATTTCTAGACTTAAACATGGATTGTTAAGTGAAGATGATATGATATGTGTCCGGTATATATTAGGTGGAATGCCTAAATGGAGTCAAGCACTAGAATATCAAGAAGATATATCCCTTATATTCTGATATGTGCTAAATGATAAATGAATATAGCATGCCTTAGAGCGCTTATCTATAATTGCTTTTATTTGAGAAAGTTTAAGGTCTGATGTCGACCTTGGTTTAGAAGTGAAGACTTTTAAGAATTTATGTATTAGAATTTACGTGAAACTTTTCGAAGTGATAAAGAGACATATGATAGTCGACATTGATAAGTTTGTTGATAAACGATCGAAAGATATCGTAGAATCATATTTATGAAGTGTTATCGTAAATAGTGTATTAATACCTATAGAGTGGTATTATACCTTCAAAGTATGTTTGATGATATAATAACATCTTTGGAAGAATAATGTGCTTTTGAAACACATTTGGTCAAGATAAATGTGCTGATGCAATCCATGAGGTTGTTCCACCGCTGTCTAGAATGAAGCAGTGATTGATTGATAGAGTTGGAAGAACTAAAGATGGTGATCAATATTTCGGCAGTATCACAATTAATGTTGTGCAATATTTAGAAGAATTAGATGAAGATCAAAGGAAAGGCTAATGAAGTTTTCAGACTCAATAGGCCAAAACTTTTCTAGACTATGTGATGTAGTAAGTAAATTCAAGTAGTAATCCTATAGAGAATGTTCAAACTTAGTATTTAATAATACTGAGTGATGATTGACTTCTATCACATCTTTATGGAAGTGCCATTGTGTGTTAAGCCAACTTTAACATACAAGATTAGGATGGTGAATTGAATCATTTAGTAGTAAAAGGTTAAGCAACTTACTTGTTTAAGTAAGGTAGAATGCTTAGTTGAAGAAGCAATACACTCATAGTATTGTATGAGAAAAGATGTTGTAATTAGAAATGACTGAGAACCAAGTTGAAGCTAGTAGAACTTGCTGAGATGCAGCTATAATGCAGACTTCTTAGGATAGACTCCTATGAAGTAGATTTAAAAGATACACTCATGAGAAGAAGAATTACTCATATGTAATAATGACGATATCGTGGAAAGATAATAAAATGAAGAAATGTGCATGGTGAATTACATGAGTTAGGAGAATATGCATGTATTTGGAAACCGTTTGTCTTCACGCTACAAGAGTAAATTTTGGTATTGCATGTCTAGTAGAGTAGACACTACCCGAGAAAGAATTTATAAGAAGAATTGAAAGTAAAATCCATACTGATCTAGAAAAAGTATTAAAATATGCTAGATTAAGCATATGCATGAGAAGAATACTAGAAGGCGAATACAGGAAATCCAAGATATGTTTGATAGAAATGTGAAATCCTTAATTGAGCCTAAAAGAAATTGTTTTACGTACTTGTTTGAACACACTCATGTGTGATAAATTGCTTTGTGATTTTAAATGGTAACTTGGAAAACTCCGAGACAATACTTGGGACGAGTATGAGTAGGTGGGAATGATAGTAGAGGCCTATACTACCGGAAGCACATGTGTAACATCCCAAAAATCCATACCAAAATTTTTTCTTTAAATCATTACTAAAACCATTTTTATAAAAACATATCATAAAGCATAACATAATTTAGAGTATTATTTCCAAAACATAATTCCATTATCAGAGAAAAACATCCCAGGCTGACTAATCAATGGTGTGTGCCATGCGATCACCCCGAGCTCTTCCCTCTGCTACCGGATGTACCTGAAACCAAAACTGAAAACCGTAAGCACGAAGCTTAGTGAGTTCCTCAACCTACCACATACCCTGCACAAACACATACAACATCCGGGCCCCGCCTGTTACAACGGCCTCGCCCCCTACCTCGGGCCCCGCCTGTTACAACGGCCCCGCCGCTCCAGGCCCCGCCTGGCTTCGAGCCCTGCTCGGATACAAAAATGTTTCTTTTAGGCCCCGCCTATCTCTGGGCCCCGCCCGCTAACCACATATAGTACAAATAGCATATAACACATAACTAAACATACCCTACTGCATTCTTGTCCTTAGGCCTCGCCAGTCTTGGGCCTCGCCCTTGTCCTGTCACTAGTGAGTCATGGAACCCCGTCCAAGCTCCAACGGTAAGTGAGATATGGGACCTCGCCCACACTCACTCCATGCCTATATCGGGCCTCGCCCATGGTCTACTACTAATGAGATATGGAACACCGTCCGTACTTTTCTATTGGTGAGATACGGGACCTCGCCCATACTCACCTTCCTACCAGGCACATACATGCATCACACAGACAACAAGTATACTCTATCATGCAAACCATTCCTTAGGCACCCGCCCGACATCGAACCTTGGTCTGGAATATCATACTAGCAAACAGTGCCTAGGGCTAACCCCTGGGTCTTCCTACTCATAACTACATGGGTCGGCATTGTAGCCGTAGATCCATTCACACAAAGGGAAACTCACCTGCACTGCTGAACTTTTGCTGATAACCCTCTGACTGTTGACCGACAATTCTCTGAACCGTTGCTCCACTAGCTCCCCGAGCTATCAATATCAATATCATACAACACTTAGTCCCAAACTGAACTCTTAGAAACCGTCTAAGTCCACTCTTGCCAAAGTCAAAGTCCTGTTCCAAGTCAACCTTCTTGACTGACTCTACTCGCCGAGTCACCCCAAGACTCGTCGAGTCCATAAATTCCGAAACTCCCATAATACGGCTCAACTCGCCGAGTCACCCCAAGAATTGTTGAGTTCAACGATCTTTGAGTCCCATCCTGCACAACTCACTGAGTCACCATTCAACTCATCGATCTAAGTCTTAACCAGAAGGGGTTAGTGTTTCACGACCTGACTCGCTGAGTCAAAGAACAGACTCGTCGATTCCATGACAATCTTCAACAAACTCGCCGAGTTGCTCTTCCAACTCGTCGAGTCCATGCCCACCTCTATCCAACTCGCCGAGTTCACCCATGTGACTCGTCGAATCGCTTCAGTTCTTAATCCATACGGTGGCTTTTCGAGCCATGCAGGGGCTCCAACTCATAGATCCACTCTTCCCAAGTCTATTCCTCACATAAAGTTGCAAAATTTACGTGAAACCAAAGAGATATGGGCTTAAAACACTCTAGGGCTAAGGTTTGTGACCAATGGGCTTCACCAAAAACTTATTGGCATAAACTTTATGGTTTTCTGGATCCTTAATAGCCTAGATCTGAGGTAGCAACCTCAGATCTACTCCAAACTCGAAATAAACCTCCTCCATACTCAAAATGCCCAAATCTCAACCATAAGATATATCTAAATGCAATAAGGTCAGCTTATTACCTCAAAGGAATTGAAAAGCCACACCAACTATATATCCAAGGCTTCCTCTTGCACCACTATGAACCTCCTTCTCTTCCAAACTCCAAATCACTTCACCAAGGCTAGATCTTGCTCAAAATGGATATGGTGGCTAGGGTTCGGTATTCTGGGTGAGAGAGATTGCATATGAACCCTAGGGAAGAGAATGAGACGTTTAAATAGGGCACCAAGTCCCGAACTTAGGGTTTCCTAATCCAGACCGGACTCGCCGAGTCCACCTTCCGACTCATCGAGTCGGTCACTTACTCTTCGACCCAGATCCCGCTCGGACTCTTCGAGTTCCACCCTGGACTCGACGAGTTGACCCCCTTTGACCTAGGGTTTTCCTTTCCTTTATTGGTCTTTCTAATTATGGGTGTTACAACAGGACTCACACTTG
Source organism: Lactuca serriola (assembly GCF_051521515.1). Taxonomy (NCBI): domain Eukaryota; kingdom Viridiplantae; phylum Streptophyta; class Magnoliopsida; order Asterales; family Asteraceae; genus Lactuca; species Lactuca serriola. Next base: position 236,765,462 of record NC_136415.1, on the reverse strand, counting down.
GATCAAAGAAAGTTATATGGTTACCAAGGAGCTAGTAATTGATTTCGTTTTATTCATGTATATCGTTACCATCGTTTTGGTAATGACTCAGATGATGATTGTTTTTCCGACCCTAGCGGTCATATGAAACCGAGACCGAAATAGACAAGTATGTTACATGGTTTAGAGAACCAAGATCGACGTAACATCCGACCTAATCCAGGAAATTGAAATAAAAGATAATCAAGGCGATCAATAGAAGTATCGCAATCACCGTAATAGTAAAGAATTTTGTAGCAAGAAGTGCTACATACTAGAATATGATTATATTACATTAGAACAAGAAGGAAAATTACTTACATAATAGTATTATACAATTAAAGACGAGAGTTTGGTTCGTTGTGTGTCTCTTACATTATGCAATTGAAAGTCATTGGAATATGACCATTCGAATTGTGGTTATAATAAAGTAAAGATTTTACCTTGGGTTTAGTATATAAACCAAGAAGGAGCAGAAGTCTGCAGTGAGAATTGAGTTTTAACTCAATGATTAGAATTGAAGATTCAATAGAGAATAAAGAGCGGGTATAGGTTTGAGCGTCGCTATTAATGAAGAAGTTTGAAAAGTTTAAATAATAATTTGATAAATCAAAAGTTAAAAATAGTACATTTTAGATTACCACAAAAGAGATACATTAGGACCCGAATGTTATGACTGGTACATTACTCGTCATCCCTCAGCCTGCTCACATCAAATTTGATTCTGTTGTCTCAAATTCTTTTGTGTCTTGAGAATTTGCGTAATCATTTCAAATTTCTTGTTATGCATTTGTCTATTTAATTCATGTAGATACCGTAAGAAGGGTATCATTATTTGATGATAAAGTTTATAGAGATAGTGACATAGAAATTGAAGGTTATAATCTTCTTGCTAACCTGATTCCTATCTTCTTGACCAACTTTGATATTATTCTCGGCATGGATTGGTTGTCAAAGAACTATGCAGAACTCTTGTGCTACGAAGAGATGATATGCATCCCTATCGAAAGGGAGGATTCTATTTATGTCTATGGTGAAAATAATAAATTCTTTCTTAAAAGCTCGTAAATTTATATCGAAGGGATATTCTACTTATCCAGCTTATACAGTTAATACCTTGAAAGAGGAGAAGAAAACTGTGAATGATAGCATTTGGATAATTATCGACCGGCTGATTAAGAGTGCGTATATTCTCGCCATATGTGAAACAACTCCATTGGAGAAATAGGCGTAAGTATACTTGGACGAAATTGTGGAAAGACACGGTGTGCCACTAAAGATTATTTTCGATCGTGATACTCACTTCACTTTTAGGCAAGTATGAAACAAGAATTGGAATATTGAGTTATTCGCAGCACAACTTATCAACCCCAGACAAATGGTCAGACGGAAAGAACAATCCAAACTATAGAAGATATGCTTTGTGCATGTGTTTTGGAGTTTGATGGCAACTGGGATAAGTATTTACTGCTTGTCGAATTTTCATATAATAACAGTTACCATGCTTCAATCAAAATGCACCATATGAAGCATTATATGGTCGCAATTGTTGTACTCCATTATGTTGGCGTGAAGTAGGACAAAAAAATCCTTGGAGGCCCTGAAATGATTCAAGATACCAATGACAAGATTCAAATCGTACGTGAAAGAATGAAAGCAGCCCGGGATCGACAAAAGTCCTATGCAGAAATGGAGGAGACGATCCGTAGAATTCCAAGTGGGTGATACTGAAGGTAACCCCGTGGAAAGATATTATGAAATTTTGGAAGAAAATGAGATTGAGTCCTAGATTTGTTGAACTTTTCAAAAATATCTAGAGAATTGGTCAACAAGCATATCACTTGGATTTTCCTGAAGATTTGGCAGATATACATGATATATTTCATGTAAGATATCTATGTAAATGTTTAAGTGTATATGATGAAATGATTCTATTATCCGAAGTGAAACTAGATAATAACTTAAGATATGTAGAAGAGATCGTAAATGAAAGAACGACTACTCTATGTAATAAAGAAGTGAAGTTGGTGTTTGTACACCATCAAGACCCAAATTATACTTGGGGAAAATAAGAATGAAGTATCCCTAATTGTTTTAATCATTATGATTCCGGGGACGAAATGCTCAAAAGGAGGAGGTATTTGAAACATACACGTTTTGTTATCGTGTTATGTAATTATTAAAAGTGAAGAAAATTGAGTGTTTAGTTCTAACTGATAGTTTTTACTAGAAATAACGTAAAACTATGTTTAGAATCACTCATAAAATATTGGGAGTCTTATGAGATTCCAGTTCAAAGTCAAATAGTGAAATTTAACGAAAATATAAAATTTGGAATAAGTGAAATTTTATTATTTAATGTTGTAGAGAATCTCGTTAGAAACATTTAGCGAAAACCTCATCGAAATCCGAGTTATAACAAAGAAGTCATGAACAATCGAAGATCCGCGACAAAACCGACACGACACCGAATGACGTAAAAAGTGAGTTTTTGATAAACTAATTTTTAGCGTTAGTAATCTAAATAAAAGTCGTACTATTCATTAAACCGAGAAGTTCGATAAAAGCAGTGCCAAAATTTGACTCCGTATGAGGAAGTTATGATTTTTCTAAGTTTCAGCTTAGCAGTAGACAGCTAAAAACCCGCATTTTAGATCGAGTAATTTTTAGCCAACACAACCTAAACGAGAATTGAAGGTCTCATCATTAGTAGTACAACGGTAAAAAGTCTGACGAAAACAGATGTCGGATGAAGAAGTTATGAATTTTTAACGGATTTTCCTGTCCCGGTCTGTTAAAAATAATAATATTAAAATTAAAGTCAAAATTAGTCGACGAAGTCTAAACGAAAGTTGTAGAGCATAATTTTAGCTACGCGTGCATATAAAGAACGTCAAAATCGGCTCGTATGCGAAAGTTATGGATTTTAGAAGATTTGGGCTCAATTTCCGAGAAATTCGCATGGATAAGCCTTATCCGGAACCAGCCACATCACCTCGCATGAATAGTAGCTGCATGTCGCCTTCCAATTGGACCGAGCTTCGATCTGGTAAGCTTCTGACGTGCCTTTCGTCATCCTAGGTGACGTCTAAGATGCCTCGCATCTGGCTGCCACCTCCTCGCATCCGAGCCAGCTGTTGCGCCACATGCTTCGCTCCTGCTGCTGTCGCATGTCCTCGGTGTTGACTCCCTTCTCTCGGCCATCTTCGGAACTTGCCTGTAAATAGGAGGCCTGCGAACCCTCCCGGCTAATGCTGGATTTTTAGCACTTTTTCACCTCTTATTCCATATTTTGGTTATTTCCACTTCCCCCGAAGCCCTGATATGATTTTTAACACCCGAAACACGTCCCGAAGTGCTCGTGAAGCCCAAGAAATTTATCTTTTCGGTTTGAAGCTCTACCTTTGCAAGGCCCGGTTTTCAATAAATCTCTCAGTTTTCAACGAAGAAAGTCTTATTTAGAGCCGAAGTGCTGCTCAAATTATTATTTTAACCCCCGATTAATTCACGGTGAGTTTAATATATAGGAACAATTGTATGTTATGTGTTACGTATGCTATGTGCTTTTCAGTAATATTATTTCAGGTTATTTTCCCGTGTAAATTTTATTCGCTATTTTAATAGCATGTTATTATTCAGAGATGCTTTCCTATGTTAAATTTTCCGCTATTTTGATAGCAAAGCTATACCTCTGACCATGTGATCAATTTAAGAACTAAGATTCACAGTGGTATTGGTATGTAGCCTCTGGCCACGTAGAGCATGTCCCCCATAAGTGAATGACTTTATTCTTTGGCATTGGCAGAAGGGTAGACAGGGCGTGAATACCTGATATCTACATTAATATTAAAGTTCATGGCTTGTATAACTTCTGGTATCGGCTTTGTGCCTTTGACCATGTCAAGCCTGACACGTATCTTCCGGTATTGACAAAGGGCTATGTAGGGTTGAAAGCTTGTATGTTCTAGCAAAGTACTAATCAGAAAATTGATTGTCTTTAGTGCCATTTGAGACGAAGCGTTATTGAGCCTATCAAGTATTGATATTGTTAAGTGTCTTTGACTGTATATCTTTGAATAGAGTCTTTGATTGATATGAAAGCCTGACATATGATACACACATGCTATTGTTGTTCTTGTTCCTTTATGCTTCTATCATATTGGTATATAAAAGGCATAAGATTATATTGTATCTATTTATTGAATTCACTAAGCATTATCCCTTATCCCTCTGAATGTTTACCGATTGCAGGTGATGAGTATCCAGTATAGTTTTATACTGCTGAAAGATTTAGAATACTTAATACTATTTCTCTGTATTTAATTTTCATGTATGTATATGAATAGCAGAGTCCTGGGTAGATATGTAATGTAATAAAACTTAGTCGGTTTGTATCCAATCTTTTCTAATCACTTTATCAATATAAAATATTATTTTATAAATATGCATGTAGCATGTTTTGAGGAAGTAACATATGAATAATATTGGAATAGTATGAAAGTTTGGGTCTTTCAGAAATACGAAAGTGAGGGTCTTTCAACGGACCTAAAGCTCAAGCATGATTTCCAAATCACAACCATGTAATGCTCGTGTTCTAGGTATTTTTCATAAAGGTTCATAATATAATTTTATTTTCAAAATTGGTCCATACGAGGGGCATATATTATAGGTACATCGGGCGTAGGTCATTTAATGTGATCGCAGGTTCCCTCGAGTACGTTAGGTGTACGTGTTATGTTTGTAGGCATACTCATGTAGGTCTCAAACCCTAATTTTTAGGGTTTGGTGCCTAATTAAACACCTTAAGGCCTCAAGGCCCCTTCATAACCAACCTTCACTCTCCCTCTTTATGTTATTTCAAAACCCTAGCCACCTTGTGAGGTTCTTTAGCTCTTGGAGTGAAACTTTGTGTGTTTTGGTGCATGTTGAAGAAGAAGAAGGAATCCATTGGTGTGGTGTTGGGAGCTTGGAGCTTGTAGATCCTAACTTTGTTTCTCATCTAGCATCTTCTAGAGGTACAAAGCTTTAACATTTATGTCTCTTCAGGGTAGATCTAGTTTCAGGTTATATTTGGGGCATGTTTTGGTCACATGGCTTGGATCTTGTTAGTAGAAGTTACTCCGGAATCTTTGAGCATCATTTCTAGCCATTTCCGAGGTCATTAAGTCATAAAAATCAAAATTTGTTGGGTATATTTCATCCATGCATGAGTTATTCATCCTTTAGTGAAGTTATGGACCTCGGGTTTAGTTTTGGGTCCTAATTAGCCATGAAAAAGCTTAAAGTTGTCAAATTTATCAATTAAGACCATCCCAAGATTAAGATATATGAGTTGGATGTTTGGTCTTAAAGCATTAAGAGATTAAAGTTGAGTTTTGGGTGGTCGTGGAGTACGTCGGGTGTACTTTCCAGGTATGTAGGGCGTAACGGGTTTGACCCGATTTCCTTTTCTGTCAAAGCCAAATATGTAGGATGTAATGTGGTGGTACGCATGGCATACTCTCCAGAAGGCCATTTGGACCATTTTTTGGCCTTGGGCATTATGGGTTTGGGCCATGGTTAAATGTGTCAAGTAGGGAAAGGGTAAAATGGTCATTTACCCTTAGCATGATAAAATATAATTTGGAACATTTATTATGGGTTATTACCCTGATTATTAATTAGGGTTGAGTTTGGATATGTTCAGTGTGAGGAGTCATGGTAGCAGCAGCCCGAATGTGTAATTTGTTTATCATTTGATTAAGGCGAGTCACCTCATTGTACTTGTGGGTCAAAGGCACCAACGCCGGTGTCACATCCCTGAATCAGACAACGAAAACGTCTGGGGGCTTGTACGTGACTTTATCCTTTTAGTATCATCACATAGTATATAATTGAAACATAACATCATCATCATCATACATGTAATATAACAACATACATTGTTTACATCAAGTATTGTGTTTAAATATTACACGCCAAAATGTTTAAAGTATGATGAAAAAAAATACAGCAAAACATTCGTTAGATTATTCAACCCAACCTACTTTAACGATTTCCTGAGAATACAAGTTAATTTAAAAAAAGGTCAATATAAAAATGTTGGTGAGTTCATAAGCATGTTTGAGAAAATGATTTGTATAGCTTTGTAATCACAAGAAAATCTTGTATTTTCTTAAAATAGTTTAGTATGGTTGTGTCCGATCTTGTATTAATACATGTGTGTTTTTGTTTGAAAGAATTCCAAATGGTAAATGAAGAGATTGTAAAGAGAATGCCCCCAGACAACCCTATGTTGCCTGTAAAAAGAATGTCGGTACATCCACCCCGAGGTCGAGTACCGGGGCAAGTATGTTCCTAAGTAATCCAAAGAGAAAAGAGAATGGTCTCCCATAAATTTCATAACGTTTATTCCTCTAAGTGAGTCGTTATAACCATACTAATTAATGACAATTTCGCCTGTCTTGGCTTTGTTGAACGCCGGCAGAAAATAGAATAAGGTTTTCGTAACCCTAGACTCATGTAGTCTAACTGTAGCGAACAGCTCAGATGTGGGGTGTCATCCCCGTATAGATCTATACACAAACCCCCGCTTTCCCTCCAAAAGACTCTGGTTATAACTACATGCTAAGATCGTACACTCAATAGGTCTCAATCGACATGTCTCACTAGATCGTTAATCGAATTTACGTGAAGAGAAACATATAAAACTCATTCCAGGCCCATTGAGTCATGTAAACGAACCACGAAGGCTCGCTAAACATGTAGTCTTTTCCAGGCCCGAATGGAACAAGATTATATAACATGGGCCCATGATATATGTAAAAGGACAACTGAGGCCCATTTCACATGTGAGGTATTTATAGGCCCAAATAGCATGCAAATAGTATCCAAGATCCGTCGCACATGTTAATGGGTCAATGAGGCCCAATAAACATATAAATAATATTCAGGACCTATCAAGCATATAAATGGGCCACTAAGGCCCAATAACATGAGAACGACAAAATTAGCCCGTTTGTTATTATTTTGCTAGTAGTGGCTTAATTATTTACTAAAATGGCATAAAAGCCCTCTTTTTGTAAAAAATGACATTCTTGGCCCATTAAGCCAAAAATTTACAATTAAGGCCCAGGTTTAGTAAAAGTAACATTTTAGGCCCCATTTTGGACAAAACTAGCATTTAAAGCTAGTATTTGTAAAAATAACATTTTTAAGTCATTTTTGTAGAAAATGTCATTTTTGCCTTGGTTTTTGTGAAAATATACATTTTTCGCACATTTTTAGAAAATTTCATCTTTTGGCCTAATGTTTATAAGTTTTGCAACTTTGACCCCATTTTATCAAAAATTTACATTTTGACACAACTTTCTCGAAAATGACAATTAAACCCACAAAAGATCAAAAATTACACATTTTGGGCCCAAAACCGTGGGAAGCCCAAATAAGGCCCATTTACAAAAATATTTACATTTTTGGTCCCTATAAGGTCTCAAATGTCGAGTTTTAGCCATTATTTAGCAAAAATTCCCTTTTGTGCCCCTACTAGCCAAGAGTTACATAAATAACCCATACTTTGTCACTTTTGTCATTTTTAACCCCTTTCATGAAGTTTTTTTTCTTAGATTCAAGTAATCTAAATGTATTTTGAACCCTTTTCTTGTGAGATATGTTGAGATAAGTGTTATGTTATACCAATATCATCATCTTTTAGTAGATCTTTTAGTTCATGAAGTTTAATACACATAAGCACATATGTAGCTAAAGAAAACACACAAAATCATGCATACACACACAGATCTACACAAAACAACTTGTATTCTCCCCCAAAACAAGGTAAAAATCGTAAATAGGGGGTATGAACTCACCTTTGTTTGAAGTTTTGTGTTTTTGATGAAGAATGGAAGGTGTTTTCTGCCTTTGCAAGCTCCTTGATGAAATCTTCGAGTTCTAGGAAGTTTTAAGGAATATGGATCATGAAATTGGATGTTAAGAGAAGTGAGTTTATCATAATCATGAAGTTAAACACCTTGATGAGAAGTAACTTACCAAGAATGAATGGATTTTGTTGACAACTTGAAGAAACACCCACACCACCCCACAATTTCTTAATGAAGAATGGAAGAGTTCTTCGGAGTTTTAGGGAGGAGTTTTTAGAATTGAATTAGAGTGTGTAATGGTGAGTGGGTAGGCCGAGACTAAAAGAATACGGAAAATAGAGTGAGAGTGACAGAGAGAGAGAGAGAGAATTGGTTGTTGCATGAGAGATTAAAGTGTAAAGACTTAGTTATATATAATGTAATTAATTTAGGAGATCTCTAGTTAATAATGAGGTGTCTTCATAAGGATTTCCCATTTTCTTTTTTCTTTTTTAATTGGGCCGAGAATGGGTAAGGAAAAAGGAAATGAGATAGTTTGGGCCCTTACTTGACTTAGTTCGAATTCATAAGGCCCAAAATAAAGATTTTTCGGCCTATTGGGCCCTTATGAGGGTTTACGGCCCATTAGGGCTTATGAAACCATTTATGGCCCATTATGGTCCATTAGAGATAAGATGAATCATTCTAGGCCCATATAACCCAAAATAATTTAGTTTCATGGATGTATGTCCAATTAGAGCCCAAATTGGGTTCCTTGGCCCAAAATAGTCAAATTAAAAGTTTATTGGTCCATTCTGCCCAAAAAAAGGATCCTAGTCCATAATAAACTTGAACCGAGATTCTAAGGGTCTCAACCCATAGTTGAATATATGAGATGTATTGTATTAGGTTTTAAACTTCAATCAACAATTTAGATTCAAATAGATGATTTCATGTTAGCATATAGCATGATATTCACTTAGAGTGAAAATCTTACAACAACTGATGATTACATGAGAATAGAATCTCCTAGCTAAAATGCTAGTTGTGACAGCCAGCCCACTGGATTATGTTGTAGTATAGTAGTGATCTTCATGACACTTACTGATATGTGTGTATGTGCTTTTTGTCTTTATGATTATTGGTAGCATGACTGTATGCTTAGTTGTAGGGTGAAATAGACCCGTACTAGTTGAAATATACCGAAGGAGTCGGTAGGGACTTAACGAGTCAGAAGGGGCTTAGGGATTCGAAAGGGACTTAGGAGTGAAACAGACATGTTACATGCTTTAGTATGATATGTATGAATGGTATCAGGTATTTTGGGGAAACTCACTAAGCTTTGTACTTACACTTTATGTTTAAATGTTTTTCTGGTACTTTTGGTTTAAAAGGGAAGGGTCCAACATGATCGCATTTCATCAACCTATCTTTAAATTTTATGATTTTGGGATTGTACCCTGATAACTATTTTTCTACTATGACATACTTGATGGTTTTTGAAATATATGGTTAATGATTTGGTTGATTTTAAACAATCTTTTTACTTAGTATTTTTGGGATGTTACAAGTTGATATCAAAACCTTGGTTTGAGGAATTCAGGCACACTGTTGGGTGTGTGTTTGTACTGAAAATGAGGTATTAAGTGAAAAGAAATAGATTTTTTAAAAGGAATTTTATAAAATGGGGTGTGATGCATGCAATCGGATGAGCTCAATTAAGTGTTCCCAAAATACCCATACATATTTATTTGTTTTAGTATGTGAATATGTGAATAGCATGCTAGATTAGGGCTAAGGATCTACCCAAAATTGTATGTTAGGAGAGTGATGTGTGTAAAACTCACTAGTTTTAAACCTACTTTTAATTATCAAATAACACACAAAAGGCAGTGGACCTATCAATTGTGGTATAGTTCAAGCAAGTAGGGTATCGAACACAGGGAACGGCAAATTAAATATTAAAACCTAATTTATCTAATTTAACTAATAAGTAGGGGTTTTCTCTAGTTTTATAAGACTAGAAACTTACTAATTATTACTAACTTAAACTAGAAAACAAAGACTTGACTAGATTCAATAACGGAGAAGTACTTCTATTTAGTTCAACTTAATTGATCCTATGGTTGATTTCAAGGTAAAAGTGCAATGGATTAATTCTTTTGCTAGTTACCGACTCAATTGATTAATTCCGTATTCACTTCATTAATCCTTAGCAAATAAATTAATTTAAACAATGGCCAGTTGTCTATTTCAATTAAATTTACTAGATATAATATTCGGATTAAGTTAGACTTGCAATAGCTAATTAATTTATCTTTTAATTAACTTCTTGTTTAATGGTCATCTCACAAGCTTGCACATAAATTTACTTGATTTTCTTATTAATCCTAGTTTCATGTTCATTACACTAGACATATGACAAAAAGTGTTCACTAAGCATATGAGATTGATAGTTAATAGATGTTCATGCTAATTAATTTTCTCCCTATTAACAGAAAATCAATTATCATTCATACACAAGGTTCTTTAGCAAGCTAAAATAACTAAATTAACCAACATAGAATTAATCCTACCAAGAATCAAACCATATTACCAATTTCGTATCCCCAAATAGAAGTTTAAAGAATTTAGTTCATAACTAGGGTAAATAACAGCAAACAAATAAGTTCAAGTTGCTTAATCATGTTGACAAAACAAAAGAAACAAATAGAATGGTGGAATTATGCCTTAATTACTCCCGGAATTGGATTCTAGCTTCCTTGGTCGACTTCTAGGGTTCTTCTGGTTTCTTATTCGCAGCTAAGCACTTCTGAATTGTCCCAGAACTTTTTTTTCTCGATCTGTGGAATTATCTTTAAATAAGCGGTTCGACTCGTCGAGTCAAGTGATGACTCGTCGAGTCCCTCTCACATTCTACGTATTACGATAACTATCTGGGATCCCGAGTCATTATCCTTCTGATTCCTCGACCGGACTCGTCGAGTAGATATATGACTCGACGAGTAGAAGCTTCTTTTTCAGTGTTTTCCTTCTTCATTCCACTCTCAATCTTCTTACCGCTTCTCTTGCTTCCGAACTTCATTTTTGGACTGAAAAACATAATTTAACACTTTTAAGTACCTTTTGTCCATAATATACGATAATTTAGCTAATATATGAATAAAAAACTATACTAAATACACACTAAATATGCACATATCAAAATACCCCACACTTGTCTTTTGCTTGCCCCCAAGCAAAACTGAATTTTAATCATATTAGAATTATGTATAACAACTCCAATCTAACCCAGCCATTATGCCAAGACCGCAACGCATGTATTTGTGTCTAAAATTTTTCCTAAAGAACCCCCCATATTCCAATTACTCACAATCCTCATAAACATTCACCCACTCACCCCGAACTATGCTCATTTTATGCAACCCTCCGAATCCATCCGCAGAAAACCTCTTTACCCTCAAGGTATTTTTAATCGAGCAACCCAAGCATACATATTCTAGAAAATTACAATTTTTCCGATACCACTATGGAATTCTTTGAATTCTTCACTTCTTTGAACATTTTATCTTTGATATCTTTGAATTCACCAACTTGTACTAGCTTTTGGTATCTTCAACTTTTTTGGATTTTTGATCTTTGAACTTCATACTTAATTTTGATGCTCCAAAATTCTTATAACTTTTCTTGTAATTTTTTCTCTCTTTTTTTTTCATGTATTTCTCACTTTTTTTTTCACTCAAATCCCTACATGCTTAAGCAGGGGCGCTCAATCTCAACCTTTATTGACTAATGATAAAAATTTTCCTAGATACATTTCAGGTTTAGGCTGCTAAACATATTGCATCCCTCAGGCCGAGCAAGGTCGTGTTTTTGTCTCATGATTTCACTGGAATAAGGAAGCCACAAATGCACTAGAACGTATATAGGCTCAACTAAACATTTGGGTCTTCATGTAATTATTAACACAATTCTAATATGGAATCCTAATTTTTACCAAAATTTTCTAATTAAATCCTAAATAATACTTTTGGTATGCAAATTTTTTTTTTAAATTGACTATTATGTAACCAACCCCCTACCCCACACTTATGTAATGCAATGCCCTCATTGCATATGATGCATGATAAAGAACAATAAAAATAAGAAGAGAATTGGAACAAACTCCCCTGGGATAGCAGTCGATAGGCTGATCATAACCATTTTAAGCTCCAACTTCAATCAACTTTAGACATGGTAACATCTCATCCATGCCTTGGGTGTCAAAACTCATGTGGGTCGCTCCAAATACGCGGAAATTAGTATAAGATCTTCAAGAAAGGAAATGGAAGAATAAGTGAGCAAGTGGGACCAGTAGCAGCATCAAATCAGCAGTCCATCGAGATAATAAATGATCGACTCGTCGAGTCTTATAGTGGACTCGTCGAGTACCAGCGCGCCTTCTCAGAATATGTAGAAATACAACGCGACTCGGCGAGTTAGTTTAGTGCACTCGTCGAGTAGGCCACTGAACGAAAAAACTTGGTATTTTGCAACTGTTTTAGCCTCTAAATACTTCTTTAACCCTTCCTCACATTTGGACTCAATTGCTCATACCCCCCAGGACTGGACTCGACACTTTGACGTTAAAAACTCGCTTCCTTGACTCGCTCTTACTCTAGAAAACATCCATGCTTTACATCTCTAACCCATCCTAAATAAGCAAGCATAATTCAATCCTGAAAAATACTAAAGTAAACAACCATTAATCATAAAATCTTAAAGCATACACACCAAATAAAAAAAAATAAAACAAAACAAAACAAATTAAAATTGTTTGATTAAAAACACAAAAACATCAATCTTCATCTTCCTCATCATCATTAGCGGCTCCACTTCCCCCGGCTCCGCTTCGTCTAGCAGCAATCCTCTCATCCCAAGACGGAATGAATGGGTAATTCCCACCATCAATATGTGGGATATTGAAGTGGTCAAAAAGTCGAATGTGGGATTGGTTGCTAAAATTCAGCCCCCTTGCCAATTGATCCTGCATCCGCCTCATCTCTACATTGTACCAATCCATTGGTACATCTTCATTTTCAACCGGAATCACTGGCGGCTCGTCCTCCACATCCCGTTCTCTTCTCGGTCTCACCCTCCTTCCCGGTGCATCGGGACCAACAACGGGGTCATCATTTGGGATGGCATAATGGCCACCACCATAGTCTTCAATTATCCGCGCTCGTCGGAAAAGAATGGGATTAAACGGGGGCGTCGGGATCATTGTCATGAAGTTCCAGGCTCCGCGATTCATCAACCCGAATGAATTCGCCAATCGAGTGACAAACATTCCTCCATTGATAGGGGATGTTTTGCGATCTTTGACCGCACCCTCCGAAAGGTATGAAGCAATACACCATGGAATGTTGCAAAAGACGCTGGGTGTTATTATGCTCCATAAGTAGAAAACATCAAGGTTGGAGACATTGTCATCGTCTTTCCTTTGGTTGATGGTGGAGGAAATAAGGCGGTGAATGAGGCGGTGAGTCGGGGATCGGATGCTCCCTTCTTGTGCAGACTTTGGGATGTAGACTTTGTTTCCTATGGTATTCCACCAACCCGTGCTCGTGACTCCATCGGGGAACGCCATATGAGTGTTTGCCAAGAAAGCCCGGAAGATGTTTGTTGCCACTAAGGGTTGATCATAGATCCCTAGTCGGCAGGGGCAAGGTCCACCACCGAGCATTGACGATACTCGCCCCCAAGACAAAAAGTAAAGCTCGTCGGGTGATACACATCCACTCCCCCGGTGAAAGATACCGTGGAAAAGAATTCTAAACATAGCTCCAAATAAACTGGTTCTTGAATACGGAAGACCCGGCTCCACCCATCACACACCATGCTATTGCCTTCATGTTGGAACTCCTTCAAAAGGTAAGGAGCTAGTTCTTCTTCATAGCTAACGCTCTGCAGCCATTCCCAATCAATTCTGTTTGGTACATACACCTCCTTCTTCTTAATGTCGGAGAGCTTTTTCTTCCACTCCCCCATGGGGACTTCATCGATGTTAGCCATAGTGATAGCTAACTCTTCTTCGGAATCGGTTTCGTGCTCGGAAATATGCTCTTTTTCTTCCTCGGTCTCGTACTCGTTACTTTCGTGAATTGGTTCTTCAATTGTTAATGAGGCACTGGACGCTCCTGATTTGCTGCCTTTCTTCTTGCTGAAAACGGATTTCAAGTTCTTGAGTGGTGAGTTCTTTGAAGTTGCGGTTTCTCCTACGGCTTTTCCCTTGCTTCTTTTTAGTGCGGATTCTGGGTCTTCCAAAGGTGGTACTAGAGGTGTGTCCGATCCTCGGGTCATGAAACAGCTGAAAATAAACGAAATAAAAGAAACGAAACGCGTAAAAGGAATAAAAACGAAATGAAAAAATAAGACTGAAACAGCGATGGACTCGCCGAGTCTGCTCGAATGCACTCGGCGAGTTCAAGGTCAACACAGAAAAGAAATTTTCTTATTTATTCTATAAACGAAATTTTATTAAAACTAAATCTACTTACTGATTTGCTTTGTAAATAACTTTGTGTAAGATAAATCCCACACAAAGGATCGATTAAACTAGATTTTACTATTAATTTTAGAACCGTTCCCCGGCAACGGCGCCAAAAACTTGATGTTTGTAAAACTCACTAGTTTTAAACCTACTTTTAATTATCAAATAACACACAAAAGGCAGTGGACCTATCAATTGTGGTATAGTTCAAGCAAGTAGGGTATCGAACACAGGGAACGGCAAATTAAATATTAAAACCTAATTTATCTAATTTAACTAATAAGTAGGGGTTTTCTCTAGTTTTATAAGACTAGAAACTTACTAATTATTACTAACTTAAACTAGAAAACAAAGACTTGACTAGATTCAATAACGGAGAAGTACTTCTATTTAGTTCAACTTAATTGATCCTATGGTTGATTTCAAGGTAAAAGTGCAATGGATTAATTCTTTTGCTAGTTACCGACTCAATTGATTAATTCCGTATTCACTTCATTAATCCTTAGCAAATAAATTAATTTAAACAATGGCCAGTTGTCTATTTCAATTAAATTTACTAGATATAATATTCGGATTAAGTTAGACTTGCAATAGCTAATTAATTTATCTTTTAATTAACTTCTTGTTTAATGGTCATCTCACAAGCTTGCACATAAATTTACTTGATTTTCTTATTAATCCTAGTTTCATGTTCATTACACTAGACATATGACAAAAAGTGTTCACTAAGCATATGAGATTGATAGTTAATAGATGTTCATGCTAATTAATTTTCTCCCTATTAACAGAAAATCAATTATCATTCATACACAAGGTTCTTTAGCAAGCTAAAATAACTAAATTAACCAACATAGAATTAATCCTACCAAGAATCAAACCATATTACCAATTTCGTATCCCCAAATAGAAGTTTAAAGAATTTAGTTCATAACTAGGGTAAATAACAGCAAACAAATAAGTTCAAGTTGCTTAATCATGTTGACAAAACAAAAGAAACAAATAGAATGGTGGAATTATGCCTTAATTACTCCCGGAATTGGATTCTAGCTTCCTTGGTCGACTTCTAGGGTTCTTCTGGTTTCTTATTCGCAGCTAAGCACTTCTGAATTGTCCCAGAACTTTTTTTTCTCGATCTGTGGAGTTATCTTTAAATAAGCGGTTCGACTCGTCGAGTCAAGTGATGACTCGTCGAGTCCCTCTCACATTCTACGTATTACGATAACTATCTGGGATCCCGAGTCGTTATCCTTCTGATTCCTCGACCGGACTCGTCGAGTAGATATATGACTCGACGAGTAGAAGCTTCTTTTTCAGTGTTTTCCTTCTTCATTCCACTCTCAATCTTCTTACCGCTTCTCTTGCTTCCTTTTGCTTCCGAACTTCATTTTTGGACTGAAAAACATAATTTAACACTTTTAAGTACCTTTTGTCCATAATATACGATAATTTAGCTAATATATGAATAAAAAACTATACTAAATACACACTAAATATGCACATATCAGAGAGATGCATTTCTATGCCTACTATATGAGCCTCTAGAATAGCATGCTAGCATGGATTACATATGATATGATATGATGGCTTGATAGGCAGTGCATTAGCTAGAACTTGATGATCGAGCTTGCTTTTAGTAACTACTGTTAATACTAGTTAACTATAAAGTGAGTATGCTAGGTTATATGTTATAAAAATTAGATATTAGAAGGTTAGGTTTAACTCTATTACACAACTCTTTTTTGATTCCAACCATAGTAGTGTGAGACCTTGCAGTCAAATAATTATCTACTTTCAGTTGCATGTAATTATATTTGTTAGATAGTTAGCGGGAGTTTCTTTTGCAGCTGATGGTGGAGAGTGGCAGGAACGGAATCCTAGGAGAACCTATGATGCAAGTTAGCTTAGCAGATGCATTGTTTAGTGGGAATGTTGAATGTTGGGTATGGGAGTTACTTAGGGGAGTTGGGGCGACCCTTGAGGAAAGTAGGGATAGCTGTAAAAAGGTAGTATTGGGCCCATACTCATGAAAGCATAGGATCTATACTCGAGTCAAGGGGGTCATGAGGATAATAAGGAACTTGTAAGGTGTGAGAATCTTCGAGTGTTTTCTGATGGTTTGCATTGTTTGTTGTAATAGTCAAAAAATCTTAATAAATTAAGATTTTAAAAATCAACCATTCATCAACATTCTTTACAAAATAGTCATTGTTTCAAAAGCATTATTTCAAATCAGTATTTTCCCTAAGACCTAGATACATAAAATAGGAAGCTTTATACGATCACGCCTTCGCCTTCCCACTATCCTTCGAAGCATCTGAAAGCAAAAACTAAAATTGCAAGCCAAAGCTTAGTGATTTCCCCCGAAGTACCACCATAAAAACATATAATCAAACAGATAATGGGTCCAGAATCTCCTTGTTGGATTACCCTTGGCTCACAACCTTTCAGTTGGAATGCCCCAGGCCACAACCTTTCAGTTGGCTTGCCCAATACATAACATAACCTCCTAGCTGGATTACCCCCGGCTCACAATCTTTTGGTTAGAATGCCCTGGCCCACAACCTTTTGGTTAGAATGCCCTGGCCCACAATCTTTCAATCGGAATGCCCCGGTCTGATGACTTACAACACAAAGCAGTATAGTCTCAACCCCACCATACCATGCCGACATATACATAATAAATAACATATATCCATTAACAGATAATCATATAAACAGTTAACAGACTAGCAGACAGATTTACAGATCACTACTGTATAACAACATCCTATATACCAGGATACATAACTAAATGGGCCAACATTGGTGCCTTCAACCCACAAGCAGAGAGAGGAACTCACCTTACAGTATGAATGATATTTGATGAGGTCTCAACTCCGAATCTCAGCTTTACCCATCACCATTCCATCAAAAATGACCAATTCTCAAACACAATCCAAAATACCCAAAATACCCTTAGGTCAACTTAGTCAACATCCTGGTCAAAGTTAACTGCCCTTAACGTCAAGTATCCAACCTCATCTCGTGACTAGACCTTGGTCACGTCGTGATATTCCACTCGGTCTGATTCCAACTCGACTTGACCTCACTAGCCAAATCAGACAAAGAAATCACTAAGCTGACATCATGACATGAGCACCCACTCTCAAGTCTTGAGCACCAAGGATCTTAACAAAAAACGGGGGTTATTCTAATATCACATTGTGAGATATTGTGTCTCACTTCGTGAGCAGTATCTGAAGGTAAAAGTCACCATTTTAAGTCCTTATTATGCTAGGTCCTCGAATCCATCTCATCCAGAAGTTAAAAGGAGCTCCTAAAGTCCAGAAAAATGTTTCCTTTATGCCCATGCTTGCACCATGTATGATCCAACCCATTATAGGTCAAAATTTAAGAAATATGCTTCAAACTTCCATGCATTCCTCCTATACCTCACCAACTTCTAGATCTGAACAATAAGATGATCAAGGAACTCTAAGAATCCATAAAGTTGCTAACTTTATGGATTTACTTCATTCAAGCATGTTAAACATGAAGAAAAGTGGACAAAATCCTGGATCTACCCATGAAATGTAATAAACTTTGGATCTTTGATACTTACAAAGGTCCAACAGCAAGAAGAGGTGATGATAATGTTGCTACTTTGTCCACTCCACCACTAGATTATGTCTTTCCTCTTCTTCTCTCCTTCTTCAAGCTAGAAATGGCACCAAAATTGTTAAGAACTTCAACTATGATAAATCTTAGAGTTCTCCAAGGCTTAGAGTGTGAGGGAGGTGGAGGGTGGACAACCCTAACCCCTTCTTTCCTTTAAATACCGAAAATTAGGGTTTATGGTTGTCATGCTGCTATCATGTCATAAGCACTGGATTTCTCATGTCGTGAGCCTCAAAATGATGTGATTGTCCAAATTACTCCTCATAATGTGAGCAAGCATTCCTCACATCGTGAGAAGGGCCAAAATTGAAAACTTTTAACTCAATAATAATAAAAATGTGTACCTGACCCGAGTGTTACATTTAATCTCAGTATGGTGATCACTGGAGTTGGTTCAGGTCCTAGTGAGGGATCGGGTTCAGACTCTAGAGTTGGGTCCTTGGATCATCAGATGTGTAAGTTCATTTTGTCTAAGATTACCTGCAACATTCCGGAGCAGACTCCTGTGATATTTGGTTCGATCAAGAAGGGAATTATGGAGTTGAAGGATCAATGTCTAGCGCATTTCGTACTGGGATGGTGGCTATGGTGGGTGCACGCTCTTTACTTTCCGAGAATTTTATGTATATGGGGCTCCTGAGTTCTTCAGGAAGAAGGACCCCATTGCTAGCAAACAATGGTTGGCAAACATCAGGAACATCTTCCCATCCACCTCTATCTCCAGGAGGTGAAGGTCAGACTTGCATCCTGTCTTCTGAAAGATAGAGCCCATGACCGGTGGGAGGAGGTAGTTTATGCCTTGAGAGGTAGGATTGTTGAGGTGATGACATGGGATGATTTTGTCATAAGGTTCAGAGTTGAGTTTTCACCAATGATTGAGGTGCAACAACTCAAGAGGGAGTTCCAGGATCTTCGCCAGACTACTGAGTCAGTGGCGGATATTACCACCATGTTCTTAGTGAGGGCATTGCTAGTTCTGCAGTATGTGGCAGATGAGGAGATGAAGAATGCTAGGTGCCATGATATATTGAAGGATGAGATATGGGAGTCTGTGAGCATGTCTAGCTGCAAGATATTGGAGGATATGACAACCCAGGCTCGCGAGCGGGAGATTGATCTAGAGACTTTGAGGAAGAGGAAGCCGGTTCAGGCGTATGTATTATAGGGCTCAAGTAAGAAGCCTAAGGTTATTGAAACACAATCGAGATACCAGCAGGGATAGGGCCACTATGGCAAGTACGACAAGGTGCACGATGGAGTTTGTAGGATGGGTGGATCCGACTACTACAAGTGCGGCAAGACTGGTCACTATAATAGGGATTACACCACCACCCATACGTCTGATCTAATTTTCTTTCACTGCAATTTAAGGGGTAACAACAAGGACCATTATCCGAGTTTGCCAGGGGGAAGGAGAGCAGTGGTAGCTTCTTCTCTAGCTACATTGAGGACCACCGACGATCTCCATGCGATGGTGGATGTGCCAGTTATGAGGACCTGAGCTTTCCAGTTGTTAGCCGAGGAGGCTCATGCAACGCCAGATATGGTTACGAGTTCGTATTTTCTCCATATCTCATGTATTACTTTGATGTTTATGCTCATTATATATTTGATGTTATATAGGGACGTTCCTAGTGAACGGTGTTCCAGTTTTAGTTTTGTTTGATTCAGGCGCCATCTGATTGTTTGTATCTATTGCACTCAACGAGAGATTCGATGATGCTCCAAGGGAGTTTGATTATCCATTAGAGGTATAGATCACCAACGATCATCCAGTGGGGTATCAAGGGTTCATCAGGTTTTTTTCTGGAGTTATTTCGCGAGCAGTATCCAACTGATTTGGTTTCTATTCCTTTACACGAGAGTAAGGTGATTGTGGGCATGTATTGGTTGAGCCCTAATGGGGCGATGATTGATTGTGGGTAATAGTTAGTTCGGGTTCTTACCCAAAGTGGGGGAGAACTAGTTATTCTTGGCGAGGGTGCTCAACATGGACCGACTCTCTGTTCAGCTGTGAGAGCTAAGAGATACCAATAGCAGGGTTGTTTTAGTTTTATGGCTAATGTATTGGACACCAGGGAGGAGAGAAAAAGGACGATTGATGATGCATAGGTTGTTAGAGAGTATTCAGATGTATTCTCGAAGGACTTTCCTTGATTTCCTTCGGAGAGGTAGGTGGAGTTACGTATTGATCTGGTTCCAGGTACGGCTCCAATAGCCAATGTACCTTATTGGTTAGCACTGTCGGAGATACAAGAGTTGTCTACATAGTTTCTGGAGTTGTTAGAAAAAGAGTTAATTAGACCAAGCAGTTCGCCTTGGGGAGCGTTGATTCTGTTTTTGAAGAAGAAAGATGGCTCCCACAGGATGTACATCGATTATCAGGAGCGGAACAAGCTAATGGTGAAGAACCGTTATCCACTTCCAATTATTAATGATTTGCTCGACCATTTATAGGGTGCGTCTTGGTTCTCCAAGAAGAACCATGATTGATTTGTGTTTAGGCTATCATCAGATGTGGGTTAGGGATGAGAATATCTAGAATACGACATTCAGGACTTATTATGGTCATTACAAGTTCATGGTGATGACTTTTAGGCTCACCAATGCACTGACGACATTCATGGATCTCATGAACAAAGTTTTTGGACCAATGTTGGATCATCAGTTATTATGTTTATTGATGATATCTTGGTCTATTCTAAGACCCAGGAGCAGAATGAGGATCATATGCGAGAGGTTCTGGAGACTCTGAGGAGGGACATGTTATATGCCAAATTCTCCAAGTGCGAGTTTTGGTCGCCAAGAGGTGCTGTTTATGGGGCATCTTGTCAATAAAAAGGGTATATTGGTTGATCCGGCCAAGATCGAGGCCGTGATGCAGTGGGAGATTCTGAGGTCTTTATCCAAGATTCAAAGTTTCATTGGTTTAGTTGGGTATCATTGGAGGCTTATTGAGAATTTCTCCAGGATCACAGTTCCATTGACCAGGTTCATGAAGAAGTATGTTACTATCTGTTTGCAAACAAATATTGAATTTTAAGAACCCTAAACTTAGGTTGATATTTTTAAAATTACTACAAGGGTATTAGAAAATACATACCTTAGTTTATTATTGCAAATAACCTAGTAATCCTTCCTTATTGGTCTTTAGAAAGCAAGCACCAAAAATCTCATGCCTCTAATGGTTCACACCCAAATCCTAGCAAATTGGAGGCTAAAGAGGAAAGAGGAGGAGGAAGGGAATTTTCAAAATTCTATTTGCAATGAGGTGAATTTCAAAAATCATAACCGAAGGGGGTTTATATAGGCGATAGGGAGGCTAAGGATAATGCAGGTTTCTTTTAGATAACCCTAATCATTTTGCTTTCCCCTAGGGCATCCAAGTTACCTTAGAGCGCAAGAAAAGCTCTAGAAACTATTTGGAACTCCTCTAGAACCATCCCTCCTATGGGAGGTTATAGAATTGGTCAATGTTCAACTTTTAAACATTGTCACCTTTAGCCCTTTCACTTTTAATTAATCCAATTAATCCCAAAATTAGTTCCAATTAATTTTTAATTAAACAATATTATTTATAATTAATATATTATTCTCATAATATATTAATAAATTATTTATTTTCATTTCTAATTAATTTATTAACCATATAATAAATTAATAAATCAGTACCTCTCCATAAAAAGCATTCAAGTCAATTACTAGGTTTGAGGGCAACCCAAAAGAACTTTGCTAATAATTCAAGATTATATTAATTTAGTTAGTGGCTTAGACACCTCATCCAACATGATTGACCCATTATCGGAGGGTTTGGGTTCCATATTTCGAGGGTACATGACAGCTTTTGATGGAAGAGGCACATAAGTTGAAGTTATCTATTCATTTGGGAGTGACAAAGATGTATAGAGACCTCTGGCTTGATTATTGCTGGCCCTACATGAAGTAGGATGTGGAATGGTATGTGGAGAGGTTCTTGAATTGCAGGAAATTCAAGGCCGAGCATCAGCGATCTCACGACAAGATGGAGTCGTCGGGTGTTCCCATTTGGAAATAGGAAGAGATTACGATGGATGAGTTATTGGTACTTTAGTGAAGTTATGGACCTAGGGTTTAGTTTTGGGTCCTAATGAGCCATGCAAAAGCCTAAAATTTTAAACTTTATCCATTAAGACCTTCCCAAGATTAAGTATATGAGTTGGACGTCTTGTCTTAAACCATAAGAGCTTAAAGTTGAGTTCTGGGTAGTAGTAGTAGAGTATGTCAGGCGTACCTTCCAGGTACGTAGGGTGTAATGTGTTTTTCCTGAATTCCACTTCTATCGAAGCCAATACGCAGGGTGTAATGGGGTGGTACGCACGACGCACTCACCAGAACACCATTTGGGCCTTGGGTCATTATGGGTTAGGGCCATGGTTAAATGGGTCAAGTTGGGGAAAGGTAAAATGGTCTTTTACCCTTAATATGATAAAATATAATTTGGACCATTTATTATGGGTTATTACCCTAGTTATTAATTATGGTTGATTTTAAATATGTTTAGTGTGAGGAGTCGTGGTAGCAGCAGCCCGAGAGTGTGATGTGTTTATCATCAAATTGAGGTGAGTCTCCTCACTGTACTTATGGGTCGAAGGCACCAATGTCGGCCCACTGGACTATGTTGTAGTATAGTAGTGATCTTGGTGACACTTACTGATATGCATGTATGTGCTTGTTGTCATTGTGACTCTTGCTAGTATGATTGTATGCTTAGTTGTAGGGGTGAAATAGACCCGTACCGGTAAGGATTCAGAAGGGACTCAGTGTTTAAATAGATGCATTACATGCTTTAGTATGATATGTATGTGTGATGTGTATGTATGGTATATGATATTTTGGGGAAACTCACTAAGCTTGGTGCTTACGATTTATGTTTAAATGTTTTTAAGGCACTTCCAGATTAAAAGGGAATTGCCCAACATGATCACATCGCAACCACCTGTTTTTGACATTTAATGATTTTAGGATTCTACTCTGATAACTATTTTTTCTACCATTACATACTTGATGGTTTTTGAAATATATGGTTGATGGTTTGGTTGATTTTAAACAAATTTTTTACTTGCTATTTTGGGATGTTACAAACCATTTCTCATATATATGAGATATAATGTCTTTGGGACTCCTAAGTGTCATAAAGTTGCAAACTTTATCTATTTTCTCCACTCAAAAAGAGTCTATTAAGAAGCATAACTCTAGATCTCTAAGGAGAAGATAAAGGACTATATCAAGAGCCTTACAAAGGCTCCAACAAGGTGATTTCAGAGGTTGGGGAGTGTTGCCTGTTGGTCGCTTGCATAAAATCCTCATCTACTTCCTTCAAAATCACCAAAAGCTAGCAAATGAGCTACAAAAGCTTCAAATAAGATAAGGATTGTGGTTTCTAGGGAGTTGAGAGTGATGGAGGCTGATGATGAATAAACCCTAGTCTCCTCATTCCTTTAAGTGCGGAAAGCCCGAAAATTAGGGTTTCATTAAAATCAGCCGTCACGTCGTGGCACATCTGGACATGTTGTGACAGGTCTTTCAAACTTCGCGATCAATGAAAATATTTCCACGATGTGGTGTCTTCGCCACCAAAAATAAAGACTTAATAATATAATAGATTAATTCATACCTGGGACGGGTGTTACATGGGGGCAATGACGCTGAACCGGAAGAAGATAAAGATATAGGGTGGTTGGTGGGTCTTTATTATTTGTTCTGCATCGAGATAGCATGGGGACAAAGGTGGAGAGGGAGAATGAGAAGGTAGTGGTGGTTTTGACAAGGGAGGGGTGACAGTTAGAAGGGATGGTGGGGTGGGGGTGTGGGTATGGGTGCAGTCATTTATTTCATTATCAATAATAAATTATATAAGTAATAAAGAAATGTTAAAAAAAATCACATAAGGTTTGGATATAATCGTACACCAAATGTTTAATTGACAAATTTAGTTTTTATTACTACATAGCACAAAAGTTAGCACTACATGGTACTTTGGGTCAATTTTAAAGTTTAACTCTCACCACATATACACTTGGACTTTTAATGTCACACTTAAGGCATAAAATTCTAAGATCGGAACTTGGTTGAGGACTTGAAATCTAACAATACTTTTATTGTACTGATTATAAAGTTCCCCGTTAAATTTTAATGATTGGTGAAATAATGTGGATATCATATAAATTTATGCAACCATGTCTCATAAAATTTTGTAATTTTTTTCATGCTTGTCGAAAACTCACATATACGGTGTGTTTGGCACATATATTTTAGGAGCTTCTAGCTTCTAACTTTTAAGATAAGGTAGTAAAATGTAAAAAGTCTCGTTCGGCAACGAGAGCGTTTAACTTTTAGCCTAAACAAAACGCTCCAAAATCAAAAGCTACGTGGAGTAGCTTTCAACAAAACGCTCCAAAATCAAAAGCTACCCACTACCAGCTGCCAGCTAGTTTTGCCAAACACGTCCATAGTTTACAATATTAAGTTTTATCGAATTAAAGTTCATTAGTGAAAAAGAAACATGTGCTACTTTCAGCAAAGATATGAGAGGCACATCAGAATTGCTAACGTTGCTTACCTATAAACTTCTTAGTGACAATTTCAGAAGGTGCTTCCAACTCTCTTTAGAGTTGTGGGAATTAGTATATTTTAGTTTCTTTACTTCTGTTCTATAAAGCATTTAGGTTATTTTCTTATTTTAAAATGTAATTTGTTGTTAACTATAGTAAAAATGTTTTTACAGGTCATTTCATATAATAGGAATGTACTTACATTTTCTTACCGTTATATTCCAGAAAATATGCTCTTTTTATTTAAACAATATTAGATCTCGGGTGAAAATAAGTCATCATCTTTGAGGTGAAATTAACATTGTCGAGTCTTAATATTTTGTTTCTCTTAAGTATATTTGAGAAACTCATGAATGTTGTTGGCTTAGTGTTTATGAATTATTTAATATGACTTTATTGGAGGTACTTTTCTATATACATTTGTGTGTATATATATATATATATATATATATATATATATATATATATATATATATATATGTGTGTGTGTGTGTGTATGGGGGGGGGGGGGGGGGGGGGGGTAATGTCTTTGTTTGCATAATATTATTTGCTTATGGATTTGTAGGGTGATAATGATCCTCAGAAGGTATGTAACTTCCTTATTGAAAGACTATATGATCTAAGTGTTGTTTTTTCAGTTAAGATTGACAATTACAATTTGTTACCATAATAAGTGCATCGTTTCGCTGTAACTAAATACTATGGTGCAATGTGGAATATGACAAACCAAGAAAATGCAACACCTTCAACTGAGGTCATTTGTCCCCTTCAAACAAATATTGTCGAATCACTGTCACCTAAATCACAAACATCAATGGTAACTATTTTTGGATTTTCTTTTATAAATTATAAATTATATTCTTTACATTGTATGTTTCTTTATGTATTTTGGTTGTAACAATAATAGGTTGCTCATCATGGAGTTGATGTTTCTCACAAGTTCAGTTCTTAGGTAAATAATGTTGAGTCGATTAGCTAATTGATGGGTTATGTTTCTTTTCATTGAGTTTTTATTATTGCATATATTGTTACATTATGTTTATTTGTTACATTAGGATGACTTTGGTAGTGTCAAAGATGATGCTATTAATGCATCTATTTATGAGGTAAATGATGGGGAATATAATGATGTAAGTTATAGCATATGGTTTAACTTGTGTAATTTTCTTACCATACGAAAATCTTCATCTACTATTTTGTTATTGTTGTTTCAATGTACACAATTATGATGTTTTTGTTGTTTGTCCCCTTCATAGGGCCGGTCCAGACGGTAGGCAACCCGGACGACCGCCCAAGGCCCACGCCTCTTGGGAGCCCAAAATTTATTGGCTATGTAGTGTATATATATAAAAAAAAATATTACCTAAATGATTTTAAGGCCTAAATTTGGTTCATACTCAAACTAGGTCAAAAGATAAACAATTTGGCTTGCTTGTTATTGCTAATTGAACGAGTTTATATCGAAGAATAAATGATATTTTTTTGAATCTTCATTATATTTGTCTGTAAGGATTTCCTTTTCGCCCCGGGCCCCATATACGTTTGGACCGGCCCTGCCCCTTCAAACACATGTTGAATAAGTGTTGCCTGAATCACCAACATCAACATCAACGGTATCTGTTATTGTTTTTTCTTTAATAAATTATATATTGTATTCTTTATATCTTATGTTTTTTTATATCTTTTGGTTGTACTAATATTAGGTAGTTTGTGCTAATCACGAAGTTGATGTTTCCGATAAGTCCAGATCTAAGGTAAATAATATTAAGTCAAGTAACTAACTTACGGTCACATTTTTTTCCGTTCAGTTATTATTGTTGCATATTTTGTTAAATTATGTTCATTTGTTATGTTTCTTATTCACATTTTGATTTTTCCAATTAGAACAATTGTGGTGATATCAAAGATGATGCTATTGATGAATCGATGTCCGAGGTAAAAACATGGGGAATATAGTGATGTAAGTTATAACATATGGTTTAACTTATGTATTTTTCTTACGATTGTTGTTTTTAACTTGTACATTTAGACTATTTATTCCAATATTGAAGTTGATGTTGCTGACAATTCTATGACCGACTCAAATAATGTGGAAGACAATTAAGTAAGTTATAACACATTTTTTATGATATAGAAAAATTATATATCAATTATATATTTTCTGATGAACTTTTGTTTCATTCTATTTTGGCCGTATATGATGCGGGTGGTAACGGAGCAGAATATAATTTGTGAAACCAATGAGAATAACAATTAACTTTGTTAGGACATTTACAACAACGAACAATACATAAATGAATTGGGGATGTAAGTAAACAATAGCTTTGACCTTTTTTGTAATATTTTTGAACTTGATTTCGTTTGATTGTGTTTTTATCAATTGCTACTATTTTATTTGATTGACTTTTATTCTATTGTTATTTTTTTATTCATTCATATGTAATGTAATTGGGTAGATTTTTCATTACATTGCCAATATGGAAAAAAATGAAAGAAAAATGCTATAGAAGAAAGTAAAATCAATCTGCTTTGACATTTGTCAACCAGATGGGTATAACACTAGTTACGTGGATACAAGAGAAATGAAATTTATGAGCTTGATCCTCATCTTGTCTAGAACATGATAATATGCATCTCTCCATTGTTTGCTAGCAATCAACGTGCCAATCATGATCCAAAAACCAACAACCAATCCAACAATCATACATATTACAAAGATCCAATCAGTGCCATCAGGGACGTCGACGTCATGATCATGATTAGTACCTTTGGTAGCGTCACTATTTGGTCGACACCCTGGAAGAGGAGCCCCACAAAGTGCATTTCCAATGAAACTAAATTCATTGAAGGTTTGAATCTGACTTCCTATTGGGATTGTTCCTGTAAGATTGTTGTATGACACGTTCAACAAACTCAAACCACTTAAACCCGCCAAGCTAAAAGGAATCTCCCCATCAAGATAGTTCATAGACAAATCCAAAGATTCGAGCTCTCTCATTTCACCGAAAGTGTTGGGAATTCTTCCTGTTAACTGATTTTGTGAAAGATTCAGGTAACGTAAGCTTGAAAGTGAGAAGAGTTCATTTGGAATCGACCCAGAAAAGTTGTTATTAGAAAGGTCTATTGTCGTCACTAAATACAGAATGCTGCTATATAAATAAAACTGTCCCTTTGTCACCAATGTCGCACTGCCTAAAACTATATTCTGAAAAATAGTATTGTAAAGAACAATGGGATTGGAAGTCTGTTGTCCAGAAATGACAGTGAAGTTTGTAAAGCATTTTGGTAGGTACCCAGAAAGATTATTGTCAGCAAGATCCAAAACTTGTATAGAACTGAAACTACATATTTCATTCGGGATTTCACCTTCTAACTTGTTGGAACGAAGACTCAGAATTTTCAAACTTGTATTGTTTCTTCCTATCGAATCCAGGATTCTTCCAGTGAGTTCATTTTCTGCAAGCTCAACAATCAACAAGCTTTTGGAATTCAAAAGAGACATCGGTATTTCACCTGACAACTTGTTATTTCTTATGTTTAGTGATGCCAACCGATAAGTATTTCCCAAAGATGACGGGATTTTACCAGATAAACTGTTGTTTTCTAGGTTTAGGACTACCAAATATTCCCATTTCATCCAACAATCTGGTAGATCACCTGACATGTTATTGTTTGCTAGATTAAGAACACTTAACTGTTGCAATGGTTGAATTCCAGAACACAAGAACTGATCTAAAGATCCAGAAAGATTATTAGATGAAAGATCTAAGAAAGCAAAGTCAGGTTGATTGAAATAACTAGGGAGCTCACCATGGAAATGGTTAGAGCTCATATCTACTACTGCCTCCGGTGTAAGAAAATCAACCTTCCCCAGTTTTCCCATAATATTATTATGGGATATGTTCAAGAACGTTACTAAAGAGAAAGTACTCCACATCCAATTCGGGATAGTGTCTGATATGTTTGCGTTTGCTAAATCCAACTCTTCCAAGTTTCTTTGAGATTGAACCCATAAAGGAAAAAGTGGGCCTAAACTACAAGAACCTATTCGCAACACTTTGAGGTTGAATGGCGGGTTCCAACTGTTGTTGACTAGGTTAAACGCTAACTTATTGTCCCCGACCCACAATGTTTCCAACGCCGTTAGATTCGCGAAATGGTTTTCCATCACAATACCTGTCAACGAATTGTGATGAAGTTCTAGAAAACTTAGTTTCCCAAGTTTTCCAACACTTTGAGGAAGACTTCCGTTTAAATTGTTGTAGGAAAGTGTCAAAAGTTCCAACGAGGATAGATCACCAACTGAATCCGGGATTGAACCTTCGAGTTGATTTCTATTAAGCTGTAATACCTTCAACAGTGACAAACTTCCTAATGAACGTGGAAGAATCCCAGTTAACTTATTGGATGAGAGATCAATTCTTGTCAGATTCTTCAATCTTCCTAGTTTTTTCGGGAGTCGACCAGTGATATGATTGCCACCTAAAGCTATCAATTCCAGTTTAGGTGACTCACATTCACAAAATCTTTCAAGAAGCTCAGACACGTCACCCGAAAAATTGTTGGATTGGAGATTAAGGGTTGTCAAGTTGCAGAGGCTACTGAAAGATTTAGGTATCTCCTCAACGATATTGTTGTGTGATAGATCAAGATGAACAATTAGAGACAATTTCTGAAGTTTGACAAGAATTGGATCATAAATGTCGCAGAAACTAACATCAAGGAAACGGAGATTATTTAAGCTGGACAACCCGTTAAGAAATGAAGAAGAATTTGCAAAAGCGTTTCTTGAAATACGAAGAGTCATCAAAGAAAGCGTGCTATTAAAACCACCATGACTTCGGGGATCTAGACTACTGATAAAACAAGCAGTAAGATCTAATGTAATTAATTTAGGAAGACTGAAAACCCACCCAGGTAATAAACCATAGAAGGAGTTATACGAAAGATCTAAGACGATGAGAGAAGTAAAACTAACTCTGGTCGGGTAACTAGGCATTTGAGTTAAGCGACATGAAGAAAAGTGCAGTTCATGCAAAGAAGGTAGACTGTTGATTGCCTGAAGCCAATCCGAAGCTCCGGTGAGGTTGATGCCACCCATATTGAGGTACTGCAACTGTTTCAGATTCTCTATCCATTTTAAATTCTCCGAGCTAATATCGTTCTCATGAACATCTAGAACAAGCAACGATGATAAATTCCCAAGCTGGTGAGGAATTTCCCCTTGGAATTGCGACTTTGAGATGTTAAGATATCTCAGATTCTGCAGAGAGCCGATGAATGCTGGAATCGGGATGAATCCAAAATCATTGCAACTCAAGTCTAGGTATCGGAGTTGTTCTAACTTGATCAAAGAAGGAGTTATGATTCCTCCTAACATTTGTTTTTTGGGTTCATAATCGCTGTCATCTACCTCATGACAATAGCCATCGACAGATCCACGGAGGCGAAGCTCCTGGACGTGGTGGGTGATGTTATTGCAGACCACACCGTACCAACTGCAACAGTCTTCGCCTGACCAAGAAGAGAGGTGGTCGGCGTTGTCCAGGAGATTGTTCTTGAACTGAATAAGCGCCAATCGTTCTGTGGCTACACAGTGTACTTCATCTGCTTTATCTGAGTTGTGATTACTGAAACACAAGATGGAAAGTGATGAAGCAAAGATCAACCAAAGGCAAGATGAATAAAGAGAAAAGGTAGCAAGTGCGAGAGACTTCATGGCAGAGAAGATTGATGCCTAATTAAGAGTGTTTTATCTGCTCACCTCTAGTATATAATACAAAACAAAAAGTTTAGAGAAGAAAGGATTATTCAAAAACTCATGGACCAAGTCTAGATTAATAATCAAACCACTAAGGGAGGAGACTAGGGGAGGAGGGAGCTTCCCTCCCAACCCACTCAACCTACTGCCACATCAGCTTTTCTCTATTCTTTCTTTTCCAACCCTCCCAACCCACAACATATAGAAACCTATCTTTTCTGACTCATTCAACCCATTTACTTTTTAATTTTAAAATAAATACAAACTAATAAAAATTTTATAAATTAATTAATACATTATTAATTAATTTTTAAAAACAAAATATTAATTATATTTAATATTATTACATTTTTGTAAATTAAAAAAGAAATATTATATATATATATATATATATATATATATATATATATATATATATATATATATATATATAGTTTGTTTGTGTGTACAGAGTATGAAAACCAAAAATAAAAAAAATGTTAATGGCACTTGAGTTAACGGGTTAGTGAACCCGCTTATCTAATAAAAGTTCCACTAATCATCACAACCCGCCGGCAAAGGTATCGTTCCCTTTGATACCGCCGACACCAAACTTGAACCCACTTATGATACCTTCCTCCCTAAGACAAAAAATAAATAAATAAATAAAAAATAAATAAAAATAAAAAATTGTTGATTGTGACGGACCATTATGACATGAATTTCAAAAGAAATTGTTTTATTTAATATTTTGTTTTGTTAGTGTTATTCAACGTAGTTAGACAGAAAGGAAATTGACAATTGAGATGAAGCTTCATGGGTTCAAAAAAGTTAAAACTCATGTAACCGAAGTCCACGTTAAATTTAGTTGATATGTATTTTTTTTATTCCATATCTATCTTTATATCTCTATCTCTATATATATATTAAATGAGAAACCAGCTCACATCATCTTAAACAATCATGTTTTTCATGAGTAATTTCAATACTTAGATTATTTTGATATGTCATCCTAAAAAAACAATTAACAACATGCAAACACCATCCTTTTTAAACTAAAACACCATCCAACCGGCTTACTTCATCTCAATTGCAAATTTCAATCGTTGTCGTCTGAGAGCGAATCTTTTCCTGAGAAATTGTGGGTCGTTCATGGATTGCAAAATCTTAGCAACAGTTGCTTCTTGAACGTGGTTCTGCAGGTATCATAATACTTATAATTGGTCAATTATAGAATTCAAATATACAAAGTTTCTTCTACGACTTTGAATCCAGGATGCATTACTTTGTTGGAATTTGAAATTTTTTAGGCGTTGGCTACCTGTTCTTCTCTTTTGAGTCCCCTAATTTTGTTTTTTGATTACTGATTAGGTACCATCAATGAGAAGATTTGTTACCAATTCATCACCTACATCATGTTGTATGCATTATTGATAAAATTCACCATGAAAATTTGACAAACTTTCATTGGATCTGAGACTTGAATGATTGAGTTGATTTGGTGGTTGCAGAAAAGAGAAAGAAATGTAAAGGAAAGGGTTTTTCCGCATCTTTATTTGGAGTTGGAGCTCTTGAAGCTTAAGTGATTAGAGTTGTCACTTTGTTGGTTTTTAGCCATAAAGGTCTTACCGAGGTGAGTGTATATCCCAAAAACTTCATTTTGTAATCTTCTAATTTTTTGTTATCTCTTTTACTCTTTTAGGATGTTATCTTTGTGTCAATCTTGACATTATAACACCTTACTTGCAGGTTGCTAAAACTTTGGGAAAAACTTTACATTCATTTCAACCCACAATTAGGGAACTACATATAATTCGTGTTTGAATGTGTGGTTTCAAAGTGATTATTTATCGCAACTTGAAGAATAAGAATCAAATACTGATTGAATGTTTTAAACGCACAATTTACTTCAAAATAGGAAGTTTCACGAGAATTCAAGAGCACCCTTGAAAAGGAAATTGACCTTGATGAGCTTAAAAATTCTATACAAGGAAACTACACTTCCACAACACAAACCCAAATTCCTCCTGATACCCTTTAAAACGCTCAGTTAACTGCAACACCGCTTGCTACCACCACCACACTGTTGATGATTCTCCAACAACCACAACCATCCAAAAGGATCCTCGGGCAACAGTGACAACCACTCCTGAAGTCAGCCTAGAAGATTTCGGTGACACAACAGCAACTCCAGCTATCACCAAAGAGGATGATGACAAGTTGAAAAGAACCACGCAACAAATTGAAGATGTGGTTATGTGATATGGAAGTAGTGGCTGGAATTAGGTATTCTATTGAGCTTATTTATTTCTGATCATTGTAAAATGTATTAAAAAGAAACAATTACAAGTATAATGATATAGAATAGCATTGTAGTTTCTAATTAAGTGTTTTAAAAGCAGCGTACTTTATATTGTTAGCTACCTAAATACAACAATGGAGTTAATTGAAAGCATGATGTTATTTTGGAAAACAACTGAAAGTAAGACGTTTTCTTTATAGCAATGTGCTTTAAAATGATTTGCCTTGCAATTATGAAATCTCCCATGATAGATATATCATGATTTAAGTGTTCCAAATGCATTAAATAGCATCCTACTTTCATTTACTTTACAAATATATCATTATACTATGTATGGTGCTATATATAATAGGATTGGGGTATAATGGTCAAATTGAGTGTGTTCCTTTACTCAATCACTTTATAGAATTATATTTTATAGAATTTCACTTCCTCTAAAATGAATATGTATGTATTTGATGCCTTTTAAAAAGTATGATTTTAAATTATTGTATAAACATTTTTTTATCAATAGTTGACTGTTTGTAAAAACAATGACCGTTTTTGGAATTATATTTTTGAAAGGGACCATTTTTTCCATTATATTTTAACAAGGACTATATATTTTAAAATGGTTATATTTGACATAAATTAAAAGTTCAATGCTATATAGAATGACAGTGTTTTCAAATGTTTACATGTTTAACAAAAATTGAAAGCATGATGTTATATTTGACAGAAATTGAAAGTTTAATGCTATTCATTGCCATTCAATTAACGTAAACTCTTTAACAACGATGTACTTTCAACTATCTATAAACGAGCCATATGTTCTTTCAAATAGACAAAGGTATTTGTAGTTTGTTTTAAATAGCATCTTAAGCCAAACAAACAAAATACACATTTAAAACTTGAACTTCATAGATATGTTTTTTTTCTTTTGTGTATATGTTATGTTGTTAGCATCCTACTTTCATAGATACACTAACATATTCTTTTAAATTAAATATTATCATATTTTCAAATGGTAAATTGTAATTTGATAATAAAAATCTATTTATCACATTTATAGCAATGTACTTTCAAAATATCTTAAACAACTTGTTAATTGTTCATGTTTTAAATGACTATCTTTATTGATCTTTTATTCACTATTAAATGGATGGATTTTATAAACAAATTTAATCCAAAAAGGGTAAAATTGTATTTTTCACATTTCCTTTTATTACACTTGGCAAATCATGTTTTTTTCTGTTAATATAAAATTAAATTAATATTGACTAAATTTGAAAGCTTGACTAACTGATTTAATGTTGACATCATTTTATAAAAGGGATGTATTCATCTCATTTAAACCTCATCATAATTTTTGAAAGTAAATTTTGTTTCTTCCTAATTAAAATCATGTTCTTAGCTGGCACCTTTTGTATATTCTTTCAAATCACATCTATTACATGAAACGTATCTATATGATTACGGGATATCATCGATTAATTTTAAAGAATCAAAGAATTCAAAATTTGATATGCTTTCTATAATCATTATTGGAAGTTATGTATAAACCATGTGTTGTTGTTCATACATTATATTTTCTTCAGACCCTTTGCAACATCACGTTCGAACAACATCACCCTTTGCAGCATCATGTTCGTCATCCAGGTTCATTCTTTAATATGATGTTCTTAATTTTTATTAATTGTAAAAACTACCATTTACCTAGACTGGTCCGAAAGAATCTGCTATGTGAGACAAATTTGTAAAATTCTCCATAAATCGTACAACATTTGTATGGACGTGTGGCAATACTACTTTTAAAGTTAAGACCTTAATGTATGTTCATGTAATACAATTTTAAAAAATATGGAGGTTAATGGGGGGAACATGTCCTGAACATACCCTAAGTTTTATGTATAAATATGCATTTGACACTATAACATCCAACTTTCAATCGTCCTTCAAAGTGGTTTGAGCATTGTGCCCTTGGATGTTTCAAATTCTTTTGATTTTTTATAATTGTGTTCAGTGGATACAAAGTTCATTGCAATTTCTATTTTGTTTTTAACAGATTTAGTTAATAGCAATGTACTTTGATTTTAATTTGTAATGTTTTGAATTTGTGCATTTCTATTTTCTGTTTTATAGGGATCATTTATGTAATTATTATGATTACAATGCTTTTAATAGAACTAAGGACCATTTTTAAAAAAAATCTAGTTTACATGACCATTTCTTTTAATTACTAATGGTATTATGTGTTTGTTTGTGTTTTTTATTAATAATTTAGTTTGATAATTTACCATTTTTAAATAATTCAGTTTACATGGACCATTTATGTAGTTGTTATATAATAGTTTAAAGGGACCATTTTAAACCTTGATGACATTTGACAAAATAACACTGTACTTTCAATTGTCCTTCAAAGTGATTTTACAATTGTGCCCTTATAGCAATGTACTTCTGAATCATAAATACAATTATATTATGTTTTTGTAGAAGGCGGAATGACACATTACAATGGCAATGAAATCATTACAATATTCATGGTTTGGAAGCAGACTTACAAAAAAAACCCAAACATGGTGAGCAGCTTGGACATGATTTTAATGGGCCAGCAGGTATAATTTTAGTAAATAAAAATATAAATTTTTTATTTTCAATAAAACAACTTTGTTTATCACCTACAGAGCACTAAAATACAAGCAACAATCAAAAGAATTTCATAAATTTCAAGCCCTGTTTGATGGAGGAGCTGTTGGGGAAATCACTAAATTTGGTATGGTTAAAAACGAAGGAGAATACGTGTTGGTTAGTCACAAGCATAAGAAAATTTCTACAAAATAACCACCGTTCGTGTATCAGATGTTTTTGTTGATAGGATCGATCCTTTTAATTTAGTAAGTTTTGACGATTTGACAGCTATAAATTTTGACACTCATGTTGCATTTGGTAAGTTTTTTCCCTTAAAATTTTTGCATGTTTATATCTTATATTTTACTTTTAAAACAAATTTATAATATAATAATTGCTTACACTTTTCTTTTGCAGGTTTTATTGGTCAAGTTGTATCTACTGATCCCATGCGAGTGATTATGGACAATGCAAGGGGAAAAAGGTTGATGAATATAGTTGCTCAATATCTAAGGTATTTTTTTATTTTTTAATAATTTACTATGTTTAATATTTATCTTCATATAACCTGATATGTGTATTTGTATACGTATTTTTATACATTATATCTTAATATTTTAGCCTTTATTATTCTTATTTATAACTAAAATGTACTTATAATGCTTTGAATTATAATTTACAGCTATTAGTTGTCGATAGAGTGGAAAAGAAAAGATCGGAGTGGAAATCGGACTTAGACGCAAAAAGAAAGAAGGTTGCTGAAGATTAAATTACGCCCAACATAATACGAATTACGCCAAGCGTAAGGCTTAAATAAGGACTACGCCCCACGTAGATGTAATTACGCCCAACATACTGGGCAGATATCCGAACTTCTAATCACGATGGGATTCTAGTTACACAAAGCGTAATTCAACCTACGCCCAGCGTATGTAGGTCGTTTCTAAAAGCTATAAATAAAGGATATCGGCTAACCAGAAGGGGGGATTGGACTACCATCGATCCTTAGTCGACAAGTAACACATATTTGGCCTTTTTGAGAGTCTAGAAGGCGGTCGGAAGGCCGTTAAGCTGACAGGAGCGAAAATCGGAAGGATTAGAGAGCGGATAAGTGTCGGTAGTCATGTGGTTTGTTAATGTGACCATGCTTAGCATTCCGCTGTGATACTATTATGTTTTTACTTTCTGATTTTGGTGTTAAAACCATTTAATTTGAGTTTATGTTTAAATAAAACCTTGAATATTGGATTAATTGCTATATTGGATTGTTTGTTTATATTTAATTTATATTGCCAAGCTTGTTAAAAGATCCTTATGTGTTAATGACAATTATTTTCTGTTAATTGTTAAGTATATTGAGTTGTATGAACATCTGCTTGATTGCTTGTCTCTTATGATTTTGATGACCATCAAGATTATATGCCTAGAAATAGCGAACGTGAAACTAGGGTTAACTAGGAAATAAGTAAGTTAATGTGTAAGTCTTGTATGACGAACCATCAATAAGAGGTTAATTTAATTAGTAATTTGATTAACTATTATTACAAGTCTTGCTTGATACGAACTGAACACTAGGAAGCATGTTAGTTTAACCAACTGATCACTGTTTGAATTGACTTGTTTGCTAAAGGATTAGTAATAGAGAATGTGAATCTAGTCACTTTAGAAATCGGTGTACATGAATAAATGAATTTGTGTATGTACTTTTCTATACTTTTAAGGTGTAATTTATCTAAACCAAAGTACCTGAAGAGATTTGTTTTCCTGTTAGTTTATTGAGACTTTCTATTAGTTATACGTTTGAGATTTAATAAAACATTTTATTTATTCCTTTCATGTGTTTTGTAACCTATAATCAAATATTTTAAATTAATTTATTCTCGTTCCCCTTGTATTTGACACTCTTGCTTATCAAAGCTATATTATACTCGATCGGGTTCACTGTCTGTAAGGTATGGTTTAGATGCGATAAATTAGGAATTATAAATAAAAAACTAGTGCATTAAGTATTCATATCATAACCCAACCATTCATTTATAGTGGTAGGAAAATACAAGTTGCTTTATGGGATGGCTTTGCATTGAAGTTGAACAACTATATATCAGAACATCAAAATGATAATGCAGTTGTTATAATCCGCCTACGTATGGAAAAGCTCAAAACTTAAGGTGGTAAGAATATTTTTTTTATTATACATGTCCATGTCTTTACATTTATATGTTATTTATAATATAAATTAATTTATTAATTTATAACTTTAATAGCTATTTCCAGGTCAACCTGACGTCGGTAACTATTTGTTTGGGTCGAGATTGTATATTAATGATGATATGCCTCATATTTCAGAATTCAAAAAAGCATATATCTTTTATCATTAATTAATAGTTTAATTTTTTTTCCTTATTCTTAATCATTAATTATTTATATTGTTTAACTTCTTCATTTTTTTTCTTCTTATATGTAGTACTAGGCGAATGCTCGCGCATTGCGCAGAAACACCTATATAGTTGAAAACCTTACAAATATATGTTTTTTGAAATATAACAATAATGTTGTTGTTAAATTTGATATATTAATTCGTATACTAAATTCATGTAATATATTGATTATTTTAAATTATATGATTATATATATATATATATATATATATATATATATATATATATGTTATAACTGTATAATCTCAACCGTTTGAATGACTTCTTCCCGCGAGTTGCTCATGAATAAAATTAAATATAATATATGACCTAATGTTATTTATAGTTTTTGTTATTGTTAATTAATTTTTTAGAATTTATTTTTTTAACGTTTTAATTTCTATCATTATAATTATTTAAAACACCAGACAATTTTTTTAATTTTAAAGGTAACAATATAATCATTTATATAGAGTTATTTTTAAGTATTGTTATTGTAATTTATTTTAAGCTACTTATTTGAAAACTTTTAACGATTATACAAATATCTTTAGGAAATATTTTAGTTAAATTGATATTATAATTTAGCTTTTGCATTTACCACTACAATTTATCACTTTTAACTATTCACAAAATATTCATTGGGTTTTTAAGGTGGAATTGGAATTTATATTTAACTTAACACTGTAAATTTTGTAATGTTATATTTAAATTAACAATTTAAGTAATTTTTCCAAACTGTTCCAAATTTGTAGCTTTAAATTGATAATGGTTTACATACAACATATTAAATCTAATAAATTAAGTATAATATGTTAAAAGTTAAAGACATAACTTTATAAGTAGAAGTAAATATATTATTTTAATACTAAAATTTAGTTTATATATGATGACACTTTAGGTTTGATATTTATTTAACCTTATTAACTAAATTATAATCATTATTAGAAAGACACTACAATTTATCAGTTTTAACTATTTACAAAATATTATATGGGTTGTTTAAGTTAAACTAAAATTTATATTTAAGTTGGTCCTATAATATTATATTTAACTTTATAATTTAAACATTTTATACAAATTGTTCAAAAGTTATAGCTTTAAAATGATAATGGTTTACATCTAACAATATATTAAAACTTATAAATTAAGTATAATATGTAAAAATTTAAAAAAAACATAAATTTATAAGTAGAAGTAAAGATATTCTTTTAATATTGAAATTTAGTTTATATATGATTACACTTTAGATTTGATATTTATTTAATCTTATTAACCAAGTTATAATTAATATTAGAAGGGACTTGAAAAGTCAACGGAGTTTCAAATGAATGTGGTGAAAGGAAAAATGAATGAGAG
Source organism: Lactuca serriola (assembly GCF_051521515.1). NCBI lineage: Eukaryota > Viridiplantae > Streptophyta > Magnoliopsida > Asterales > Asteraceae > Lactuca > Lactuca serriola. The sequence continues at coordinate 236,726,402 of NC_136415.1, read as the reverse complement.
TTTCATAAATGTAATAATACAATCATTTATATAGAGTTATTTTTAACTATTGTTATTGTAAGTTATTTTAAGCTACTTATTTGAAAACTTTTAATGATTATACAAATATCTTTAGGAAATATTTTAGTTAAATTGATATTATAATTTAGTTTTTGCATTTAGCACTACAATTTATCACTTTTAAAAATTCACAAAATATTCATTGGGTTTTTTAAGTGAAACTGAAACTTATATTTAACTTGACACTGTAATGTTATATTTAAATCAACAGTTTAAGTATTTTGTACAAATTGTTCCAAAGTTGTAGCTTTAAATTGATAATGGTTTATATACAACAAAATATTAAATCTAATAAATTAAGTATAATATGTTAAAAGTTAAAGACATAACTTTATAAGTAGAAGTAAATATATTATTTTAATCTTAAAGTTTAATTTATTTATGATTATACTTTAGGTTTGATATTTATTTAAACTTATTAACCAAATTATAATCATTATTAGAAAGACACTATAATTTATCACTTTTAACTATTCACAAAAGTATTATTTGGGTTGTTTAAGTTAAACTAAAATTTATATTTAACTTGGTCCTGTAATGTTATATTTAAGTTTATAATTTAAATATTTTATACAAAATTTTCAAAAGTTGTAGCTTTAAAATGATAAAGGTTACATCCAACAATATATTAAAACTAATAAATTAAGTATATTACATAAAAATTTAAAATTAACTTTATAAGTAAAAGTAAATATATTATTTTAATATTGAAATATAGTTTATATATGATTACACTTTAGATTTGATATTTTTAAATCTTATTAACCAATTTATAATCATTATTAGAAAGAAATTGAAAAGTCATGTGAGTTTCAAATGAATGTGATGAAAGAAAAAATAAATTGGAGTTTCAAATGAATGTGGTGAAAAAAAATGTTTCCTTTATAATATAGTATGATATGATATGATGATATGATTGTTGATATGGATTTGAATGTTGAGCCTTCCATTAATACTACACACCTTAACACTGGTATTGTTGTGGCAAGGACGATTGTTGATATGGATTTGAATGTTGAGTCTTCCAATAGTACTACACACCTTAACACTGGTATTGTTGTGGCAAGGACAGAGGATTACTACATTTGTTTTCCAATCAAGAACATTGATGATATTTCATATTACAATGCTTAACAGTATTAATATGTTTCCATAATTTTATAAATTTATGTTGCATAACACAATGAATATATATATATATATATGAATTTATTTTATATATTTTTTAAAAAATTTATGAAATAGGAAATTGGTTTGTCCGTCATTGCTACTGTCATCGGTTTTGATTTAGTCAAAGGCTGGTATTCTTTTTATTGTCGTGATTGTTCAAAAAAAGTAACTAAGAATGATGATGATACTAATACTGAAACAGTTACTTGTGATGGTTGTGGTGGAGTTTCTGATTTTTACAACAAGTAAGTTCATAATTTTACATTTGTAAAATTCTTGTGCCATTAATCTATATTTGAATGTTTCCATTTTTATTTCATTCTCCATTAAAGTGTCATTTTATAATTTTTAAGGTGAGGGTCGTAATTCGTGTTGAAGATGGGTTTGCTTCTTTTGTAGTGTTTGGCTGTCATGTTAAAGATGTTATTCACCGTAGTAATCAGTGGTTGATGGAAAAGATATCAAAGGTAGCGTTAATTTTTTTTCTCTGAAATTTATTAATTCAAAAAACTAACTATCAATTGTTTACCTAATATGTGATTTTGTCTTTTTGTTTGTAGATATGACAATTTAACACTGTACTTTATTTTATTTGGGTTGAATTAATTGTTCAAATGTTTTATTATATATTTCTCTGGGATCAAGGATGTCAAAATTATTGGGTTTTGATACGAAATAAAAGATTTTTTTTCACAAAAACTGGCAACGGAAGACTTTAAAAATAACAAGTTTATTTTTAGCTCATAACAAAACCGAACCATCATGGATCCATTTATAGAGGCTAGAATGAAAGAAAACCAATAATAGGATGTTTTAGATATAACATTTGAAGCCCTTGAACCCACTTGGTTTTGGGGTATTGATGAAGATAACAAAAGATCAAAATATATGATCTTCTCTACAAGTATCCACCATCAAGAGTAAGACACTTGGAATGCTAGTTCCTTCTTGTACTCTTGAGTGTCTTAAGTCTTTAAGTGCTTAACTCAAATAAGCACTAAAGGGAACAACACAATAGGTCTTCTAAATACCAAAGTAAAGCATCAAAATGCTTGGAGATGAAGCATCTCCACACTTACGGTTTTAGAGAGAAGAAGAAGGGAAGAAAGAAATGTTTCACTCTTGCAAAAATGCAAGCCTCATGCATCTCTTATATAGCTCATGAAAAGTAAGGTCTAACCATTAAAATCCTCTAATGTAATGGCTAGCCAATAGAAACATGGGAGACAGAGCATGGAGGTTGAAAAACAACCTCCATATTTTAATATTTTAGGTCATACCTTTTAAAAAGGAAAGATTCTTTATTTTTTATAAACTTCAAGTTTATAAAATATAAACTTTGTCTATAGGTAAAAGACAAAAGAATCCAACTAGTCCAAAATATTGTTGATAACTTATTAATTCATAACATATGAAATAATAACTAGTTATAGTCTCTATTATAATTATTATTTTCATAAAACAATAATTATTCTCTAATTAAAATACAAGAATTGATATTTATTAATAATCATTTTAATAATAAATATACAAAATGTGCAAACTTGATATAGATATGACCCTATAGAATTATATATTATTAGCAATATCACTTCATAATAATTCTTGGGCATATAGATCTAACAAAAATATCCCCGATAAGTTTAATAGCTTTGTAAATAGTAAGTTTGTTTTTAAAGTACAAATTTCAAAGTTTAATCTCCAAAACATTTATCTCGCATACATTGTTCATAAGATGACGGATGATTAAGGTGTAGTTAGTGTGGTTTTCAGACGTTCACTTGGATATGAACAATACACTATTCATTCTAATGGTACTCCTACTAACAAGTGTATTAAGGTAAAAAAATCAATACATATAAGTTAGAATTTTAACATTTTTAAGAATAATATATTGTTAACATTTATTCATATTAATTTTGTACAAGATGAGAGTGTTTCGATTGATGGTGACAATATTCATGTTGTAGATCTTGATGCGGTCACATCAACAACTATTTCAATCAAACACCTTATTGAGATTGTTACTACCACCGAATCATTTGAATGTTCTTCTTCGAATGATGGTGTTGTTGCTCATACGTTGAAGATCCCAAAAATTGAAAAGCTCTAATAAGTTGGCATTAATCATTATTTGAGATTTTAATTTGAAGATTTTTTTTTCATAGTTTTTATTTTTTGCTTATGGATTTGTTTGAGAAGTAATTTCTTTATTACAATTTTATGTTTATTTTCATTTGTTTTTAACATGATGGTTTTCGTGTTGTTTTAAGACAATTTCATATTTATGTTCACTTATTTATATTACTATTAACATGTTTTGCTTCTTATATTGTCATTGAATGATTATGTTTAACATATAACTTTAGTAAATTAATGAAATATCTTTATATTTTAATTTGTCTTTGAAAACCGTTGTTTTTTCTCATGAAGATATTTAATATTTTATATTACTTTATGATTGAATCTTTGTTTTTTTAAATTTATAGTTTTAATAGTCAGCTCATGTCTTATTTTGTTTTATGATATTAAATTTGTTCAATATATGTGTTGAAGAATTTAATAAATTCATTTAACTCATTAATGAATTCTTTTTAACATACAAGTTTGTCTACAAATAGGTCATTAAATGATTTGTACTTTTTTATGAGTTCTCATGGGTTTAATGCATGTTATAATCTATTTAATATAAAAATTATAAATATATTTGATCTAATCGTTTTACGGGTTTCTAACATATGATGTTTTAAGATGCGAGTGTGTTTGGCAGATATCTTTTAAAAGCCTTTTGTAATTATTAACAAATTTTGAACTAAATAAAAAACTTTGTTTTGAATTAAGAACTTAAAATTATTATTTTAAAGGAAATACTATGAATTCAAAAGTATTTCAATAAGTTTTTGTGAGCTTTTAGTTTTTATAAAACTTTAACTTCTAAATTTAATATAATTTACAAATTTAGCCTAATACACTAATGAGTTCTTACTTAATAGCCAAAAAGTAAGGTTTTCAATAAATAGTTGCTAAAATGGCGGATGGGTTATCTTATCTATAGTTTCGCTACTTCGTCTTGAGTTCGCTCATAGACGGGTATAACATGGCTTTGATTTCATTAAACAGGTTGCAGTTTTGTGGCCCGTCTATGGTTTCACGGTTGTAATGTAACGACCCAAATTTTACGACTAAAAATTTCGTTTTAAAAACATTACTTTAGAAAATATTAATACTCAAAAATATTGTTTGATCAAGCAATAACAAACGTAAACCACATCTAAAAGTCAATCATACAACCATCAAAATATCAGAGTACAAATCCCAGACAATCTCGTAAATGTGGAACCAGTGCGTGTGTATGATGTGTCGCTACAGCGCCAGCTCCTTCCCCTTCGAAGAAGAGGTACCTGAAACCAAAACTGTAAAACGTAAGCACAAAGCTTAGTGAGTTCCCCCACTGTACCACATACCACATAATCACATAACATACGTAAACTGTCAGGCATATCTGGGTGCCCGACCTACCCCTTCGGTCCTCTCGACCGGATACTGCCTAGCATATCTGGGTGCTGGCCCCCCCCCCTTCGGCCCTCTCGACCGGATATTGCCTAGCATATCTGGGTGCTGGCCTCCCCTTCGGCCCTCTCGACCGGATACTAAGGAAACCATGTCTCCCTTCTACTACTACCACATAGCATGTAACACAATATCAGAACCTATCTAACATGACTGGGTATGTCTACCCCTTCGGCCCTACCGACCGGATGTCTTGGGGGATTATCTCCCCCTACTGTCACTAGCACATAAATGCAACACAGGTAGTAGTAAACCCCTAGATGAATATCACAGAGACAATCATCTACATACAACTCCTACTGGTGGACCGGCATTATGGCCACAGACCCACCGCTACTGGAAGGTAACTCACCTCAAAGTAGCTGCTGAACTGATCGGGAACTGACTGACTGCTGCTGCTGCTACTCCGGAAATCCTCCGGCTGCAATTCCCACAACATACTCAATCAAACACTGCTAACTGTCCTTTGGGTAAAATGACCATTTTACCCCTGGTCCAGTCGTAAGTCAAAGTCAGAGTCAACTTCCAGTTGACCCGACTCACCGAGTTGGCTTTCCAACTCGCCGAGTCCCTACCCAAACGTTTGTCCTGAATCTCGTTCCTACTCGTCGAGTTGGGCGACGACTCGACGAGTTCTCTTTCTTAACAGATGCTCAAGTCCTTCATCCTACTCGCCGAGTTGTATGAACAACTCGTCGAGTTCATCTTCATCCGAAGAACACTTATGCTAAGACTCGCCGAGTTGTATGAACAACTCGCCGAGTCTGTTCTTGATCTAAGGAGATTGCCTTGAACTCGCCGAGTCAGGGCATTGACTCGCCGAGTACCTCCATAGATGAGTTCAGCTTTCGAATCACTGAGTCACGCCCCGTGACTCACTGCTCACTCGACACTACGAAAAGGGGACAAACTCGGAGACTTGCGAGCAGACTCGCCGAGTCACATGAACGACTCGCCGAGTCGTTGCCATGCACCCACTAAATACACACATTTGCTCGATTCCAGTCCATGCCATTCACAGATCTGGGCTTCTAGGACACGATTCACACGTAAAGTTTCCAACTTTACGTGTAGATATTCACCAATATGGATTTTAGGGTTCAAAATGCCTCAAAAGGGTAGATCTAGGGTGAACAAGCAACATGGGTCCATAAAGCTAACAGATCTGAGCTCCTGGAGCTCAATCTTGCCTGGATCTAGAGGCCAATCAACTTATTACGCACCCTTAAGCATACACAATCATGGAAATGGCTCAAAAAGGACTCTAATGGAGCTAAAAGGGGCAATAAGCTTAAAAACAGGGGAAACGAGCCATACCTTAGGGGAAACGTTGGAATGACACATAGATGTTTGGCCTCCCTCTCCTCTTCTTGATCCTCTCTTCTATTTCCCTCAAAAACTTCAAGAATGCCACAAAAACACTTCAAACTCACAAAGAAACATGGCTAGAGGGAGATACAGGGCTCTGAGGGTGAATGGGGGCGAGGTTGGGGCGGATATGTCCTTTAAATAAGGTGCAAACCCTTGAAACTTAGGGTTTCATCCAACAGCTGTGACTCGCCGAGTCCAGGATATGGACTCGCCGAGTCGACAACTTAAACGTGTCCCGGGTCCCGCATCTACTCAGCGAGTCGGACCTGTGACTCGCCGAGTCCAAGGCTAAAAGAAGAGAAATACACAAATAAGATTTACGTACCAGGAACCAGGTGCTACAAATCTCCCCCACTTATTTTAGACTTCGTCCTCGAAGTCCGCTGCTCGATCCTGAAACAGCTTGGGGTAATGCTCCATCATCTCGTCCACCGGCTCCCAAGTCCATTCCGAACCCTTGCGGTGCTGCCATTGCACCTTCACTAGCTCTACCCTCTTGTTCCTCAAATCCTTCGACTTCCTGTCGAGGATTGCGACTGGGCACTCAATGTAATTCAGGCTGTCATCAACCTGAATATCCTCTAACGGCACTACCGCTGAATCGTCCACTAAGCACTTCCGCAGTTGAGAAACATGGAAAGTGTTGTGGATCTGGCTGAGCTCGGCTGGCAGATCCAACCTATACGCCACCTTGCCCACCCGGGCCACAACCCTGAACGGTCCGATGAATCTCGGGCCCAACTTGCCCCGCTTCCTGAATCGGATGACGCCTTTCCAAGGCGACACCTTCAGGAGAACCATATCCCCGACTTGAAACTCCAAGTCGGATCGACGCTTGTCGGCGTAACTTTTCTGCCGACTCTGAGCAGTCTGAAGCCTGCTCCGGACCTGCTGAATCCTCTCGGTCGTCTTGAGCACCACTTCGGTGCTCCCCATGACTCTCTGGCCAACTTCACCCCAGCATATCGGGGTCCTGCACCTTCGTCCGTACAACATCTCAAATGGAGGACGATCAATACTCGCGTGGTAGCTGTTGTTGTATGAGAACTCGGCCAGGGGAAGATAGGTATCCCAGCTACCACCGAAGTCTAGCACGCACGCCCGCAGCATATCCTCCAGAGTCTGGATGGTCCGCTCGCTCTGACCATCCGTCTGCGGGTGAAAGGCGGTACTAAAATGCAGACGAGTGCCCAACTCGTCATGGAATCTCTTCCAAAATCTGGAAGTAAAACGCACATCCCTGTCCGAGATCACCGATACTGGCACCCCGTGCCGCGCCACGACCTCCCTGATATAGATGTCGGCCAATTTCTCGGCCGATATGCTCTCCTGAATCGGAATAAAATGAGCGCTCTTGGTCAATCTATCCACGATGACCCAAATCGAATCCACTCCACTTGCGGTCCTGGGAAGCTTTGTGATAAAATCCATCGTGATGTCTTCCCATTTCCACAGTGGAATATCCAACGGCTGCATCTTGCCATGCGGTCTCTGATGTTCGGCCTTGACCTTCCTGCAGGTCAAACACCGCTCGACGTACCATGCCACATCCCGCTTCATGCAGGGCCACCAATAATCCAGACGAAGGTCCCTATACATCTTCGTCGCCCCGGGATGGATAGAGAAACGGGACTTGTGCGCCTCCTCCATCAAGATCTGGCGCACGCCTCCGTGATACGGCACCCACACCCTACGGTGTAATGTCAATAGTCCTCGGCTATCATAATCGAAGGAGGAAACCTGACCCACTACACGCTCGCTCTTCCGATGTTCCTCCTTGATAGCCTGCTACTGAGCCTCCCGAATTTGCTCCAACAGGGGAGTCACCACGGTCATCCTCAAGCAGACGTCCCTGATCAGCGCCGCCTTGCAGCTAAGCGCATCGGCCACCACGTTGGCCTTCCCCAGGTGGTAAAGGATCTCGCAATCATAATCCTTCACCACATCCAACCACCGACGCTGCCTCATGTTCAGATTCGGTTGATCCATGAGGTACCTCAAACTCTTGTGGTCCGTGTAGATGGTACATCGAACCCCGTAGAGGTAATGCCGCCAAATCTTGTGGGTAAAAACCACCACCCCCAACTCCAAATCATGCGTCGGGTAGTTCGCCTCGTGAGGCTTGAGCTGCCTCGAAGCGTAGGCAATGACATGCCCCCTCTGCATCAGTACCGCGCCCAACCCAGAAATGGACGCATCACAATAAACCACAAAATCCTCTACGCCCTCAGGCAGGGCTAAGATCGGCGCCTCGCACAATCTCTGTCTCAGCGTCTCAAATGCAGCCTGTTGCTCGGGTCCCCACCGAAAGACCACGACTTTCTTCGTCAGCCGCGTCAGGGGCACGACTATCTTTAAGAAATCCTGAATAAATCTCCGATAGTAGCCTGCCAATCCCAGGAAACTCCGAATCTTAGATGGAAACTTCGGAACCTCCCATCTCATCACGGCCTCGACCTTGGCCGGATCGACCAGAATCCCGTTTTGGTTGACGAGGTGCCCAAGAAATTGCACCTCACGCAACCAAAACTCACACTTGGAGAACTTGGCATACAAGCTCTCCCTCCTCAGGGTATCCAACACCTCCCTCAGGTGTTCCTCATGCTCCTCCTGAGTCTTGGAATATACCAAGATGTCATCGATAAAGACTATCACAGACCGATCCAGCATCGGTCTGCACACGCGGTTCATGAGGTCCATGAATGCGGCAGGAGCATTGGTGAGCCCAAACGGCATCACCACAAACTCATAGTGGCCATAGCGCGTCCGAAATGCGGTCTTCTGCGCATCTTCCTCCCTGACCCTCATCTGATGATATCCCGAACGCAAGTCAATCTTGGAGAACCAAGATGCTCCCTGAAGCTGGTCAAAGAGGTCATCAATCCTCGGGAGTGGGTAACGGTTCTTCACCGTTACCTTGTTCAACTCCCGGTAATCTATACACATCCGATGCGACCCATCCTTCTTCTTCACAAATAGAATCGGGGCTCCCCAAGGCGAACTGCTCGAGCGAATAAATCCCTTGTCCAGCAGCTCCTGCAGCTGCGTAGACAACTCCTGCATCTCGGGAGGAGCCAACCGATACGGTGCTTTGGCTATCGGAGCCGCACCGGGGATAAGGTCAATCCTGAACTCCACCTGTCGCTCTAGAGGTATCCCAGGCAGCTCCTCCGGAAAAACATCTACAAAATCCCGAACCACCGGAACCTCACTCACTGTCGCCTTACCCGCCTCCCGGGTATCCATCACATATGCGACATACCCTGCACATCCCTGCTGAAGATAGCGCCTAGCCCTCGCTGCTGAACATACAGCGAGTCCACACTGTGGCCTCTCGCCATGAATCACTAACTCTCCCCCACTTGGGGTCCTGACCCGCACTAGCTGTTGCGCGCAATCTATCACCGCCCCATTAGGGCTCAACCAATCCATGCCAATAATCACCTTGTTCCCACGCAACGGTATGGGAACCAAGTCTACCAGGTAACGCTCCTCAAACAAACGCAGAACGCAATCTCGAAACACCATCGACGCTCGCACCGAACGATCATCAGCAATCTCTACCTCTAAAGGGCAGTCTAACTCGCCTGAAGTCTCATGAAACCTCTTGCTAAGCGCAAGAGAAACAAACGATCGGGATACACCCGAGTCGAACAATACCTGAACTGGGATGTCGTTCACATGGAACGATCCTAATGAATACAAATATATATACGGAGCACATATCAATATCATAACATCATAAAACAAAAGATAGAGGGAAAGAATCATACCCGTCACCACATCGGGTGCGGCGCGTGCCTCCTCAGTAGTCAACTGGAATGCTCGGCTCCTCACCACCGGAGCCTCTACCTTGCCCTGCCGGCCATCCATGATCCGCAGAGTCGCTGGAGCTGGCGCCTTCACCGGCGCTGAAACTGTCAACTGGGGGCAATTGGCCTTCTTGTGGCCCTCTGGTTGCAGTGAAAACACAGCAACTCTTATGTCTGAATGACTGCTGCCGGAGCAGTGCAATCCCTGCTGATGTGCCTAGACTTGCCGCACTTGTAGCAGCCTGACGATCCCATCCTGCACGCTCCTTCGTGCGACTTGCCGCATTTCCGGCAGCGGCCCCATCCCTGTTGGCCTTTCGGCCCCGCATCTGATCCCTTGGGCTTCTTTTCGAAGCCCCTCCTGTCTGACCCTCCTCTGATTTCTGTTTCCGGATCTGCTCCAAATCTATCTCCCTCTCCCTCGCCCTGGCAATCATGGAGTCCAGGGTGGGGCAAGCTAAAAAACTAACATGCTCCTGGATGTCATCCCATAGCATATCGTGATAACGAGTCCTCCTCATATCCTCGTCACCAGCATACTGGGGCACCAACAAAGCCCTCTCCCGGAACTTGGCGGTGATCTCCGCCATAGTCTCCATCGTCTGTCTCATATCCAGAAACTCCCTGGCCAGCTACTGAAGCTCGACAGCCGGTGCAAACTCTGCCCTGAACCTGGTCACAAAGTCCGACCAGGTCATAGCCTCGATAGCTGAGGCTCCCAACGAGTCACCCACTGACTCCCACCAATCCCGGGCTCGGTCCTGTAAACACCCTGCTGCATACCTCACCTTCGACCCCTCGGGGCAGAAGCTAATCAACTGAGCAGACTCGATGTCTGCAATCCATCGCTTGGCAGCAATGGGGTCTTTCACCCCATGGAAGTCTGGCGCACCACTGCCCCTGAAGTCCTTGAAGGACAGTGTGCGAGATCCTGATTGGCTAGATGCCAAATCACTCCTGAATGCCCGCAGGTGATCCTCCATCAGCTCCATAATCCCTTCCTTGATCGACCCAAAGAGAATGGGGGTCGACTCAAGAATGCCTCTGGTGATCTCTGACGTGATGAACTCGCGTAGCCCCTCATCTACCGGCTCGGAACCTGATCCCGAACCTGACCCCTCTCCTGATCCGCCATCCACCGGCCTTGATCGAAGTACCACCATTCTGCAATACATCACAACAATCATTAGATATACTGATACTTCCTGAGGGATCATAGCTATTTACAAGTTCCCTGGTCTTGTCTTGGCCTTCCTTGGTTCGGGTACGGATCCTCTGCTTTCAGTAGTACGGGCCCATACTACCTTCCACATCTATCCGTACCTTCTTCAAGGACTGCCTCGACTCCACCAGATCCCTTACACTAAGGTTGATCACTACTATACTCATCCCAGGCTCGCCCTAGGGAAATATCCGACTCTACTCGATCCAGTCTTCAGCTGTTGCAGGCCTCCTAGTAATGCCAATTAGCCATCACACGAATACCATCACATGCGACGAGACTCAGATAATCCTTCGAGTACCCGACTCGTCCCTACAACGGTTGGACCCAAACAAGAGCTGCGCAGTAGGATCAAATCCGGTACTCTAAGATTATTCAACTCTGATCACAGGTGACGTGACGTATTCGCCTAATGGCTAATTCCCATTATTCGGAGTTCCACGTAGCACGAAGCAAGCAACATTCAGACAAGGGAAACAACCTTCAGTAATTCCGCTCTCATCGAGAGAAACTGAATTAGCACATCGTGCTAACTCATACTATCAGGCGCACCCTAACAGGCTACCCTACTGCTGTCTACTCTATACTAGCATGCAATTCTCGTATAGCTGGAACACATAAAGCAGGCACATAAGGCATCACTCCTAGATCCTTAGTCCTATTCTAGCATGCTGTTCTACAAAAACATAACACAAACTTGTATGGGTACTTTGGGGAATACTTACTTGAGCTCGGCCGGTCGCGCACATCACACACTTCGTTCTTTCTTAAACTCTTTTCTCAATTTTAGAAAACATTTTCTTTTTAAAAATATTTTAATCCCTCGATTTGAGTTCAGACACCCCCGAAGGTGAGTCCGAATCCCTCAAAGCAGGGCTCTGATACCAACTTGTAATGACCAAAATTTTACGACCAAAAATTTCGTTTTAAAAACATTACTTTAGAAAATATTAATAGTAAAAAACATTGTTTGATTAAGCCATAACAAATGTAAACCACATCTAAAAGTCAATCATACAACCATCAAAATATCAGAGTACAAATCCCAGACAATCTCGTAAATGTGGAACCAGTGCGTGTGTATGATGTGCCGCTACCACGCCAGCTCCTTCCCCTTCGAAGAAGAGGTACCTGAAACCAAAACTGTAAAACGTAAGCACAAAGCTTAGTGAGTTCCCCCATTGTACCACATACCACATAATCACATAACATACGTAAACTGTCAGGCATATCTGGGTGCCCGACCTACCCCTTCGGTCCTCTCGACCGGATACTGCCTAGCATATCTAGGTGCTGGCCCCCCCCCCCCTTCGGCCCTCTCTACCGGATACTGCCTAGCATATCTGGGTGCTGGCCTCCCCTTCGGCCCTCTCGACCGGATACAGAGGAAACCATGTCTCCCTTCTACTACTACCACATAGCATGTAACACAATATCAGAACCTATCTAACATGACTGGGTATGTCTACCCCTTCGGCCCTACCGACCGGATGTCTTGGGGGATTATCTCCCCCTACTGTCACTAGCACATAAATGCAACACAGGTAGTAGTAAACCCCTAGATGAATATCACAGAGACAATCATCTACATACAACTCCTACTGGTGGACCTGCATTATGGCCACAGACCCACCGCTACTGGAAGGTAACTCACCTCAAAGTAGCTGCTGAACTGATCGGGAACTGACTGACTGCTGCTGCTGCTACTCCGGAAATCCTCCGGCTGCAATTCCCACAACATACTCAATCAAACACTGCTAACTGTCCTTTGGGTAAAATGACCATTTTACCCCTGGTCCAGTCGTAAGTCAAAGTCAGAGTCAACTTCCAGTTGACCCGACTCACCGAGTTGGCTTTCCAACTCGCCGAGTCCCTACCCAAACGTTTGTCCTGAATCTCGTTCCTACTCGTCGAGTTGGGCGACGACTCGACGAGTTCTCTTTCTTAACAGATGCTCAAGTCCTTCATCCTACTCGCCGAGTTGTATGAACAACTCGTCGAGTTCATCTTCATCCGAAGAACACTTATGCTAAGACTCGCCGAGTTGTATGAACAACTCGCCGAGTCTGTTCTTGATCTAAGGAGATTGCCTTGAACTCGCCGAGTCAGGGCATTGACTCGCCGAGTACCTCCATAGATGAGTTCAGCTTTCGACTCACTGAGTCACGCCCCGTGACTCACTGCTCACTCGACACTACGAAAAGGGGACAAACTCGGAGACTTGCGAGCAGACTCGCCGAGTCACATGAACGACTCGCCGAGTCGTTGCCATGCACCCACTAAATACACACATTTGCTCGATTCCAGTCCATTCCATTCACAGATCTGGGCTTCTAGGACACGATTCACACGTAAAGTTTCCAACTTTACGTGTAGATATTCACCAATATGGATTTTAGGGTTCAAAATGCCTCAAAAGGGTAGATCTAGGGTGAACAAGCAACATGGGTCCATAAAGCTAACAGATCTGAGCTCCTGGAGCTCAATCTTGCCTGGATCTAGAGGCCAATCAACTTATTACGCACCCTCAAGCATACACAATCATGGAAATGGCTCAAAAAGGACTCTAATGGTGCTAAAAGGGGCAATAAGCTTAAAAACAGGGGGAAACGAGCCATACCTTAGGGGAAATGTTGGAATGACACAGAGATGCTTGGCCTCCTTCTCTTCTTCTTGATCCTCTCTTCTATTTCCCTCAAAAACTTCAAGAATGCCACAAAAACACTTCAAACTCACAAAGAAACACGGCTAGAGGGAGATACAGGGCTCTGAGGGTGAATGGGGGCGAGGTTGGGGCGGATATGTCCTTTAAATAGGGTGCAAACCCCTGAAACTTAGGGTTTCATCCAACAGCTGTGACTCGCCGAGTCCAGGATATGGACTCGCCGAGTCCAGGATATGGACTCGCCGAGTCCAGGATATGGACTCGCCGAGTCGACAACTTAAACGTGTCTCGGGTCCCACATCTACTCGGCGAGTCGGACCTGTGACTCGCCGAGTCCAAGGCTAAAAGAAGAGAAATACACAAATAAGATTTACGTACCAGGAACCAGGTGCTACATGTAACACCGTAAATTTCAAACAATTTTTTTTTCGTATTTTATAAAACCATAATTCATTCAATATTCATAAAAACATCAAAGTTTGAAACTCAATTCATGCCATATAACATAAAAATCCCGTGTGTGTGTACTGATCAAGCCGGCGCCTTCCCACGGTCATCACTAGTACCTTAAACAAATAACACCATACACTGTAAGCACAAAGCTTAGTGAGTTCCCCAAAATACCACATATAACACATATTAGCCACTCGAGGCTATAACTCTGTGGGTCCGTGCACCCAAACTTTGTGAACCCTCAGGTTCTAACTCTGTAAACATGCACAACATAAATCACATAGAATAATGCAGTGCAACACATAACACATACATAGCATACAAACACTGCATCACATAACTCTAGTTACCTACTCAAGGTAAAGTATAGTGAGAAGACTCACCTCGCGTATCTCGATAACTCGCAAATCCCTGAAATCACTCGTGCTCGATCCCCCGAGCAATAATCCTCCTATAATACAATATATCTCTAATCAACACTTTTACAACTAAGGTTGACTGACCCTATCAAGTCAACACTAGTCAACTCTGGACAACGGTCAACGGTCAACTTTGACCGGACTCGGTGAGTGCACCAAAGCGACTCGGCGAGTCTATACACGTTCACGACTCCCTCGGATCCTCTCTTGACACGTCGAGTACCTCCCTAACTCGACGAGTTCCACCTGGCATGAATCGCGGGGCAACCACGACTCAACTCGCCGAGTCTCAAGAACAACTCGGCGAGTTCCGGCTTGACTCAGCCCCAAATTGACTCTCCCTGACTCACTGGGTCATCCCCCAACCTGACGAGTCTACTCACTGAACACTTTACGTGAAACCCCAACCCTACTCGCCGAGTCTCAAGAACAACTCGGCGAGTTCATGCCATGCACAAACTCTATTGACCTTCTGAGGTCAGATTTGCTTTCCCAAACCATAGATCTGGCCTTCCCAAGCATGAATGTCACGTAAAGTTTGAAACTTGATGCTTATATAACCCCCACAAGGCATCAAAAGGAGATTTGGTCCCAAAAATAACCACCTAGGTCCAATGACTCCATAACAACCCAAAAAGCTCCAAGGGTTAGGGTCTCTGGACCTCTTTGAGTCCAGATCCAAGGCACAAGCTCGAAGAGGGACCATTTGCTTCACATAATCACTCTCCAAAGGGGTTATAAAACCCTAACTCTAAAGATCAACCCTAAAGCTGAAGGAGATTCGAACCATTACCTCAAAATGAAGCCTCTGGATTCTGGATCTGCTGGAATCCCACCTCCTCCTTGCTCTTGCCACCTTCTTCTTGCTAAACAAGGAATACAAAGGCCCAAAAGTGACTTCCTCTCTCCCAAAACGAATTAGCTCTCTTAGGGTTCTCTCAAGGGACTGGTAGCCGCAATGGGAGGCTATAAGTGCCCTTAAATAGGCTCTAAACCCAGGGAAATAGGGTTTCATTAAACAGCGTGGACTCGCCGAGTCCACTCCTTGGACTCGCCGAGTCCAGACGCGAACCCGCGTCCAAAATCGCGATCCTACTCGGCGAGTTTGAGCTCCAACTCGCCGAGTCTCCTAACAAAATACCAAAAATATAAGAATGAATAATACCTGGGAATCCGGGCTGTTACAACGGCTTATTAGCTCATTATAAATTTTGTAGGCCATTTTCTCAATTGTTGAGAATCTCTCTCTGAAAGAACTCAACAATGTAGTAAGTGATGTTTTAATTGCTAGTTATGTGTACGATCTTATCTCATAATTATTTTTATGTTGTTTGGCCTTTTTTTTAGCAAACATTGAAATCTATGATGAAACCAAAAACGAAACTGAAGATGGCATTGTCATCTACGGTGGTACAAGTCTGTAATGCATAATACGTTTATTACAAACTTGTACCATCACAGATGGAAATGCTATATGCAATATCGCTCTTGGTTTCATCTCATATTTCCAATTTTTTTTGTTGTTATGTGTTATCTATCCTATGAACATGTACAAGTAGCTTGTATGATTTTAGGTAATAATGTCTAAATGATGAAGAACAAACCGCATATTATGCTATGAAATCAAAGATGAGGCACATTTTTCAGTTTTGTTCATCTTTTGGATTTTTTATTAGGTTAATTTGTCTTGAATTTTCCAGCACGTGAACTACATGCAAGTGTAACAATAAAAGCTTCTTGCCCTAAACTATTGGAGGTCCTAAGTAGTTTAAATGATCCACATCGTCAACTATTTAGGACGATTTCATTTGGACAATGGTTAGAAATACCGCATAGAAAAGGCGATGCATTACTTATTCGTGGTTTGTTTCTCCATCAGTTAGGAAATGGATGTGGAAGAACAACTATACTTTAAGATATCTAGATATGGTATATCATTTGGTGTCGAACAATTTGCTTGATCCGCGGTTTGGAAGGTGTCCAAAACACAAAAAAGAAATGGAATATTGTTATAAAAAAAGACAACGACATTCGTTGCTTTAAGCACGGGTATTCTTGAAAAGTACAAACACTACATCAAGCATAGGAGACTTGGCAGAATTTATATCTAGTCAGCGTTTTGATGCTGTTAATTGACGAAGATGTCATCAAAGCTTGTTTAATTATTACATATTTTGAATAGTAGATTTCTTGGAAAATAAAATAACAATAGAATGGTTATGGGTGTTGAAAACCCAGACAACTGGAATAGGTATTTTATTCATTTAGTTATTATTTATTTATTTTATTATATAAAGATATTTCTATTTTATATTATAGTTTAGGGGCTATTTATGGCATCATAATTATGGAGAATTGAGTAAGTCAATGGAAAAATAAAATTAATGACTATGTTAAGGAAAATACAGACAAGGTGTTGAGATATACATTTTTGTGTATTTTTTTTTTCTACCGTCTAAGATATAATAAAAAATATTAATAGAATTTTATTAATTTTTAATATTATTATTTTCTTATTTCAATGCTAATAGTTTGTTATTATTATTATTATTATTATTATTATTATTATTATTATTATACAATATATTAAAATTATCCATCCTTAGCTACAGTAAAGTGGCTAAGGATTTGACAAAATTGATCCACAACTTTACATATTTTTATTGGTTAAGGATTTTGCCACAAGAGTTTGTCAAATTAGCAATTTAGTCCATGAACTTTCATTCTCATTCTTTCCTTCCCTCTTCACTGTTCGTCGGTGCTACGTATCCTCCCCATGACACACCGTCTCTACGATACAATGCCGGTACTCCACGTATTATCACGCAGTAACTCCATAGACATCCACATGTCCACCGCTACATATCAAAAGCTTCCATCAGCTCCAAAACCCACCGTCTCTCTCTAAAAGCATCAACATAGAAGAAGAACTGTTCCACCTCCGCTTCTCCTCTTAGGTCTGCTTTCTCTCTCTTTTTCTCCCGTCTTTCTCCCAAATCCAGGAACCATCGACAACGACCATGGTTTTCTCCCATATCCACCATATCCAAGGCTGATAATCAATTTTGGATCACGAGTTTATTCGTCGGTGTTCCTCGCTTGCTTCTCCAGGTGTTTCACTTGCTGCAAGGTCCCTCCTCCTCTCTCTTGATAAAGAGGTCGTCGTCCCTCGCTCTTTCCCCTATCTCCGTATCTGCCACGATCAAGAAGAAGAAGTGTTTGTGCTTTCTTACATCTACCACCACCTCAAACTTTTGTTGAATCCAGGTTCCGATTTTCTTCGCTCTACTTATCCCGCTCTTACAGTCTCCAGAAACACCAAAAACACAAAATCCCTGTTTGTGCTTTCATGGACCTGATCTTAAATTTCATTTTATTTTTACAGATGGAGTCTAACAAACTTTAGATGATGAATGAAGAAAGAACAAAGCAGAGCAGTTAAAGCTTTTCAACCTAACTTGCTTTTTTATGCTCATCCCTCACTTAATGACCATGTTAGCATTTCTCTTCCGATTTCATAAAATTTATCTTAATTTTAGCGTTCCAGTTGTTAGATTATAATTATTATTATTATTATTATTATTATTATTATTATTATTATTTCAATACTACAATTTTCATAAACCTACCTTGTTAGTTGTCATTGTTCATGAAATGTTATATTTATTTATTTTCTAAAACCAAACTTGAAAGTTAAATTAACATGAAGCCTACTTTGGAGCTTATTTAGTATACATTTTCGATATCTGATTTGCGAGTATAATATGTCTATGGAAAGAATTAGTTATAAACAACGTATTTTTTGAAGAAAAAAAGCATGGAAATCAAAATAAAACGATTGTTTTTTATAGTGTCAAAATTGTACTTCATTCTTTTTTTTTTGTGTGTGTGGTTTTTTTTAACATGATGCCCACATTGGAGCAGCATAATCGTGCACTACCGGTATCCAATTTGCGAGTGTGATATACGATACAAAGAATTAGTTACAAATAACTTATTTTAGAAAAAAAAAACATGTTATATGGAGTTTTAAAATGATTGATTTTTAATAGTATCAAAATGGTAGTTATTTATTTATTTATTTTGCACTTATTTTAACATGAAGCTTATAACCATGCATTACTGATATCCGATCATCGAGTGTTATATGTCAATACAGTGAACTTGTTAAAAACAACATATTTTACGAAAAGAAAACATGCTAATCGGAGTTAAAACGACTGATTTTTAATAGTTAAAATTGTACCTTATTCTTTTTTTTTTTTTTTTTTTGCATATATTTTTAGTAGTTGATAACATGATATCACTACTAATATCTACACCCTATGCATATGTAATCTGGAGTAATATATTGCATAGATCTCTGGATTCGTTCCTATTGTCCTCCACTATAAACAAATATTCTAAAAAATTAATTATACAAACTCATTTTTTTAGTATCCAAAAGGTTTATTATTTTATCCAACAAAAATAGCAATATAAATATCCTAATATTAACAATCCGAAACATAAATCTGGAATGTCTGTGCATTCCAGACAAGTGCTCCAGTATATACTTTTCCAATTTAAAATGTACGGATGTCAAATTCCAGACAATACTTCTGCCAACCGCCACCAACTCTGGAATGAACATCATTACTCCCCGGATTGTGGTATTCCGGAGTACGTGGTCATTTTCAAAAAGTTAAAAATATTTTTTTTAATACTTCATTTATAATGGTTAGTTTAATCGTTTCTAAAAAAACACACAGACAATTAATTGTTTAACCACATAGCCTTTGCAAGGCTTTCATAGTGGGAAAGAGAACTACAGATGTGGACTTTCAGTTTTTCTTTGCAAGAGTGTTGAAAAACCCAAATGGATAGTCTTACCTTCTAGAGATGCCAAATAAAGAAGTAGGACACTCTTAGGGTGGAGCTCCTTCCTGGTCAATCCTAGCGATGTGTTGAATATGGTTGTTTGGTGAAGAACCACATTGTTATACATATAACCCGACTTTTTTTGAGCTATTAGCTATTTCTTTTTTTTAGCTATTTTTCATTTCGAAATCAATCAATCTATATATAACAGTCGTCTTAGATTTAAAAAATAAATAAATAAATAAATAAAAATTAAAAAAAAAAAAAAAAAAAAAAAAAAAAAAAAAACTATAGCACATGTGTCATATGTGCAAACATCAAATTTATTAAGCAAATCATGACAAAGACAGACAATTTATATTACATTTGACATTCATTAAACCGCAACAATTTAATACCACTAAATTACAATTTTCCTTCTCATCCTCATTGATATTATCAATGACCTTTATGGAATTTATGTCTCGTTTATTTAACAAACGCAATATGAATTATGAAGGTGATCTATATTCAAATCCACGTTCCGTTTTCCCAATTTATAAAGTAAAAACAAACCAAAATCACATAAGGGTCATTCAAACATAACGCCCGATTATTTCTTCGTATGCTACATATTTTTTACACGAACAAAAATAATCAAATTGTATCCAACCAAGAATCAAAATCATCAAGTAGTTCAGATTTGGGCACGGATTAGGAAGTTTCCGATAAGATTCCAATTCCAACCAGAGTGTTAGACATTTCCTTGAGTAGGTCATCTAGTGTCCCACCAATATCAAATGCTACTGTTTTTTCTTTCTTTGATTTTAATGTCTTTTCCTTCAAATCAGCATCCGCAAAAGAATCGAGCAACATATCGAGTTCAAGTTCCGTTGTTTTCAGTTTGAATTTTGATTGAATCTCACTTGGGCTTGGATGCAGGTTTGGTGCGGGGGCACCATTGGGTTCATGTGGCCCTGAACCGCATGATGGTGGCTCGTGGTGGGTTTGGATGGTTTGCATTCTTTATGGTTTTTGTTTTTTTTTCTTTTTCAGAATACTAAAATTATTATAAAAAAATTATTAGAAATTTCGAATAGTTGCAATTTTTGTCTTGTCGATACAATTTAAGTAGAAAGCTATTTAGTATTTACCATCTCTGGAGGGAATAAATCGTGTTCCACAAAAAGCCTTTTTAGTAAGAGCGTGCAAATTGAGTGATAGAAACGAAGGCTACATGTATAACGAAAGTAATCAAAATAACATCACCATAAGTAACATATAAATATAATAGGTATCAAAACTCGTGTACTATATGTGTTTATTAAAATAAAAGTTTAATATCAATGTATAAATATTAAAAAAAATTAAAAAATATACTTTTAAATAAATTTGAACGATATAATAAATAAGTAAGTAATTCAATCGATGCTAATAAAAAACTATTAACTTATGTTAAATAATAATGTTGAAAATTAAAGTGTAAACATTACATATTTTTTAAATTAACTTTCGAAATAAATTCAAACAAAATGATGAATAAGTAGTTACTGAATCTATACTAATAAAAAAAATTATTGATATATTGTAAATAGTTGTTACGAATCAAAATGGTATATGTGTGTATACTTTTTGAAATGCCTAAATTTATGTGATTTGTCAATTTTGCCCGTGATTTAAATTTTTAGATATTAAAGAAAAAAATATTTTTCTATATTTGTATACATTTTTTAAAATCTTTTAAACAACTTTTTCTGAACCTGCTCCTCTTAGTTAAAATCATGTAGACTATTTTCTTTTTTGCTTTGTTGTTATTTACATCACTATTGTTTTATACTTAATTTTATTATGAATTAAAAAATCATCTTTATTTTGATACATATTTTTCTTTTACTTCGTTGATAATTCTTTAAACCATCATCTCTATTTCTTTTAAAATAAAAGTATTACATAATCATTAAAACTTCAAATAAATGCATGTCAATGAAATAAAGGATCATCTTTATTTGGATGCTTATTTTTCTTTTACTTCTTTGATCATTCTTTATACCATCTCTCTATTTTTTTATAAATAAAATTATTACATAATCAACCATTTAACAAAAATTTAAAACTTCAAATTAATACTAGTACATTTCAAATCACAAAATATTACAACTTCAATTGTTCATCTTTAACTCACTCTCTAACCGGAAGAGATCTTTGATATGTCATATTAGTAGCTTGAATATTTGAAATAAGGATGAGTATGAGACAGAACCGGTACCAACCTGACCTTTCAGAATACCGAAATGGATGAAAAACAATACCAAATACCAAACCGAACTAACATTACTGGTACCTGTTTTTCGATACTAGCATTGGTACCGGATAATAGAACAATATTCATATTGAAAGAAAGAAAGTGTTGGTTTTCATTAGAAAGTCTTAGAACTACAAACATGAAGAAAAAAAAATTAAATAGTTAGCTAAGGAACCAAACCCTAATAGGCTACAGACAAAATGGTCCATAAACAAGTGGGCTAGTAACATATGAGCTAACTTCACCCCTTAAGCTCAGAATGCCACAACAATAAGCATTGACAGTTTGTCACACAAAAAGCGAAACCGAGAGCCGACAGAGCCTTCATAAAAACATTAGCAAGCTACAAGGTTAATGGAACAAACGGAAGCGATATGGTCCCGAGTTGTAAGTGATACCGGGAAAATGACAATCAATCTCAATGTGTTTCGTCTGCTCATGGAAAACAAAATTCTTCGCAATTTGTATTGCATTTTTCTTATCACAATGTTGGCGAGTAAGTGAAGAAATGCGAACCCTCATATCTACAAGAAACCACTATAACTAGATAATCTCACATGTAGTCACGATACTCAGCCTTCGTGAAAAATCTAGAGACAACGTCATGTTTCTTGCTCTTCCATGAAATTAGACTCTCCAAGAAACATACATAATATAGTGGTAGATTTACGATGATGACGATCACCATCCCACTCAACATCACTGTAGGCACGTAACTCAAGAGATGACGTCAAGGGAAACAAGTATCGTACATTGGTTTCAAGAGGAGTATCTACAATACAGGCATGTCCGTGTAAACAAGTTAAATATATTTAAGAATATACATTTTCTTAGACTAAGCTACCTTAATATCCAAGAAATAACACAACAAGCCCAAATCGTTTATAGCAAACCGATGAAAAGTTTCAATATTATTTTGTTGATCTTCCTTTCATGAATCCTTATAACTGGTACATGTTGTCTGTTGTTCTTGCCAAAGAAAAATCAAAATATGTGAATTAAATTATTCATCTAAAGAAAATGATAAGCTTTTATTTTCTTGAGATTCGTAAGATGGATATCAAATTGGCAGGATTTTTGAAGAAAAAGCCTACAACGAGTCCTTATTATTAACCAGATAGTATTCAGAATGGGAAATATGGGTTAATTTAGAGTGAGCCTTGGGGAGTTGTGTATAAAACTTTGGTAAACAAGACCTACAAGTGTAACACCCGTTTTCTCGATCGAATCGAATTAGGATTTTTTTTTGAACACCTAGCATCCTATGATGCCTGGCATCGAATTAGGATTTTAGAGAGTCAAAAGGTTGGATTTTTTGAGAGAAAGTGGGCGATAATCCTGAAGGGGCCAATAAACCAAGTGAGATTTGTAACACCATGGTTTCTAGGTATTTACACTTTTAACCTTGTTGTGTTAATTTTTGGTACTTTGGTCTAAACGCCAGGCATCATAGGATGCTAGGCGTTTAAAAGTCAGACATTCTATGATGGACGCCAGACGTTTGCACTCATAGACCAAACCCTAATTTTTAGGGTTTTCACCATATTTAAAGAACATTATAGCCTTAAAACCCTTTACCACTCCAGCCTCAATCCTCATTTTGAAAACCCAAAGTGTGTATGAAATTTTGAAGCCTTGGTTTATCTTTTTGGTATCGTTTAGTGTTCTTGATAAGAGAAGGAAGACATTTTGAGTATTATGGTTGATCTCTAGCTTGTGGATCTGGACTCTTGACATCTTGGAGCATCATTTTGAGGTATAAAGTTCAGATCATGATGTCTCATTTGTTAGATCTTGATTTAGGACTAGTTTATGTTCTTTTTGGTCCCAAAGACTTGATCTTTGTGAGTTTGGAATGCTCTAAAGGTTTGGAGTGTCCTTTCAAGCATAATAGTGAATCTAGAATCATAGAAATGCAATCTTGGGTCTTCATAATCTTCCATGTAAGAGTTTTGGAGCCTTAAAGTTGATTTTGAGTTAGGATCTTGGTGTTAGGCTCATTGTATCCATGCATGGCCATAAAGTTTGCAACTTTATGGCTTTAGACGTTTGATTATGATTGGATCTAAAGTTTGGAAATGAGATCTTAAGCTGTTAAGACATTGGTTTGAAAGTTGGTAATCAGCAAGCAAACGTCAGGCATTTTCATGGAACACCCAACGTTCGGACACTAGGCGTCATAGGGTGTAACGCCATGCGTTCTCGGCAGAAGCCCAATGGATCGATTTTGACCCTTGGCCATTAAGGCTTTTGGGCTTAGTTTAGTTGGGCATGTATATTAAGGGCAAAATGGTATTTTTGCCCTCATCATGATGAGGAATGGACTAGACCATGTGTTTGGGTTAAACCCTAATTGTTAATTGGGTTTATTTCTGGTTTTTGGTTTAGCGTGAGGAGCAGTATTCATTGCGGATCGAGTGTTGTTTCAATTATCATCAGTAGAGGTGAGTCTCCTCACTATTCTTATGGGTCGAAGGCACCGATGCCGACCCACTAGGTTTTGATATGTTAGATGTATTTGTGACTTTTGCATGGAATGTCGGGCTAGGCCCATTTGTATGTTGGGTTAGGCCTATTGAATGACATGCTAGGCATATTTGTATGTAGGTTTAGGCCCATGGATCAGGAAAGGATAGGATCATTGTATGTTATGTAGGTGCTAATTGTGTTTGTGACTTTTGCATTTGTATAATTGGGTAGGCCCATTGCTTTGGCAGGGCTAGGCCCAAATGGTATATATGGTATGCGGTATTTTGGGGAACCCACTAAGTTTTGTGCTTACGCTATTTATGTTTATAATTTCTGGTACTTCTAGTTTGAAAGGGAATGACCCGTCATGATCGTAGCGCATCTACCCATATTTTCACATTGTGATGATTTTGGGATTATACTTTGATAACTGTTTTATTATTAAATACTTTTAAACGTTTGAATAAAAGATAATTGGTGTTTTGATTATATTAAAAATGAAATTTTTACCTAATAATTTATGGGACGTTACAAGTTGGTATCAGAGTCTTGGTTTGAGGGATTCAGGCCCATTCTCGAGTATGTCTGAACTCAAAGTGAGGAATTGATAATTTTTTGAAATAAAATGGGTTTCTAAAAGATTTTGTAAAGGGAATAAAGTTCTAAAAGGATTTTATAAAGACAAAGGGGGTGTGATGCGTGAAATCGGTTGTGCTGAAGTAAGTGATTCCGAGAATACCCTTACATGTTTGTTATGATTATATGTTATGAGAATTACGTACTGAGATAAGGCTAGGGATACTTTTAGAAATTGCATGATAGATTGGGCCGATATGTGATACCTTGTATCCTAGGAAGCATTGGATGCTATGCTAGGTTAGGAATATGTGTTGGTATTAGTAATTGTTAAGTGTACGCTTTAAAAATTGTATATGATTAGGATCATATATCCCTAGAATGAATGATTTGGCCTTACTTCCTGTTCCTTGTCTGGTTGTGGTCCTAGGGTAAAGTCTTTTATTCGAAAGTCTATATGATCCTGTATTGTGTATAATTTGCATGAATAAGGCAATCGTTAGTAACAGTTGGAGTTCCTAGCATAAGTTGTGGTATATGATCTTGGATGTTCTTTGGTTATTCTATAGCTGGGAGTGTTACTACACAAATTATGCTTGCTTTTTGCTTTGTGGAACTCTTAAGTAATGTGAGTTAATTATTAAGTGAATATGTTAAGTTACATGCGGCAAGGGTTGAATAAGCTTAGAGTGATGGATTTGACCCTATTGTGCAACTCTTGTGTGAGTCCAATCATTGAAGCGATGAGTCTTTTTCTTTGAGGATTATCTGAGTTTTTTTACATGTGATAGTATTCATGATGTGGTTAACTGACATTATGGGGAGTTCTTCAGCAACTGATGGCAAGGTGAGGTCGAAAACCTATGAAATTATGGGAAGTGCTTCAGTGGTTTTAGTTGCACTGTTTTAGCGAGTACTTGGAGTATCAGTTTAAGAAGGTGACTTAGAGGATTCATGATGATTCTTGAGGAAAGTCTGGATATGTGTAGAAGGTACTAATGGGCCCATACTACTGAAACCACAAGATCCATACTTGAATTGAGGAGAGTCTTAGAGAATCTAGGAAGCCTGTAGGA
Organism: Lactuca serriola; assembly: GCF_051521515.1. Taxonomy (NCBI): domain Eukaryota; kingdom Viridiplantae; phylum Streptophyta; class Magnoliopsida; order Asterales; family Asteraceae; genus Lactuca; species Lactuca serriola. Next base: position 236,700,398 of record NC_136415.1, on the reverse strand, counting down.
TGAGGATTCATTGTTATGTTCTGATCATTTGCATTGTTGATATTTTTCAGAATGGTGATGAACACTCACAAAGGAGGTTTGGGCTCGGTTTTAGGCTCAAGTGTATGTACTGAGCCGATTGATGAGTGGATGATGGAGTTCATCTAGTCGGAGATTACCCACAGTATTTTAGAGCAAACTCATGTGATCTTTGGTATGGTCATGGAGGGGATTTTGGAGATTTTAGATGAGCATCTAGGCGCATTCCATACCGAGATTAAGGTTATTGTTGGAGCTTGATCTCTTTCCTTCCGTTAGTTATGTGCTTGTGGAGCTCTTATGTTCTTTGGGGAGAAGGACCCATTGCTAGTAGGAGATGGTTAGTGGATATGGCTAACACGTTCTGGATGAGTTTCTGCCCCGAGGGGTCGAAGGTTAGATTTGTCTCCTATCTTCTGAAAGACAGGGCCTAAGATTGGTGGGAGGATGTAGACTTCTCTTTGGGAGGCAAAGCCTTGGAGACGATGACTTGGGATGATTTTGTGACCCGATTTAGGGTCGAGTTTGAATAGCTATTGAGGTGCAACAGTTGGCGAGGGAGTTGTAGGACCTTCGCCAAACGACTAAGACTGTGACATAGATCATTGCCAAGTTCCGGGAGAGAGCTTTGTTGGTTCCATAGTATGTTGTGGATGAGGAGATGAAGTAGGTAAGGTATCATGACATGTTGAGGGATGACATCAGAGAGTTTGTGAGTTATTCAGGGTGCGAGACCCAGAATGATATGATTGCTAGAGCCTGAGGGCGTGAGATTGATTTAGAGCACCTCAGGAAGAGGAAGCCAAAGCAGATTCAGATTTCAGTGGGCCGGGTGAAGAGGCCCAGACCATCAGGGTTGAGGCCATTGTGCTAAGTGTGGGAGGACCCATAAGGGAGGATGTCTAGAGGCAGACCGAGGATGTTTCAGTTGTGGTCAGATGGGTCATTTTAGTAGGGATTGCCCCCTGGGTTATTTCTAATGTGTTTTCAATGCAACCAGGTGGGCCACAAGAAGGCCGATTGTCAGATGTTGAGGGGTGGAGCAGTGAGTCCACCTGCTCCAGTTACTTTGAGGATTACTGACGGTCATGAGGGTAGAGCAGCAGCCCCAATAGTAAGGAACCGAGCATTACAGTGTCAGTTGGGGGAGGCCAGAGTTTCATGAGATGTCATTGCGGGTATGTTATCTTTTGTTTTCTTCATGCTTATTGTCAGTATTTATATTTTTTTTGGAGTCTTGTATTTGTATAGGTAAGCATTATCTTCGATCCAGTTCTCAATTATTTCCTGGGTTATATCATCAAGAATTGTTATATGCCATTTTTGCATGCCAAGATTCATTAGTGGATCGTATCTCGCAAGCGGGATTCAGTTTGTTTGGTTGTTGTTTCAGATCTTTGATGGGGTCGATTCAGGGGTATCGTTTGGAAGGTCTATGGTCAGATTAGTTGGTTAGTTCTTTAATGAAGTTAGAGTTCAGTCGTATTAACATTTATTCAGGTAGGATCGGCAGTCATTTATGGAAGGACCCTTGGGTCCGATCACTACCGTTACTAAGGGTGGAGCGGTAGCAAGAAGATGGTGGTGGTAGTCATGTGAGTTTTTTGGTCATTAGAAGTGTCAGGGGTAAATTTCATAATCGCAAGGTTTGAAGATGGTTAGAATGCAGAAATCCTTTTGAGGATGGAAGTTGGAGTGAATGTTTTCCAGTTAAGAGCAAGGATTATAGACTTTATCACCAGCAAAAAAGACTTAAGGATTTGGTGTTGTATCATAGGAAGCGATTGGGGTCATCTGACTTGCTGATATTTCAAGTAGTATTCATATGGATTTCAAGAGGTGTGCGATCATCAAGATCGGCTAGTAATAGAATGCTAGTTTTTGTAAGCTCAGGTTGTCAACAGTTTGAATTATAAGGTTGCAAAATAGATTAGAAATCCATCAAATCTTGAGGTTGGAAGAGTGCAGTTGAATCCAAGTGGGGGAGAATCATTTGGTCTAAGGGATTGCACAAGAAATGATAACCGTGTTTCATTGCACGTTAGTGGTGACGCATGGCGGATATGTGGACGAGTCCATGTTGAGAGTGGTGTCAGGGCCTCCCTGCCTATTCTTGTCTGATTAAGGCTTTGGGATTCAAATCATGGCTCAAACACCTGATTGGGATATAGCCGGATGCGGTTTGACTCGGGATGATTGTGGTCGGCATAGTAGATGGATGATAAGACCATGTGTAGGGCCATGGCAACATGGAAGTGTTAAAAGACTACGAGATAGCTGTAGCATTCACCAAGATAGCAGATAGTGGTGGTAATGTTGCCAGTTGCGATGGAATCGTAACATTTTCTAGATTGAGGTAGACCATCGTTGGGGTGGTCGTTGGTATGAAGTAAGATCAGCTCGTGCCTAGGGCAAGGCGGATACTGGGGTTGGAGAGCATCTCTTTGTTTTGAGAAGATGACCATTAGGGTTCGGGGAGAGGTTAGGCCCGTGAAGCTCTCGATTGAGTGAGACCTGTGGGTGTGGCCCGTTCGTTGGTATAGGCTGGATAAGACCTATGGGTGTGGCCCGTATGGTTATGACAGTGCGGGTGAGACCCGGTAGGAACTGATTCGGTTGAGAAATTGGAATATGGTTTTAGTAAGATGATTATGTAGCCATGAGTGGCATAGTGTGGTGCATAGGCTAAGGTATCCTTATCAGTTGGATTCTCAGGAACCTGGTGGCTGGACCAGGTGTAAGACTGGCAGTCTCAACAATGGATTGGGGATTTTTATATTCTATTTTAGTGAATGGTTACCGTAAATTAGAAGATTTCGGGTGAAATGCAAGTGTAAATCCTTGGATCTCAGGTTATGAGTTATGTACCAAGATGGCTTTTGGTTGAGACTCGCATTGGGAAATCATTAGCGTATATGTGTAAGGTCTTTATTTCAGCAAGTTATAGATTATGGAATTTGTATGCCAGGGGAATCAGTTGAAGGGTTTAGGGTCAAAATAATGTTTTCAGTTTCTGATGATAGAAAAAGGTTCTTGTGATTGTGTTTTGGATTGGTTCCACCTGTGTGGAGGTTAGACAAGTTATGGGGCTTTGGAATTATAACAATAACGCATTGGTTCGACAGTTAAAGGAGCAGTGATTTGTTCAGCACTAGAAGATTTTGTTCGGAATGTTGGTTCCTAGGAAGTAGTAAGGAGTGATTTCGAGGACGAAATCTAAGTTAACTGGGGAAGAGTTGTAACACCCGTTTTCTTGGTCGAATCAAATTAGGATTTCATAGAGTCAAAAGGTTAGAATTTTTAGAAAGAAAGTGTGCGATAATCCTGAAGGGACCAATAAACCGGGGAGATTTGTAACCCCATGGTTTCCAAGTATTTACACTTTTAACCTTGTTGTGTTTATTTTTGTCACTTTGGTCCAAATGCTAGGCGTTTGACATAAGACGCTAGGCGTTTAAACACAAGGCGTTCTATGATGGATGCCAGACATTTGCACTCAAAGACCAAACCCTAATTTTAGGGTTTGCACCATATTTAAAGAACATTATGGACACAAAATCCTTGACCACTCCAGCCTCCATCCTCATTTCAAAAATCCTAAGTGTGTATGAGAGTTTGAAACCTTGCTTTATCTTTTTGGTATCATTTAGTGTTCTTGATAAGAAAAGGAAGATCTTTGGAGTATTGTGGTTGCTCTCTAGCTTGTGGATCTGGACTCTTGACAACTTGGATCATCATTTTAAGGTATAAAGTTCATATCTTGACGTCTCATTTGTTATATATTGATTTAAGGGTAGTTTATGCTGTTTTTGGTCCCAAAGAGTTGATCTTTGTGAGTTTGGAATGCTCCAGAGGTTAGGACTGTCCTTCCAAGCATAATAGTGAGTCTAGAATTATAAAATGTAATCTTGGGTCTTCATAATCGTCCATGCAAGAGCTTTGGAGCCTTAAAGTTGATTTTGAGTTAGGATCTTGGTGTTGGGCTCATTGTAGCCATGCATAGCCATAAAGTTTGCAACTTTATGGCTTTAGACATCCCATTATGATTGCATTAGAAGTTTGGACATGAGATTTGAAGCCATTAAGACATTGGTTTAGAAGTTGGTAATCAGCGAGCAAACATCAGTCGTTTTCATGGGAACGCCTAACGTTCGGACGCCATGCGTTATAGGATGGAAAGCCAGGCATTCTCAACAGAAGCACAATGGATTGATTTTGGGCCTTGGGCCATTAAAAGTTTTGGGCTTAGTTTAGTTGGGCTTATATATGAAGGGAAAAATGGTCTTTTGCCTCATCATGATGAGGAATGGACTTAACCATGGGTTTGGGTTAGACCCTAATTATTGATTATGTTTGTTTCTGGTTTTGGTTTAGCGGTTTAGTGTAAAGAACACTGTTCGCCGCGGATCAACTGTTGTTTCAGTTATCATCGGTAGAGGTGAGTCTCCTTACTGTTCTTGTGGGTCGAAGGAACCAATGCCAGCCCACTAGGTTTTGATATGTTAGAGGTTTATGTGACTCTTGCATGGAATGTTGGGCTAAGCCTATTTGTATGTTGGGCTAGGCCCATTGTATAACGGTCTAGGCATATTAGTATGTAGGGCTAGGTCCATGAATCAGGAAGGGTTAGGACCATTGTATGTTATGGAGGTGCTAACTGTCTTTGTGACTTTTGCATTTGTTCGATCAGGCTAGGCCCATTGGTTTGGTAGGGCTAGGCTCATTATGGTGGGTTGAGCCTAATATGCTGGTTGGGCCCAATGTGAGGGCTAGACCCAATGGTGTGTACGATATGAGGTATTTTGGGAATTTCACTAAGCTTTGTGCTTACAGTTTTTATGGTTATGGTTTCAGGTGCTTCTGGTTTGAAAGGGAAGGGTCTGACATGATCGCAACGCATCCACCCATGTTTCCGTATTGTGATGATTTTGAGATTGTACTCTGATGGCTGTTTTATTATGAAATAATTTTAAATGTTTGAATAAAAGATAATTGGTGTTTTGATTGTATTAAAAATGAAATTATTACCTCATAATTTATGGGATGTTACAACAATAATCAAATGTTTTTATATACAAAACAAACATTAGTACAAAACCAAAACTCTAAATGTAATCGTTACTAAGATTGAGTTTTGTAAAAACAATTCAAAGGAAGAAGTGAAGAGTGTATTCGACGTGTTGAAGTGGTGGATTACAGGTCAAACTTTATTGCTTTGCTATGCTCCTCAAAATATTTGCTGAAAGTGCATGAAGACTATTTTTGTAGAGTCGACACAAAAGGGGGGGGGGATGTTAGGTCCCAGAATCATGTATTATATTATGTCTTTGTCTATTGCGAAAGGTTTAAATGTAATATCTTGTCTTCATTGTAATATTTTGATAATATGTCTTTTTCATAATTTAGTACACTTATAGTTTCACAGTGACTTTTCTTCTTAGTTAATGTCTCGTGTCATTGCCTATGTGTCATAACTTTGTTGGTTATCTTCCTAACCGACTCCCTTATTATTTCCTATAAACAGGGATGTAGTTAGTAGTGAGAGCAAGTCTTTTTGTGAGTTCTTACATTGAGTTGTAATTGAGCTACTTACTTTTAATCAAATAGACCGAAATATTATTTACCTTCTCGATCATTCATTTCATTTAATTGAACGTTATAATCATGATTTCTTTAGGCATTGAACTCATTTATGGATCCTACATCAGTTCCTATGCCTATGCTGTGTAAAGTGAGAGAAGAAATGATATGGTGAAAATGCATATATATATATATATATATACACACACACACACACACACAAATTAATTGAGTAGTTTCCTATTAAAATATAAAATATAGGCTTCAGAAATCTTAATTTATATTTTTTTTTTGTCAAAAACATTAAAGTGTGAGGACTCTTGATTGCCTTGTAGGAAAAAATAAATTAAGTGGGTCAAGTGACCTGCCTTCAAAAAATATAAGCTCGTCCATATGTATATAGCGAAGTAGGATGTCATATATAGCGAAGTAGGATGTCATATTGCTAGCCAAGTAGGATGTTATATTGCTGCAACATTGATAATCAGGCACAATGCAACATTGATACTTGGGCACAAAACCAGTAAAACTGATTTTATCCGATTGCAGTAACACAATAGAAAAAAAAAATCGAATTATACGTGCCCAAGAAAAATCAATTGATATAATTTATAGTTTTTCACATTTTTGTGATTAAATGTCACAAATTTAAATTTTGTTTGAATATCATTGTGTATTGGGGTCTAGATTTTTAAGTTGGGCCTCTTTGTGAAAAGCCCAATGTTAACAATACATAAACGATAAACTCACACAGCCGAGGAGGAGAGTGAAAAAAAGATCGGAAAGGGCACAATGCGTTTCACAGATTCACCGGTGATCGATCTCACAGTCAACAACTCAAAGCTTTCCTTTCACCAAGACAATGGCTCAATGCACGTCGGAACCACCGTCTGGCCTTGTTCACTCGTCCTCGTCAAATTCGCCGAGCGGTGGCTCTCTTCCACTTCCACCACCGACAACCCCTACGCAACCCTTCTTCACTTCCCAAACAAACGCGCCGTTGAACTCGGCACCGGTTGTGGTGTAGCCGCCATGGGTCTGTACCTTCTCGGCCTCAAAGACGTCGTCCTTACCGACATCGCACCCGTCATGCCGGCACTGAAACACAATTTGAAACGCAACAAACCTGTGTTAGGTAAGATGTTAAAAACGGCGCAACTCCATTGGACTAATTCGGACCAAATCAAAGCCCTAAAACCGCCTTTTGACATCGTAATCGCTGCTGATGTGGTGTATATAGAGGAATCGGTAGCGCCGCTACTGGCGGCGATGGAGTCAATGGTTAGTGATACAGGGGTGGTTCTTTTAGGGTATCAAGTGAGGTCGCCTGAAGCTCATTTGTTGTTCTGGGAGCAATGTAATCGGATTTTTGATGTTGAAAAAGTGCCACATGATCATCTACACCCAGAATATGCGTATGAAGAGAGTGATGTGTATATCCTGCGAAAGAAGCTGTAAAATCCACACTATTAGGTGAGCTACAATAGTTTATTGAAGTTTATTCTCAACATTTGGAGCTTAATTGCCAGTTTGATCTTACATTCTGCATAATTCACAGATAAATGGAAGCACTTTGTTATTTTTTTATGTATTTTTTTCAAGATGTCTTTGTGTTTTTCTTACATTCTGCAGGTGAAGCTTGTTTATGTTCAAGATTACAATGCTGTTTGCCTGTGTAACATAGAAATCACATATGTGTTCGTTATGGCTTTACTTCTTCTCAGGTTCTTGTTGTTCTTGTTTCTTCACCTCTTTCAATGATTGGATTTCATTTTTATTTAGGGGGGGGGGGGGGTATGCTTCTAGACGCTCTGATTAGATGTACCAAATATTGTGGTACCAAAACTTAAAACTTGCAATGAAACAAACATTAAAAATTCAAAACAGATTACATCAACAGTCAAAACAAAAAAAATAAACTTAAAACTTAAAACTCAAACATTTAACTTAATCCACTACTCCACCCTTTGTTTTTTTCCATTGCCATTATCTTTGTCTTCTCGAGGTCTTCCCATTCTATGTCTTCTAGCATCGATCCTTCCAATTCTGTAGATTCGGGATCTATATCCCACTTTTTGTGTGACCCTTCTTTATATTATTCGGTAAACCTTGAACTCAAACGAATATTTGAATGTATAAAAACAAGTTTGTCCGCCGTTTTACAACTTAGCTGGTTAGATACTTATAGGTTGTGACAATATTTTTTTGCCACATCAGCTAACTCCTGTGTTTCCGCTCCATAAGTAGACCACCGCATCCATTTGAGCTGCCGGCAGAGAATAAAGACCCTTCTTCATGTTAAATGTGGCAAATTGTTCTTGCAACAATCGTTCTTCGTCTCTGTTTTAAGAAATGCGATTAAATGCTTCCATTACACATTGTATAACTTCTTTATCAAGGTTTGGCGCTTTTCTACGAGTTCCACCCGGTGCCAATGTTTCAAGATAGCGGCTATCGTAAAACCGTGGAGTTAAAGCGAATCCTAAACAATGTAACAGGATGCTCATTTTCTCCCACCTGTTCAATACAATTTGTTGCACTTGAGGGAAATACGACACATACATATTTTCCTTCATCACATCTTGTATTCCCCCAACATATTATCCATCTTTTCATAAATTTCGCCCATTTTCGAGCCTTCACCATCACAAAATTTGATAAACCGATAAATTGGCTTCGTGATGCGTAAAATATTTTCAACTTCGACCCAAAAGTCCTCATCTCTTATATGATTAACAACAAGTTGTCCAGTTGTTCTAGTGTGTTCATCGTCGTGTTTCACCCAATCTCTCCACGAATTACGAGCAGTTGTTGTAGATAGTGCCTCTCTACAAATGAATAACCTCTTCGACAAAACATATTGAGAAGCAAATCGGGTTTTTGCAACCTTTAAAAGCTCCAATTTTGAAGTCTCCCTAAAAATGGACAAAGCATGTCTATGATTCAGAAAATATTTGACAATCGTTTTCCCCTTTTTATATGTGTCCTCTAACCAAATAAATTCGCTTTCAAAATCTTTAAAAACCAGGTTTAAGGTATGAACACAACATGACGACCAAAAAATATGTTTGTACATGTTTTCCACTTCCTTTCCGACAGCTTTACAATTGGCGACATTGTCCGTTATAACACTGAGAACATTACTTGGGGCGACAGAATCAATTGCTTGGCTTAGAAATTGAGCAATTGCTTTACCTGTTTTCTCAACTCCAGAAAAATCAGTGGCATACATAAACATAGAACCTCGACTGTTTACAGCAAGCACATTGAGCAATGGTTTATGTTTTATGTTTGACCACCCATTAGATACAATAGAAATAGCGTGTGAAGACCATGTTTTTTTAAAGGGTATCAAGTCTTTCTCAACATCTCTAACATATTCGTCTAGTAAAACAGTTCTTACTTTCTCACTTGATGGCGCTTTATAACCTTCAGGTGCCTTTCTTAATGCGTTTACCATGTCACGAAATTGAGAATTCCACAAAACATTAAATGGAATCCCACTAGCACATAAGGCCCTCACAATTTTCAAATCAACTGCACTTTTCTCCATTATTGTAAAAGATTGCTCTATCGATTTTTTAGAGCTCAAAGTTGTTTTTTTTGTTAAAACAAAACTTCTTAGGGATTTAGAGACTCCGAACTTTTCAGCCTCTTTCACTTTTTTTTGCAACCTTTCATAAGTTTCTCGGTCTCTTAGTACAACGGGACACCTTTTAATTTAAGCTTTTTTTTTTTTTTCCGAGTTGAGCACCAAAAAAATGAGTATAAATGCGGATATACGACCTCGTAAATGTTCCATGTCAATGTTACACTTTGTGTTTTTGGTTGTGTACCTTGACTCCCACGAGTTGTATGAGCTTCTGATTGTTGATTCTCGTTGTCTTCTTCATTGCTAAGATCAACATAATGATATTCTTCCTCCAGGTATTGTTGTGACTGTGATTGTTGTCCTCCATCTTCCTCACAACTATTAGTCCCTCTTTTCTTTCCAAAAACCATGATATAGTAAGTCTACTCTCTACTGTTACTATAATCGGTAATCGGTATTCAAGATCAATAACCAAACTATAAAATTTGAAATTTGATGTTCTGGAATACAATTGAATGAAAAATACCATGGAATGGAAGTCTAATATAGGCCTAATTACAGAATATGAATTCAATTTTGAAAAGTCGCTAGTTAATTGTTCAGTTACAAAAAACGTTCTTGAGTCGATCGACTCTTGAAATTCCGACCCATGTTTCCAATTGATTGCAAACGCGTATTGTAATTAGGCAAATTGCGATTGCTATAGCATCTGGTACGTTCGAATTGAAGATCTGGAACGTCAATTTATGGTTTTGTGTCGCGACCCGGAGCGTACATGGTACACGTTCGTACCACATTTTGGTACGAACGACTTGGATCGCAGATCGTGCTTACCCTAGCGATTTCTGTGACTATGTGTAGGACTAGTCTAGAAAGATCATCAAATAGTAAACATAAAGAAGGTTTTTGTGCCTTAAGTAGTTCTATTGTAGTAGTTCTATTATGATGCCAAACCCCTCAAAACTAATATAGCTGGGAAATATGTAATTGAAACTTAAGATGAACATTCTCTTTCTATCTTTTATTTGAGTTGTTTGTGGGTTGAGCATTTGAAGTTCATCATCGTAATTCATGTTTTCTACATTCATTCCTAAAGTGTCATCAAGCATACATATCACTAAATTTCTCTCTTTTTCTTTTTCCTTGTGTATTTGCTTGCATAACACATTGCAAACTTGACATCTTATGGAAGCTTCAAACATGCTGTAACATTACCTTTCCCTCCAACATGGAGTTTTGCTTCATTATATTGATGCCTCCACCATGAAAGCTTTTGTGACTAAGGTACAAATATGCAACTTTCTTCCTATTTCATCTTGAGGTCCAATAACATACTTTCAAGCTATATCATTTATTCAAGAGAATATTTGATTGAATGTAATGTGATTTAGATAGATTTGAATTTGATTATCCTTTGGATGATCGAATTTGAGTCGATAGTGTTCGTATTCTACAATTGACAACAAAACCTACAAATAACTTGGAACGATTAGCAAAAATCTCAACCAATTCTGTGAAATTATATCGTAGTCACATAATTCGTTGGGATAGCCACATTTTTTGTACCTGATTGATCGTATCGAAATGCGATATGTATGTGTATCGGGTTCCCTCGGGATTGCGTTTCCAAAGATGAAATTGATGTTCCCAAAATTTGATTGCGGCAATTCCGTTGATTTCTATACAGGAATTCATGGATTCCGATACACGAACTATAAATTCGAATCAAATGGGATCAACAAACTGGAATTTGAACGTCGTTTAACTAGAAATCGTTGATTCCAAGCTGGAATCAAATGAGTTTGTAAACGTTGCCATGGAACATTTACTAGCTCATACACTTGAATTTACGTTCACTTTGTTTGTGCCGAACTAAAAGAAAAGCTTAAATTAAAAGGTCTCCTGTTGTAATGAAAGACCGAGACACTTATGAAGTGTTGCAAAAGAATAGGCTGAAAAGGATGGAGTATCTAAATCCCTAAAAAGTTCTGTTTTTACAAATAAACATAATTTGAGCTCTAACAAACCAATAGAGAAATCTTTTGCCATAATTGAGAGAATTGTGGTTGATTTACAATTATGAGGGCTTTATGTGTAAATGGGATTTAGTTTAATGTTTTGTGTAATCCACAATTTTGTGAAAATGGTAAATGAATTAAGAAAGGCATGTGGAGGTTCTAAAGCTTCATCTAGTGAGAAAGCAAGAACTGTTCTACTAGATGAATGTGTGAGAGATGTTGAGAATGACTTGACATTTTTAAAAGATACATGTTATTATTATTATTTGAAAAAACAAATCTACCATACTTCTAAACTACTTCTAAATTCCACCTATAAAGATACATGTTATTCATACGGTGTTTTTTTGTAGTATCCAATGGGTGGTCAAATATCAAACATGAACCATTGTTCAGTGCTCTTGCTGTTAACAGTCGAGGTTCTATGTACATGTATGCCATTGACTTTTCTAGGGTAGAGAAAACATGTAAAGCAATTGTTGATTTCCTTGGCAATGCCATTGATTCTGTCGAGCCCAAGTAATGCTCTTAGTGTTGTGACGGATAGTACCAACAATTGTAAAGTTGCGGGAAAAGAAGTCGAAAAGGTATATACAAGCATATTTTTTGGTCAACATGTTGTGTTCATACCTTGAACATGGTTTTTAATGACTTTTCAAGTGAGTTCATTTGGTTAGAAGACACATAGAAAAGAGAAAATGATTGTCAAATATTTTGTAAATCATGGACAAGCTTTGACTATATTTAGGGACAATTCAAAGTTAGAGCTTTTGAAGATTGCAAAAACCCAATTTGCCTCTCACTACATTTTGTTGAAGAGGTTAATCACTAGTAGAGAGACCCTTTCTACAACAATTGCAGAGAGAGTGGGTGAAACAAGGCGATGAACACACTAGAACGTGGTTAGATTGTTAACAATATCAGAGGTGATGACTTTTGGGGTGAAGTAGAAAATATTTTACGCACCATGAAACCAATTTATATGTTGATCAAATTTGTGATGGTGAAGACCCAAAAATTGATGAAATATATGAGAAAATGGATAATATGTTGGAAGGAAACCCAAGATATGATGACGAAAAGTATATATATATATATATATATATATATATATATATATATATATATATATATATATATATATATATATATATATATATATATATATATATATATATACGAAAACTTTTTTTAAAGTGAGAACATGAGAACAAATTTCAGCCAATCAATATTCATCTCTAATTTATTAAATAAAAAAGTTATATAATTTTACATTAATAATGGCATTTTTGGATTGGCTAATCATATTTAATGACTCTTTCAATGGTAACCTCCTATAATTACAGTACAGTCAGGTGTTGTTTGTTTTTCGTAAAAAACCTCTTCAGACCTTTTATTGTTGCGCGATACAGCACATGCACAACATGTTTCATCTTGCAGTTGTTTGTTTTTTTAGAAGTCTTTGGAATAAAATACTTTTATGCGTGTTCTGTTTGGCGCATCATATGTATTGTCTCATCCAACCTTTTTTTTTCTTGCGGAAATCATGATGAATCGTGATTATATGCTGCTGAAATCTTCTTCACCTTTTTTTGTTATGTTTTTCTTTATTTTTGTTGAATTTTTTTTTTCTTTTTTTAATATTGAATAACTAGGTGTGAGACCCGTATACTACACGGGGTTGTTACAAGAAATGAATATTTGCATTTTTATCCCTTAATAGCATCATAGTTTCATTTGTATCACATAATGTATTATGTGATACAAATGAAACTATGATGCTATTAAGGGATAGAAATGCAAGTATGATGCTATTATGGTGTAAAAACAAAAAGCATGATAAAAAAGAACGATACAATGCAGTATTATGACATAGTATAAAGTAGTTTTTATGAGAGGAGCAAAATAAACAAATTTGTTGTAATTTGTGTATTTTGTTAAAACACACATATAAAATACAATAAAATCATAAAATTATATTATATTGGAATAAATAAAAAGCTAATATGTGCTATAAAGAGAATATGTGTTATAAAGTTGGTTTTTTATTTGCTTTTTTGCGTTCTTTAAGTAAAGATGTATACAAGTGCAAACCAGGTCCACATAAGAAAACCAACTTATTATGAAAAAATTTGAAAAAAAATCAACCCTTTAACGTATCTATAAAACAAATTATCGAGAGGAGAGGTAAAATGAGGGTATAGAAAAAATCAATTTTAGAGTTGTCATTAATTATGACATTTATTACATTACAAATATATCAATTTTTTTTCAACTAATTATTTATTTTTCTCAATATTGTAACCGATCTAAGTTGTGATATGTGAACAAATCAGAAAATTACATGTGGAAATAAATAAAATTTAAAAACCTATTAAAATGTCATGTGTCCAAATCAATGAGGACATGACGTGGCAGAAAATGAGTTTTATTTATTAGTATAGATGATAATTTCTTGATGAAATATCATTATATTTTGCTAAAATATCTTAATTTTTTTTTGTTGAAATATCATTTATTTTTTTGTTGAAATATCATAAATTTTGCTGAAATGTTATACAATATTAAATTTTAGGTATTGAAAAACTATTTTCGATTTATAAAATCAGTTTATTTTAATTTTTTAATATCTGCAGCAACATGCAAATGTTAAAAAAACAAACACGCTTCTTATTAGAGTCTGCAGCAGTTTAGTCCACCTTTTGTACTGTAGAGGGCTGCAAAGGTGGTCTGCATACTACATTAGTTTTTGCTTCAAAAACTCAAATGACACCTTAATATCACTATTAAAAAATATTTATGAAATGATCAATCATCAATCGTGTATCAACAATCGTGAAGACAAATTTCACACTTATAATATCACTAGTAACAAACATTTACGAAATGTATCTTCTATTCAAGGTTGTCCTCAAATCTATAGAATTCTTTTATTCCATAACAATCCAATAATAGATTTGCCCTCCCCCAACGATGTTGATGATATAAATGATATGAATAAAGATGAAACTGCCTCAATCGATGATGAATTCGTGTCAAGAGATGATGAAAAATTTTCAACTGATGATATGATAATCCCTCAATTGAAAATGTTGACAGTATGGATCACCACCATGAAGGGGAGTTCACATTTGCCGAAAATATTTCTGAAAGAATGCAAATCCCTGGTATGTTATTTTTTATACTTATTGTACGTAAAATATTCTCAAACACATTACATGATTTGCATATTCTTGGTATACTATCAAAATCTTTTTTAGTTGTCAGGCACTTAGAGTTCATTGACAATTCATATTTCATTTTATTTGATTTATTGAATTGTGATTTATACTCTGTTATTAGCTTGTGCCTTCTTAGATGTCACAAACATTGAATCATGTAAATAGAGAACAAGTGATTGTATTGATCAACATTTGGTAATAGCCGGTAAATCTTATTGGATTGTTACTATCCCTAGTGAGCTTAAGCCAATAAAAGAGCTTAAATACCCATCTGATCATGCAATTGAAGACATGTATAGAAAATATGCATATGCAAGAGGTTTTGATGTTAGAAATACCACAAACAAAAAGAAGTGTGGAATTGTATACATGAAATATCTTGTATGTAACCGGCAAGGTCTCCTAAATACATCTCCTGTTGATACTTTGAGCCCAACACGAAGTAAGATTAAAAGGACTAACACTCGTAGGACCCATTGCAATGTGCGTATATGATTTAAAGTTTTTCATAGAACTACTAAATGGTGGTTGTATGAATTTGAAGAAAAACACAATCATCCACTTGTATCAAGAGATAATATGGTGTTTTCACGTCATCATAGGCAGTCGGATGACACTCAAATCTTTCATTCTTACAATGTCTAATCAAAATATTGGTACAATCATAGCTCACAGGCTCTATACAAATTCTTGGTGGATACAATTTTGTAGGAGGCCTAATTGATGACTTCAAAAATTACATGAGGGGTCTTAATTGCTTCACAGGTGGTAGTGATGCTTAGATGTTAGTGGACAAGCTGGATAACAGAAAAGAGAACGTTAAGAATTTTTCTTTTGAGTATCGAGTTGAGAATAAGCAGTTAAATGCTCTTTTCTGGGCAGCTGAAACATCCAAGATCAATTATAAAGAGTTTGGTGATGTAGTTTCTTTCGATGCTACTTTTCGAACTAACGAGTTGGATATGATTGTAGTTTAATATTTATTTATTTATTATTCATGAATATATTAATTCAAATACTTTTACAGGTACCATATGGTTTTTGTTCCTTGTATTGGAATTGATAATCACAAGAGGTGTGTCACTGATTCCTTTATATGGTTGTTGAAATCTTTTTTTAAAGCTTTTGGCAAACAACAATTGTTGGTTTTATCTGACCAAGACCAGACAATGAAGAAAGTCGTTGAAACTGTCTTCCCACAATCGATTCATAGGCTTTGCACGTGACATATCACATCTAAATTTATATTGAAGGAATTTATGCATGTAAATGTTTATTCATTTTTTTTTTCAAAAACAATGATGTGATTGTATATTTCAATACCAAACGATAATATATTTACGTAGTATGTAATATTAACGAATAAATTAATAAAATGACCTATAAAACAATCAATTGGTTTAGTGTATTAAACCATTTACTACATGTTATATTCTTCAACTTATTTATAATTACAATTACAATTTCCCAGGTTTCTTTGAATATTGTCAACAATCCAGAATTTCGTAAAAAATTCAACTTCTTGATATGGAATTCGAGGCTTGAAGTTCATGAATTTGAGGTAGGGTGGAAGTCTTTAATGAATGAATACAAGCTCACATAATTTTCTCCTTGGTCAGATTAGTAAGCATTTGATTCATCTCTTCATCTTATTTTTCTCCTTCCTTTGATGCCCACTCATAATATCAACATCCATTCCATCTTCATGCTTAACAATATTCTTCGAGTAAAAAACTTTCGTGCGTGTTCTGTTTGGTGCAACATTTGTATCGTCTCTTCCAACCTTTTCTTTTTTCTTCTTGCTGAAATCTTGATGCATCATTGATTATATGCTGCTGAAATCTTATTTCACTTTATTTTTTTTTTTATTTTTTTTTTATATTGAATAATGATAATTTCTTGATGAAATATCATTATTTTTTGCTAAAATATCTTTATTTTTTTTTGAAATATCATTATTTTTTGCTGAAATATCATAAATTCTTGTTGAAATGTTATACAATATTAAAATTTAAGTATTAAAAAACTATTTTCGGTTTATAAAATCAGTTTATTTTAATTTTTTAATATCTGAAGCAACATGTAGATATTAAAAAAACAAACACGTTTCTTATTATAGTCTACAACCGTTTGGTCCACCTCTTCTACTGCAGAGGTTGCAAAGGTGGTCCGCTGACTTCATTAATTTTTGCTTCAGAAAAACAAGCGACACCTTAATATCACTATTAACAAACATTTATGAAACGATCAATCATCAATCGTGTATTAGCAATCGTGAGGACAAATTTCAAGCATCTAATATCATTAGCACAGTTGTGAATAGCGACCATAGCGGTCGCTATAGCGAATAGCATTGCGAAGCGACCATCGACCGCTATGGAGTAAATAGTGACAGAAAGCGGCCAATTTAGCGATAGGGTTATTTATTTATTTATTTATATTTTTTTTAAAAAGCTGGAATAAACGTATTAGGGTTGACGTATTGACGCTAACTAAAATCAATACTCGTTCGCTACTTCGCCTCCCCCCTCTACGCTTTGGACTTGCTTTGCCTCCAAATCCTTGCGTCCACCTCCAGCGAACCCCACCAGCGAACCCCTGCATTCTTCCGGTGACTTCTCTAGCTTCGACCAACGTTTTCTCCGGCGACTTTAGGTCCGATTGGAAGATTTTGCTATTTTTTTTTCTTTTCTTTTTTCTGTTTTCAATTGGTTTTGCTGTCTTTCACTTTGGTTTGATGATTAGGCTTAGTATTACACTTTTAATTCATGTTTTGATCACTGCCACTTTCTTAGAAATGGCTAATAAAAGAGAAATTGATCTTGGATGGGCTTATGGGACAAAGGTTGAAGGAAATAGCAAATGGGTGCAATGTAATTTCTGTTCTTTTGTGTCAAGAGGGGGGATTACAAGGCACAAGCACCACCTTGCTGGTGACAACGCTCAAGTAGCAAAGTGTTCAAAAGTCCCAACTGAGGTAAAGGCTTTCTTTAAAGAAGCTTTTGATAAGAAGAAACAAGCAAAAGAGGCAATGAATAGCATACCACACTTTGACGATGTCGTGGATCTAGATGAAGTAGATGATGACGAATTGAACAATCAAAAGAGGCGTTGCCCTGTTTCATCCTCCAGATCAACCGCAACTAATAAAAACACTAAAGGGCCTATGCATGCGTATTACAACCAATCTGAAACAGAGGGTAAGAAAAATGGGCATTTGGTTGGAAGTTCACAACATAAAGATGTCCAAAAAAGTTTAAGAGCAGATGCGGTCCAAAAGTTTTCACGTTGGATGTATGATGCCGGTGTGTCATTCAATGCTGTGAAATACGATAGTCTAGGCCCGCAATTGAAGTGATAGCTAGACATGGTTGCGGTATGAAACCACCTAGCTATCTATCATGAGGTCTGAGTCCCGATGTTGAAGCTTGAAAAGGTGCACACTAAGAAAATTATGAGTGAAAATGAGGCTGAAAAGACAACATATGGATGTTCCTTAATGACAGATGGATGTAGGGACAGAAAAGGAAGGGCACTAATAAATTTCTTAGTGAATGCTCCCTGAGGAAGTATGTTCCTTGAATCGGTTGACGCATCTAGTTATTCACATACCGGTGATAATATGTTCATTTTATTTGACCGTTTCATCAAACAAGTCAGCCTGAACAAGTCAGCCCGCGTGACGTTGTTCAAGTTGTCACAGATAGTGCTAGCAACAATGTTTTTGCTGGCAAGCTTGTGGAAGAGAAATACCCGCACATCTATTGGACTCCTTATGCAGCGCATTGCATAGATTTGATATTTGAAGACATCTTCAAATTGCCACATTTAAAAAGGACACTTGATAAGGCAATCGCGGTGAACACGTATATTTACAATCGTACTTTGCTACCTAATATGATGAGAGAGTTCACCGGGCAAAAGGACATGGTGAGGCCCGCAAAGACCCGATTTTCCCCAGCTTTCATCACCCTGAATTGTTTTAAGGCTAACAAGAGGAATTTAAAAAAAATGTTCACTTCTGAACAATGGAACAGAAGCAAGTTTTCAAAGTTGGATGGAGGCACGCACACGAAAAATACTATATTGACGCCTAACTTTTGGAACACTATAGATATTGTAGTGAAAATTGGTTGTCCGTTGTTAAGTGTGCTTCAGTTAGTTGATGGAGAGAGAAAGCCTCCAATGGGTTACCTATATGAGGCGATGGATAGAGCAAAAGAGGCGATTGCTCAGGCTTTCAAAAACAAAGAAGATAAGTATGCATAAGTCTTCAAAATCATTGACTGGAGGTGGAATTGCCAATTGCATCAACCTTTGCATGCTGCTGGGCATTACTTGAATCCGGCCTGTATTATGAAAATCCGAATGTGGAAAATGATGATGAAGTGATGAGTGGATTGATGTTGTGTATTCATAAATTAGATTGAATGAGGATGAGGAGATGAAGATTCATGCCGAGCTCCCAATATACCGAAGTGCACAAGGGATCTTTGGGAACCCGATAGCGAAGAAAATGAGAGTAAAAATTGCACTAGGTAAATAATATAAAATTAATATACTTTGTATGATCATAATTTTTAACATATCTTTAATTCTTTATATTATTTTGTTACTAAATTAGCGGAGTGGTGGATGCAATATAGAGCATCAGCCCTGACATTAAAAAAGTGTGCGGTCAAGGTGCTAAGTCTTACTTGTAGCTCGTCAGGTTGTGAGAAGAATTGGAGCGTATTTGAACATGTAAGTAACTCGTTTTTTGTGAATTTAAGTATAGATATACTTTGTATAATTATAATTTTTAACTTACTTTTATGGAGTTACATTCTAAGAAAAGAAACCGGCTAGAGCAACAAAAGTTGAATGACCTTGTTTATATCAAGTATAATCGGGCTTTAAGAAGGTGGTACAATATGCGTGATATGATTGACCCAATTATATTGGACGATGCAAATGTTCTAGATCCGACTGAGTGGTTGATGGGAGGCGAAGAAGAGGAGGAAGATGCCCCAGTCTTCGAGGGTGAGAATTTAACATGGGGTCAAGTTGCAGATGCTGTTGGGGCATGTGAGCCACCTTATTCTACAAGAAGCAGGAATAGGGGGGCTATTGACAAGTCCGCATCGAGCTCCAGAGGAAGATGTTTAATAGATGAGGATGATGACAATAACTTGTGTGAGGAAGAAAATGATGTAGCTGCTTATAAAGATTTTGAGCTGTCATCTGTTCAAGATGATGATGAGCTTGTCTGTGAAGATCTAGATGATATTTGATTTGGGTTTTTGAGTTTAGACTTGCCTTTTGTTATTTATGTTTAAAAACTAACTTTTAGTTGATTACAATCAGCTACAAACATGTCTAAAAAACTAACTTGGTTAAGTTATTTAGCTAGTTTAATTGTTTGTTTGCTTATTTATTGGTTATAATAGCTATAATAGTTACATAATATATATTTTTAATATTTGTATACCTATCTCTAAATACGAAATAACGGTCGCTATTTACCGCTATTCGCTACGTAGCGTATAGGTGACCCATCGCTATTTACCGCTATTCGCTATCGATAACTATGATCATTAGTAACAAACATTTACGAAACGTATATTCCATTCAAGGTTGTCCTCAAATCTAGAAAATTCTTTTATTCCATAAGAATCCATGAATGGATTTGTCATTCTCTAACGATTTTGATGATATAAACGATATGAATGAAGATGAAACTGCCTCAATCGATGATGAATTCTTGTCAAGAGATGATGAAAAATTTTCAACTAATGATGATAATCCCTCAATCGAAAATGTCAGACACTATGGATCACCACCATGAAGGGGAGTTCACATTTGCTGAAAATATTTCTGAAAGAATGCAAATCTCTGGTATGTTATTTTTTTATACTTATTGTCGGTAAAATATTCTCAAACACATTACATGATTTGCATAGTCTTTGTATACTATCAAAATCTTTTTTAGTTGTCGCACACTTAGAGTTCATTGACAATTCATACTTCATTTTATTTAATTTATTAAATTGTGATTTATACTCTGTTATTAACTTGTGCCTTTTTGGATGTCACATTGAATCATGTAAAGAGAGAACAAGTGATTGTATTGATCAACATTTGGTAATAGCCGGTAAATCTTATTGGATTCTTACTATCCCTAGCTTAAGCAAATAAAAGACCTTAAATACCCATCTGATCATGCAATTGAAGAGATGTACAGAAAATATGCATGTGCAGGAGATTTTGATGTTAGAAAGACCACAAACAAAAAGTGTGGAATATTGTACATGAAATATCTTGTATGTAATAACCAAGGTCTTCTAAATACATCTCCTGTTAATACTTTGGACTCAAAAATCGATTTAATGTATAATCAAAATATTGGTACAATCATAGCTCACAGGCTCTATACAAGTATTCTTGGTGGATACAATTTTGTAGGAGGCCTAATTGATGACTTCAATAATTACATGGGGGATCTTAATTGCTTCATAGGTGGTAGTGATGCTTAGATGCTAGTGGATAAGCTGAATAATAGAAAAGAGTGTTAAGAAATTTTCTTTTGACTATTGAGTTGAGAATAAGCAGTTAAATGCTCTTTTCTGGCAGATGAAACATCCAAGATCAATTTTAAAGAGTTTGGTGATGTAGTTTCTTTCGATGCTACTTTTCGAACTAATGGTGTGTATATGATTGTAATTTAATATTTATTTATTTATTATTCATGCATATATTAATTCAAATACTTTTACAGGTACCATATGGTTTTTGTTCTTTGTACTGGAATTGATTATCACAAGAGGTGTGTCATTGATTCCTATATATGGTTGTTGAAATCTTTTCTTAAAGCTTTTTGCAAACAATTGTTGGTTTTATCCGACCAAGACCCGACAATGAAGAAAATCGTTATAATTGTCTTCCCACAATCGGTTCATAGGCTTTGCATGTGGCATATCACATATAAATTGCCATTGACGGTATTTATGCATGTAAATGTTTATTCACTTTTTTTTCAAAAACAATGAAGTGATTGTATATTCTAGTACCAGATGATAATATATTTACATAGTATGTAATATTAATGAATAAATTAATAAATTTACCAATATAACAATCAATTGGTTTAGTGTATTAACACCATAATTTTATGAAAATATTTAGAAAATTAATTGTAGTACATTTATTATAAATTGAATTATTATAACATCAAATATGTTATCATTTACTACATATTATATTCTTTAACTTTTTTATAATTACAATTACATTTTTCCAGGTTTATTTGAATATTGTCAACAATCCAGAATTTCGTAAAAAATTCAACTTCTTGATATGAAATTCGAGGCTTGAAGTTCATAAATTTGAGGTACGATGAAAGTCTTTAATGAATGAATACAATCTCACAGATTTTTCTCCTTGTTCAAATTAGTAAGCATTTGGTTTATCTTTTCATCTGATTTTTCTCCTTCCTTTGCATGCCCACTCATAATATCAACATCCATTCTATCTTCATGCTCATCCCTAATTAATGCTTTTAATGTTGTCCCATTAAAAAATTTGACCACCTTCCTAACCACTGACTTCATCTTATCATCATTCGAATGCATTTCTATACACATCAAACTACTTGTTTCTATAACCTTTTTCTGCTCAAGCAACCTTCCTATCATACTTTCAATAATTCCACAACTCTCCTACAATTTAAATGAATGAAATTTTAATTTAACAGTCTACTAATTTATAATACATTACACGTACCATTCACTAACATAAAAACATCACTTTTACTAGTAAAGTTATTATATAATATTCTTACCTCAACTGATCTATTTCTTGAATCATCTTGATTCATCATCTCATGATAAAACACACTATCAACATTTTCCCTTAAACATATATTTCCATAGATCCCCTTGCTTACTTTATATTCCTCCAAAACTCTTAGGTGTTTTGAATCAATTTCTGTGATGAATGCCTTATACATTTGCAAATTTACATCTTCACATATCACTCTGTCTGCATATGCCGTCTGCACAATTACATTACATAATTTATTATTAACATAGAATTTTATGGTTAATAATATTTAACACATAAAGTTAATATTTCAAATCATACCATTAGAAACGCAAGAGGTCTAGTGAAGTAGCAGTTCTTGTCATTTGGCCTCAATTTATTCTCGTTTTTTTCTAAACAGTCTACTATGTACCCACACCAGTGACTACTTGACACATCCTTGTATTTAATTAACTTTTCAATAAAATTAATTCTACAAGACCCCATCGTCTCTGTTTCAACAAAAGTATTAATGAATAAAGTTAAGAAATTCAACTTAAACAACTTATCCGCATCACTTGTTTTCCTTATATTCTTCAAATAGCTTCCATTATAATAATTTCCCTTCCTATATTTTCCTTTCCAAGCCTCAAGAAATGGATCATTCTTATTAAATTCATCCAGTGTCTTAAAATCCAAACCCTTATTCGGATGTCCAAACATAGCTTCAACAGTATCGTTTGTTATTGCCACTTCACCACTTTTAACCCTTATGGAGCACGACCTAGTTGTGAAGATATCTACAAAAAAATATGCTAGCTTACCTGGTAATTTATCAAGCTTCATACCCAGAAAAGATCCAAAACCCATTTTTCGTACCATTTCTCATTGAATTTTGACAAACTTTTAATTGCTAGATACAATGAGTTTGGAGACATACTCAACCTCTGAAATTATGTTCCTACCTTCACTTCTTTACATTTACCCTCACATCCAATTACTTTTCTCCCTTTCACATTTACCTTTTTATCCTTAACAATCTTTTTAACCCTTTTCCTTTTCATTCTGTTATCCTTGTTTTCAGTATCCAACTTTTTTTTTTCTCAACAAAATCATCATCACTGCTGTCATTCTCCTTTGCTATTCCATAATTCATTTTTTTAGGTAATTTCAGTTTTCGTCCCCCAACAACTTGATGGGTTTTAGACATAAGATCTTTCCTATGTGCACATACAACCCTATAGCTTGGATCTAGGTTTCTTTAATTGAACATGCAATATATCCAATACTTTCATGGCTAGATCTAATGTAAACTAACAATCAAAACATATGAAAATAGATCTAGAATTATACCTTGAGTTACTTGCTTGAAACCTTCTTCTTCTTGGAGCTTAGAGTCACAATTGTCACTCCTCTAATGGCTTACAAACACCAACTAGCAAGAAGATGATTTGAGAGAGGTAAGGAAGAGGGAAATCGGCTCTAGGGTTACTCCAATAACAAAGGTGCCGATTTCCACAACCCCAAGGGTCTATTTATACTATAAGCTCCTAGGGTTTCACCCTAAAACCCTAATTGGATAACTTAGCCTCAAAGCAATCCAATATCCCTTCTAGATAAGCCTTGGACGATTTCTAGATGATCCACATCCCTAAAATCGTCCAACCCATATCCATAAGGATTCTTAGCTCAAAATACAACTATCACACATTTGACAGTTTATATGCCTTTCTTCAATTAATCTCTTTAAGTCACCAAATTAATTCCTAATTAATTTATGACTTATATTAATCAAATTAATATTATTATTCCTTTAACATATTATTCTTATAATACATTAATAATAATATCTCTTCTCTCTATATAAATCACCCTGTCAAGTTGCTATGGTGAAGGCAACCCAAAAGGACCATGCACAATCGGGTCAAGTACTTACCAATTATAGTTACAGCCTTAGACACTAATCCAAAACAACTATCCATTGATTCCCTACATTCATCATGGAATTCTTTCCTTCAATTACATGAACACTTGATGAACCTATACATAATTATCATCATAATCAATCTTACATTTTACAAAAACTTCTAGAAGTAAACTTCTTCATGTATTACTTGTTTTCTAATATCAAAGTATTGGATTAAAAGAAAAGTAGTTTTGAATATACCGCATACATAATATATTATTACCTTGAAGCAAACTAGAGTTACCACATATCATGGACTCCATTACTTATTCTTTATTGAAGGTTTATGCTACTAATGATTTGATATTAATCAGAGATGAATAAATATTATGTATTGCATCATGAATATCACCAATTTCAATGTTAACATACTCAAGTGTTCACATCCTTATTATTCTCTGACATTAGACAATCAAAATAGATGTTAATCAACAAGTCTAGCACTTACTAATTAACTCATGAAAATGTAGCCGTCCAACACAAAATTTTGACTCATATACTACACATTCATACACACAAACTTCTTCATAAATTACTTGTTTTCTAATATCAAAGTATTGGAATAAAAGAAAAAGTAGTTTTGAATATTTTGCATACATAATATATTATTACCTTGAAGCAAACTAGATTTACCACATACCATGGACTCTTTTACGCATTCTATGTTGAAGGTTTATGCTACTAATGATTTCATATAAGAATAGATGAATACATATTATTTATTGCATAACAAATATCAACAATTTCAATGTTAAGATACTCAAGTGCTCACATCCTTCTTATTCTTTAACATTATGTCACACCTCCAAACTGGAACGGCGGAAACGTTCATGGGTGGAGGATGTCATGTACAGTATCACAACAATTGAATAATAGTAATCAAAGTAACAACAACCATTGCATTGATAATATAGTATTTACATTTTGTACGTAACATTGATTGTATAACATCAAAATGTATAGCAAAAATTATAGACGTGACACCATGAATGCTTCGTCTTCTCAAAAACCTGAAGTGTACCTGTCTACTGGTTCCCTGAGAATACAAGTGATTTTGAAAGTATCAATATTTAAGTTGGTGAGTTCATAAGTATGTTTTTTGATGGAAAGCTTGTCTTTGTTCTCTGAAATGTTAGTGTGATCCTTCAGAAAATCCAGTATTTTCTATTGTAAATGAAAAGTAGTCTTAAGCCTTAAGACCAAATGTATGTTTGTTATCATACTCGAAAAATAGTATATTGTAGTCTTATTATTAAAAAAAACTTTATAAATGAATGCTTCCCCAAACTGTACGTTGTACTGTATTAAGCAAATAGAGTACTGTGTTGGGAAAATAGTATACCGTAGTGTATTTGTATGAAAACCTCTTTTTATGTATGTGCCTGGAATTGACCACCTGTACTGTAAAGTAGTGTATTGTAATGTAGTTCTATTATTAAAATGAAACCTTTGAAGATGTATTGGTCCCGAAAACAAAATGTTTAGTTAATATTTGTCACACCCCAAAACCGAGAACGGTGGAAACGTTCTGGGGCGGAGGACGTCATGTACAGTATCACAACAATGAATAGTAGTAAACAAGCAACAACATCATCTATTGCATTAATAATATATTTTTATACAAGTGTTCTGACATGTTTAATAGACACTAAAGTATGAATCAAAATGAAAGATGAGTCTTGAACGAGCTCCATCTTCTCTAAACCTTGCATCGGTACCTGTCTACTGTTGACCTGAGGATACAAGTTATTTTGAAAGAGAGTATCAACTTTAAAGCTGGTGAGATCATAAGTATTTTAGTGTCTGTATTTGTAATAATGTATTTGTAAGAATGTATTTGTAAGACTGTATTTTTAAGTATGAGTATGTAAAAGTTTTGAATAACCTAGAAAACCCTATGCTTCCTACTGAAAGTAGCCTTCTACCAAGGCATCTAGTATCTAACTGTGTCTATTGTAAGAGTGTGTATTTTCCCAAATCTAACTATCATTAACCAAAAATATAGTATTTACATTATTGTGCATTGTGTGAATGTTCACGAAGTGAATGTAATGGGGAAATAATAAAGTACTGTAGTTTTATAATAAGTGACTACTGCTGTACTAACTACCTTAAAACAAATGAAATTTAAAGTAACATGTGATCGACCTGTATCCTGCTACCGACTCAATAGTAAAACGATGATGTAAGACGCCGTAAGAAATGACATTTGGCACCCGTAGACTTACAAGTCCCACTGTAGCGAGCAACAAGGTGTAGGATAGTCGATCAAGTATAGATCTATACGCAAACTCATACGCTCCCCAATTAAGGAGATTCTGGATACAAAAACGGTCATGGCAGGTAGTGCCATGACCCGTTTAATAGCTCACATAACTGAATGTAATGTGTATATAATGTATGTGCTAGCTGTATTGTGTGTTCTTCCTCTGTCTAGACTGTATGTTTGTTTCTCATCACTATGTATTGTGTTTGTTTCTCATCACTATGTATTATGTTTGTTTCTCATTACTAAGTATTATGTTTGTTTCTCATCACTAAGTATTATGTTTGTTTCTCATCACTATGTATTTGTTGGATAAGGTGTCTAAGTCCATAACTATTTTTGGTAAATACTTGACCCGACCCGGCATGGTCCATTTGGGTTGCATGGCATCATGCAATTGGATAAACTAAATGAGAGAAATAACACATATGGTTTATTAATATATTATAAGTTCTAATATATTAATAATATTATATAATTAGTTTTGATCAAGAATTAATTTAGAATTAATTAAGTGATCAAAAGATAACTAATTAGATATATGGGTAGATTATGTAAATCTTCCATATCTTATATAGTGGGCTAAGAGGCTCCATGGATTGTCAAGTTGGGTTCCACCCATAGGATGCTCCATGGATGCTCCATGGAGTTAACCCATGGATCAAGAAATGAAGAGTCATGGAACATTAGGGTTTACCTAATGCAACACACTATATAAGCAATGTAACTCTCCCCAAAATTGGCTACACTAAGAAATAAGAGGGCTTGGCTGATTTTGCATGTGTTAGAGTATTCTCTCAAGTTTATTCTTTGCATTTGGTGTTGTGTGAAGCATTTGAGGCATCACATTTGAGGTGCTAGGCTTACAAGGTTTCAAGGAACACTCTCAACAACAAGGTATGTAGTTCTATCTTTTATACAAAGAAAATTGTACCCCATGTATGCTAGATAGGTTCATAACCTTGGAAAACAACTTTGCATGATTATTAGACAAACATAGATCCAAGGTTATTAGGGTTGCATGTACACTTAGGAAGTGTTAGAATGCTCAAAACCCATCAGTATTATGTTTGTTTATCATCACTATGTATTATGTTTGTTTCTCATCACTAAGTATTATGTTTGTTTCTCATCACTATGTGTTATGTTTGTTTCTCATCACTATAAGTTATGACTCATGTATGAACTGAGTCTTTGTATGATTCATTGTTCTAGTATTAGTATTAGTAAAACCCTAAACTACGCCTATTGTAGCTTACTAGTAATATAACTTGTACGTATGAACATGGAAGTATACCCTTGCTACCCAAGGGTATTGAATTGACTGGAAGAACCTTTATGACTATATATGTACACATGATATATAATTAATAGTTAAACGACCTTCGGACGGATACCCGATACCCTACCAGACCACATCCCAACGGGGAAAAGGAAATAAGGCGGGTTAGCCTTCCTAAGTCCTTCAAACATTACTTATATAACTATACATATCTAGGCATGCAATTGAGAATATAAAAGTATAAAAGAAGTTTTGTAAAAACCTTTGAAGAGTTTAAGAACTAAGAAAAGGTGACTTGATGTCAGTTTGTAAAACAGTTTGAAAACAGTTTATTTGATAAGGACAGTTTAAAGTATAATGAATCCTTTGTTTTGGAAACACAATTGTAACAGAGTTTTGAAAAGAAACATTTAGTATGTAAGACAGTTTGATAAAGAGTTGTAAACTAGTAAAAATGTTTTGGAAAGTCATTTGAAGTAATCTGTTTGGTAAAACCGCTAAAAGTGTAGTAAATCTCTTTGCATGCTAGTTATTAATCACATGTGATTGATTTAATAACTAGCATGTTTCAACTTGTATCCCCCCATAAAGAATTTAAAAACATTTAAAAACATTTAAAAAGGTTAATTAAGGGGTATGAACTCACCTGCAGTGAGTGGTTTGTTCTGAAGTGTCGGACAAGGTGCTAGGTGTCAAGTGAGGACTTGAACACACACAATGGTCCTAGTTATCATATAATAAACATATATGTAATCTA
Source organism: Lactuca serriola (assembly GCF_051521515.1). Lineage (NCBI taxonomy): Eukaryota > Viridiplantae > Streptophyta > Magnoliopsida > Asterales > Asteraceae > Lactuca > Lactuca serriola. Next base: position 236,671,919 of record NC_136415.1, on the reverse strand, counting down.
ATTAGTCAATTAATAACTAATTAATCAAGTTAAGACACCCTAGGTCATGGAATTCAAGTGTTATAGGTACCAAAGGGTTGCACCTAAGGGTTGTATGACATAGCATTGGAGTTTATGGCCCATGAACCACCCCTTTATGGAGTTTGCAGCCCATGACCATTTCCCCATGATTTTAGGGCCGTAAACTTATGGTACTAAGTGCCAAATTGTGTTTTGAGGTCTTACAAGTCATGATTGGGCATCAAATGATCAAGTCTAAGCCTTAGGGGCATAATAAGACCACCTTGTGGAGTTTACGGCCAAATTACCATATTCTTATGTGTTCACGGTTGTAAAATCTCTTAGGGACATGTTTTGATTGTTGTTTAAGGTCTTAAACACTTCTAGGAAGGTTCAAGGTTGGCATCTAAGGCTTAGGAAGGGACTAATGTCCATTTTACCACTTAAAAAGGGGTTTACGGCCCAAGAACATCCTTGGACGGAAACTCCTTTGTTCTTGTGTTATTTGATGATTTTCAAGTGTTATAAGGGTCATACTAAGCATACAAGAAGCTATAACAAGTGCACTTACAAGATCGGAGCTCAATTGGGTGTTTAAGGTCCAAGAACACTAGTGTGTGTTCTTGGTGTATTGAAGATCTAATGAAAATCAACAATTGAATGGATGAAATGATGTATAATCACTAGTTGTTATGATATAACAAATCAAGCCAAGAAGTACTTACGTTTTCGGGAAATCGGGTGAAAGACGGGATGGTAGTTGAGAGTGTTTGGAGTTTGCTCTTGAGATTGCAAGTAAGAAGTGAGGTGTTTTGGGGAGTAAACTCATTCTTAAGGCATGAGTTTACGGTTTTGGAAGCATTTACTGCCCAAACATAAAAGTTTGGCTGTGAATTTCCTAACTACATGGTACTTGCGGTTTTGGAATTTCAAGATTCGAGACAACACTTCCTTTCACCCGTTCGTTTGAAGAATAATGATTAAAATAATCAAACGAACTTTAAATTTGCTAACAACAAATAAAAATGAACTTGACTTATAATTTGAAGTGATTGACTTTAGGGTTTGACCGAACGAAAATTTTGGGTTGTCACAATATTTATTGTGAGTGAGTTTATAACCATGAAAAAGTGACTAGTGACCTGTGTGACGCTCTTCAGGTGTCGGAATGTTATGACATTTGTCACCCTAGGCCTGTCGGCCTAACTGTAGCTAACAGTTTGGGTGCATGATTGTTAGTCCTGTATAGATCTATACACAAATTCACGTTCTCCCTCCAGGAGACTCTGATTATAATCAGGACTTAACGCATACCTTGATAGGTAAATTGAAGTAATGGCTCACAATCCCGTGTTAATTTGTTTACATATAGTGTGTAAATGTTCTTTCTTGTAAAAGTATGTGTTCCCTTTGTAGTGTATCTCGTAGTGTAAAATAATTATACTTAAATAATTATTTATGTATAGTGCTCTAGAAACTTAGTAAAATAGTGTATGTGTTCCATAAATTATAACTATTATAATTTATCATGTTCTTGTATAGTTCCTTGATCTAGTAAAGTAGTATGTATGTTTCATAAACTATACCTATTATAGTTTATATGTAAGTTCTATATATACTGAAATAATCATGAAAAATACCCCTTTTCTCGGCATATTACAAAGACGTTAAAGCTCTATTTAAATAACTTTTATACTTATATATATACGACACATATAATTGAGATTAAAAAGACCGTCAGACAAACGCTTCCACCCTAAGCCCACAAACAAACAAGGAACATGAGTTAAGGCAAAAACACTAGTCCTAAACCTGTCGAATCCTATTATATATATATATATATATATATATATATATATATATATATATATGCAAAATCGACATTTGAAACAGTTTAGATTAACTTGAAACAGTTTGAAAATATCTTGAAACGATTTGAAATCGTTTGAATGTTAACACAAGATCCATTGTATTTTACTTGTATTCCCACCCCCCTAAAAACATTGAAAAATAGTGAAAACGTAGGGGTATGAACTCACCTCTAATGTAAGTTTGTGTTTGGATGCGAAGTGGTAGTGATGATCTTTGGGTTAGAACTTGCATGCGTAGTCGTGTCCTAATAATAATAATTATACAAGATATCCTATTTAAATTAATAAGATATTAATTTAAATAAATTAAATAATAAATTTAGTGTTATACAACACTTAATTATGTAAAAAATACTTACAAAAAATGTTAGGAATTAATTGAGGGGGTTTCTTGGCGTTTTCAGTGTCCCTGGGGGTTTTCGGTGTTAGCTTGGGTGTTTTCGGTATGCTGGGTATTTTCGTTTTACTTGAAGATGTGAAGATTGTTCTTGGGGAAATTATGAAGATCTAGGAAAAATCCCTTGAAGATATGATGATCTCGTATGATAGTTGAGAGGATTTTTGGATGGATTTTTTAGAGCAAATTGAGGGTGTTTTCGGTTTGGAAAGTGAGAAATGAAGTATGTTTGTGGCTGAATATATATATATATATATATATATATATATATATATATATATATATATATATATATATATATATATATATATATATATATATATATAGGTGAGGTTTTCGGTGCTGACCGAAATCTGTTTTCGGTCCGAAGAGGGTAGCCTATGCGAGGGTTTTCGGTCTAAATGTTTTTATTCCCAAATACTTAAAACATTTAAATAACAAAAATAATTTCTAGATATTAAATTATATTTAAACCTTATAAATTTATCCAATTGACAAATTTACTTTTATTTAGCAAGTTTGCCTTTTTGTTAACTTTTATTGACTTGAAAATAACGAGTTGTTACATTATTCCCCGTTAGCAGGAATTTCGTCCCCAAATTATTTCTATAGTAAGTACATCATGGACTAGGGAAAAGATGCAGGTACTTTCATTGCATCTGATCTTCTCGCTCCCAAGTGAATTCATGTCCCCGCTTGGCATTCCAGCGAACCTTCACTATTGGCATTCGACTTTGTTTCTTTCGTTTGATTTCCCTATCTATGACTTCTACTGGTTCTTCCACTAATTTTAGACTCTCGTTTATCTCGATTTCATCGAGTGGAATCATAAGATTCTTGTCAGATAGACACTTCTTTAGGTTTGACACGTGGAAGACGGGGTGTACACTATTTAGTTCTTGTGGTAATCGGAGTTTGTAAGCTACTGGGCCAATTCTAGCAAGAATCTCGAACGACCCAATGTACCTTGGATTTAGTTTTCCATGCTTTCCGAAGTGTATCATGCCCTTCCACGGTGAGACCTTCAACAGAACGCGGTCACCAACTTGGAATTCCAAGGGTTTTCGTCTCTTGTCTGCGTAGCTCTTTTGCCTGTCTCTAGAAGCTTTCAATCGTTCTTGGATTTGAACGATCTTCTCAGTCGTTTATCTGATGATCTCCGGACCAGTGAGAGTGCTGTCAGGAACTTGCCTTCTAACCAGTTGCGTGTCATCCACTTCAGCCCAACATAGAGGGGATTTGCATTTACGACCATAGAGGGCTTCAAACGGGGCAACCTTAATGCTAGTGTGATAGCTTTGTTGTATGAGAACTCAATGAGTGGCAAATGGGTATCCCATACCTTACCAAAGTCGATCATGCAAGCTCTCAGCATGTCCTCCAAGGTTTGAATGGTCCTCTCACTCTGCCCGTCAGTTTGTGGGTGGTAAGTTGTACTCATGTCCAACCTAGTTCCCAGATCTTTTTGTAGTGATTGCTAGAACCTTGAGGTGAATCTACTGTCTCTATCAGAGATAATAGATATGGGCACACCGTGCAGTTGTCCTATCTCTCTTATGTATGTTTTGGTCAGTTTCTCCATCTTGTCTGTTTCCTTTATTGGTAGGAAGTGTGCGGACTTGGTTAACCTGTCAATAATTACCCAATGGTGTCATGAGAACCCGTAGTCTTGGGCAACTTGGTAATGAAATCCATTATAATCCGCTCCCACTTCCACTCAGGTATTTCTGGTTGTTGCAATAAACCTGAGGGCTTTTGGTATTCCACCGTGACTTTGGTGCAAGTCAGGCACTTGCCCACATAGGTAGCAATCTCAGCTTTCATGTTTGGCCACCAATAAAGTTCCTTGAGGTCCAGTTACATCTTGTCTGAACCTGGATGAACGGATTATCGAGTCTTGTGTGCTTCGTTCATGACAACGTCTCTGTACCCACCAAACTTTAGTGTCTAGATCTGGTTATTGAGATAACGCACTCCGTCATCCTTGATTACTAAGTTCTTCTCTATTCCTCTTAGGGCTTCACCTGCCATATTTTCGGGCTTCAAAGCTTCTAGCTAAGCCTCTTTGATCTGTGTGGACAGATGTGAATGAATGGTCATGGTTAGTGTTTTTACTCTGTGACATGATTACTCCTTTCGATTGAGGGCATCAACTACTACATTGGCTTTGCCAGGATGATAACGAATCTCTTATTCATAGTCATTAAGTAGTTCTTCCCATAGCCGTTGTCTCATGTTAAGCTCCTTTTGGTTGAGTATGTGCTGAAGACTTTTGTGGTCGGTGAAGATGGTGCACTTTGTACCATAAAGGTAGTGCCACCAGATCTTCAGAGCAAATACTACTGCTCCCAACTCAAGGTTATGAGTGGTGTAATTAACCTCATGTGTCTTTAGCTGTCTCGAGGCATAGGCAATAACCTTTCCTCGCTGCATAAGTACACAACCTAGCCCTTGATTGGATGCATCGCAGTATACTACGAAATCTTCTGTCCTTTCTGGAAGAGACAAGATAGGTACGCTGCACAGGGTTTGCTTCAGCGTTTGGAACGCAATGTCTTGTCTTTCTCACCAGTTAAAAGTTACACCCTTCTGAGTCAGGGCGGTAAGTGGCTTGGCGATTCTGGGGAAATTCTATATGAACCTGCGGTAGTAGCTCACAAGTCCTAAGAATTGACAGATCTCTATTGGCTTTCTTGGTGCTGACCAGTTCTCAAATGCCTTAATTTTGGAGGGGTCCACGTGTATTCCCTCTTCACTGACTACGTGACCGAAGAAGTCTACCTTCCGAATCCAAAATTTGCACTTTGAGAACTTCGCGTACAATTTCTTCGCCCTTAATGTTTCTAGAACTTGTCTTAGATGCTGACTATATTCTCTGTCGTTTCGTAAGTAAATAAGTATATCATCTATGAATACTATCATGAATTTGTCTAGAAAAGGACGGCACACACTATTCATTAAGTCCATGAACATTGCGGGTGCATTTGTCAGACCGAAGGGTGTCACTACAAACTCGTAGTGACCATAACGAGTTCGGAATGCTGTCTTGGGAACACCACTCTCATGGACTTTTAATTGGTGGTACCCTGATCTCAGGCCGATTTTCGAAAAGTAGCTTGCTCCTTGGAGTTGGTCGAACAAATTGTTTATTCGCAGTAGAGGTTATCGATTCTTAAAGGTGAACGTGTTTAGTTTACGGTAGTCTATGGAAATGCGGAAAGATCCATCCTTCTTCTTCACGTAAAAGACCGGTGCTCCCAGGGTGAGAAGCTCGGTATGATGAATCCCTTACTGAGCAGTTCGTTTAGTTGGCTGGATAATTCTTGCATCTCTGCTAGTGCTAGACGATACGGGGATTTGGCTATGAGGTTAGCTTCAGGAATTAACTCGATTTGGAACTCGACTTGGCATTCAGGAGGAACTCCTAGGAGATCCTCGGGAAAGATGTTGGGAAAGTTACAGACTTCGGGGATGCTCTCGAGGTCTTTTACTTCTTATTTCTCGTTTCCTACGTAAGCTAAGAATGTGTGATACTCCTTGCGCAAAAAATTTTAGGCTTTGACACAAGAGATGATGCGAAGGTTCATACCGGGTTTGTCGTCGTAAATGACGAGGGTTTCACCACTTGGCAGATTAAGGTGAACCGCCTTCTCGTAGCATATAATATCAGCATGGTGAGGACTTAACCAATCAATGTTGATGATGATGTCAAAGCTTTTTATTGAGACCGACATAAGGTCGATTTTAAAGGAAAAGTCGTTTAGAGTGAGGGTACAACCTACGTATATGTCGTTAGGGCTTTCGGTTTTACCGTTGGCCATCTCAACAGTGAATGTTTTGGCTAGTGATTGTGGTTTTTGTATGAGTAGGTGTTTAAATTTATGGCTCACGAAGCTCCTCTCAACACCACTATCAAAGAGTACGCATGCATAAGAGTTATCGAGGAGAAACATACCTGTGACCACCGTGGGATCCGCTATTGCTTGCTCACGTCCAATAGCTAGCACTCTGCCCACTCTACCAATGTTCTTTGCTTTCGGGCAATCTCTCTTAAAGTAACCATTTTCGCCACACCCATAACAAGCTTGGCTGAGTCCTCCACTAGGGACCTAGGTGATTGGTTGTGTCGGTGCCTTATAGAAATGGGTTGTGTGCCCCTTCTTGTTGTAGTTATTGCAATGCATCTCCCGACAGGGTCCGTGGTGATGGAAATTAGATTATTGCACTTTGGTAGGTTCCCAACATATCTACTGGGAGGTGCTGGAGTAGCAGGTACAATAGCTGGAATAGTAGCAGCATGAACTCCACTATTTGTTGTTTCTTCGAGGGCTCCTGCAATGATTTCGCCTTTCTTTTGTTCCAGGATTTCTTCTTGCTACCACTTTCTTTAGGTTGCTCGGGGACGGCTGCCATGAATCCTTGACGAACCACATGATCTACGAGGGTCTGTGCCAGACGCTTAGCAATGTTGAAAGTAAGTGGATATGCAGGTATTTCGTTCCCTTGGATCCGAGGAGAGAGTCCCTAGATGTATCTTTCTACTTTCTTGCTTCCCGGGGTGACCATCCCGGGACACAGAGTAGCCAGGTCACTATATCTGGTAATGTATGCAGCAATATTGGAGTCCTTCATCGTCAGACCCCAGAGCTCCTGCTCTAGCTTTTGCACCTCGCCTCTCAGGCAGTATTCTGCTAGCATTAGTTCCTTTAAGTCTTCCTAGCTCATGGCATTAGCAATTGGAAATGTCAATGACTTGACATGACCGTTTCACCAAGAGAAGGCTCTGTCTATGAAAGTGCATGCTGCAAATTTCACTTTGCTTGTTTCGGGGCACGCATAGATTTAAAATATTGATTCAGTTTTCTCGAATCAGCGTGTTAAAGAAATGACACCTCCGATGCCATCAAAGCATTTGGGTTTAATGTTCGTGAAGTGTTTATATGAACACTCCTTGGGTGTCCATGGCTATAACTGTGGTTAGAAGGGTTGAAACCACGACCCGCTCCACTAGCGCCACTTGCATTGATCTGCATCATGACTGTTGCCACAACGGTGGTTACTACTGCTTGGAACATAGCAGTGTCATACTGAGGAGGTGGTGGCGGTGGATTCGTTGGAGGGTTGTTTTTGTTCCTGTTGGATTTCTTTAGAGGCATCTTTCTCTATAATGATTTAAGAGAAAGTGATGATAAGTCCTCTATAGTAGTCATAAGTCAGGTGATATTGAATAAGATATATCTTATCCTGACTGTTATAGTGTTCTATTAAGCGATTTACAGTAGAAGTCTACTAATATAAGTAAACAATCGCAAATTTCATTTCCTGAAATTTATATCATCACTTGAAACGAATTTGTATAGTGTGACTCGTACCTAACCCCCCTATAATCATATAATGTATACAAATTATATACAACTAAGACTAAATAGACATTCGAATAAATGATCCTACTCTAAGTCCACAACCAAACAAGGAATGGGAAGTAAAGCTAAATCACAAATTCTAAGTCTTTAAAATCTTAATTATATATAACCTTTACGTATACACTTAGCAATTATAAATCTATCAGCAAGGGTTCTTTGTTTTTACATGATTGATTCTGATAAGAAATCCCTTCTCGACTATTAGTTTATATAATTATCGGGGCCTAGATATTATCATGCTAGTGTTATAGTACCATAAAATACTCTTATAATATTTTAACTTTATGTTTGGTTCTAGAGTTCTTTTGGTATATAGATTTGGTAAGTTCTAGACTTGTTGCAACACTATGGGCACTCCCAAACACATGTTGGTCATATCTTGAATAAATATAGTTGATCAGGCTATATTTATCCCATATATGATTACATAACTATCCAGGTCTAACCGTAGTGCCCAACTCATCCAAATTCTTTTATGTAGTTCTTACTGTGATATTGTTTCTGGTATGTATGCATGTTCATATACTTCTTATAAAATACTTATATTTTAAAAGTGTACTTTTAGTCAAAGCGCTTTGGCCCCATTGTATTTATAGTTGTATATCTTACATGGTTTGATATACTTAGGTCACTATAAACAATGCTTTGATACCAATTTGTCACACACCCAAACCGGAACGGCAGAAACATTCGGGGGCGGAGGACGTCACGTACAATATCACAACAATTGAATAATAGTAATCAAATTAACAACAGCCATTGCATTGATAATATAGTAATTACATTTTGTTTGTAACATTGATTATATAACATCAAAATGTATAGCAAAAACTATAGACATGACACCATGAAAACTCCTTCTTCTCAAAAACTGAAGTTTACCTGTCTACTAGTTCCTTGATAATACAACTGATTTTGAAAGAGTATCAACATTTAAGTTGGTGAGTTCATAAGTATGCTTTTGTGATGGAAAGCTTGTCTTTGTTCTCTGAAAATGTTAGTATGATCCTTCAGAAAATCCAATATTTTCTATTCTAAATGAAAAGTAGTCTTAGACCTTAAGACCAAATGTATGTTTGTTATCGTACTCGGAAATAGTATACTGTAGTCATATTATTAAAAAAAACTATATAAATGAAAGCTTCCCAAAAATATACGTTGTACCGTATTAAGAAAATAGAGTATCGTGTTGGGAAAATAGTGTAATGTAGTGTATTTGTATGAAAACCCCTTTGTATGTATGTGCCCGGAATCCACCAGCTGTATTGTAAAGTAGTGTATTGTAATGTAGTTATATTATTAAAATAAAACATTTGAAGATGTATTGGTCCCGTAAATAAAATGTTTAGTTAATACTTATTGTGATTGAGTTTATAACCATGCTAAAGTGACTAGTGGCCTACGCGACGTTCCTCAGGTGCCGGAATGTTATGACATTTGTCACCCCAGGCCTGCTGGCCTAACTATAGCTAAAAGTTTAGGTGCGGGATTGTCCGTCCCATATAGATTTATACACAAATTCGCGCTCTCCCTCTAGGAGACTCTGGTTATAATCAGGACTTAACGAATACCTTGATAGGTAAATTGAAGTAGTGGCTCACAATCCTATGTTAACTTGTTTACGTATAGTGTGTAAATGTTCTCTTGTTCTTGTAAAAGTATGTTGTAAGTCCCTAATTTGCCTGTGTATCAATCAGATCCGTTTGATGGTGCGGAATCCCAATCAAACGGATGATGTCAGATCAAATAGAAGAGAAGGAGAAGAAGAATAATATGAATCTATGTATGAACTGATTAGAATGAAGACCCGAATACAAAAGATTCACACACACAAAACTTCTCTCTAGTTTCTCTCTTGGCCATACACTCCTTACAGTTCATCAATCTTTACTCCTCACCCTAACACCTATATATATACAAGGGAATATGGGGTTGGTGAACATGGGCCTTAAATGGGTTTACGGCCGTAAACCTGTTTACGGCCGTAAACACAGCCGTAAACACGTATACGGCCGTAAACACTAAGTTGTTTACGGTCCAAGACACAAAAATACATTTTTATAGAAAAGTAAAGTATAAACCATATTTTTGACCTAATAATCTCCCCCTTGGTTTATAGCTTTCTTTTCTTAAATGAACCAACAAGCTCCCCCTAAAAAGTAGCTGGCTTTTCTTGTTAATCTTCACTGGGAGATTGGCTTCAACATTTATCTTCAAATTCTTCACAACTTCAAGATGTACTTGATGAATCTTCGATGAATGACTTCATCTTAAGAACTTTAGCTTTTCTTCAAGATTTGACTCTGAACGCACATTGGGTGAGGAGGCTTCTTGTACTGATTCTTGAAAGATGGCGCTTTCAGCTTGAGAATCTTCAGAGAGAACATCAGAGAGAACAAATCTTTTGGATCACTTTAGCAGGTACAACGATAGCAACAGACTGATTGAGGAGGCTTCAATGCAATCCGTCACATAATCTTCAGTTTCTGCTTAACCTTGCTTCTGGGGTTGAAGGATTGAATGTTGAAAGAATAATCTTCATTTCTTGCTCCTTCAAATGAGAATTCTTCGATGCTCACGGACTAAGCCTTGGCTCAGAAATCTTCGACACAAACTCCATGAGTTTCATCTTCACCTGAATTCACTTTTCAAGACAAAACAACACTAAAAGAAAATTTAGCACACAATATTTTTGGGTTTTTCATATTTTCTGAACAAAAAATAAAACAGAAACAAAAATATTTTTGGATTTTTGATTTTTCTGAACAAGAAATAAAACATAAATAACACTATTTTTGATTTTGAATTTTCTGATTTTTGTTTGTTTTTTTTATTTTTAATTCTCCCCCTTATATTTAAATTAGAAGAACACTATGAACAAACTTAACAAAAACAAAAATAATAGCCAACTTTAAGAGTGATTTTGGATCAAAGTTGTTGGACAACCTTATTCCACTTGTCGGTACCCTTATCTTCACATCTTCGTCTGATCGATCGCCAATATTGTGGTCCACTTAAACACGTAAAATTTGTGACAATTTTTAGGACAATTTACCAATGACATGACACATACTTATATAGATGATTATAATTCTTCATTATCTTGATTGGCCCTAATTCTTAAATAAGATTTTCTTATGACCATTTAACTGACTACGACCAAGGGATATTGTTGTCCACCTAAATTGAGCAGCGAAATCTACAGACAGCCTGTATGTGTTCAATTTTAATTGTACTAGAACGCATTTCCCGCTTCCTGGCATGCCCCAGCCATCAAGGACTTCCAAAATACTCCTTACACCGGGTGAGCAGACAATTATTAAGAGAAAAGATAGATTTAGAATGCATATGCTGTACATCCAGGTCGGATCTCTTCCAATCACGTAAAGGATGAAACATATGGCTAACTGAAGTTTTAGAGGGATTGAGAAGAGAACGTTGCATATACTGTGTACCAGGTTAGATTTTGAGTCACGCAGAGAAGACAGTATATGGCTAACAGATGGAAAGAATTGCATAGATAGAAGATGCAGAGAGATAGAGTTGCATATGCTACAGTCCAGGTCGGATATTTCGATCACGTAGAGGAGACAACGTATGACTAACAGACAGAAAGAAAGAAAATAACCTTCTACAGACCTAATTTACCGGAATTCCTCAGTCACCCCATCCAACCGGAATTAAGGATAGAATCCGCACATCGAGGAGAAGTGAATCCACAGTTCTAGATACGGGTTCTTTAGTGTGACCAGTAGATTCCCATGTATATCTCCCCGCTCAACCTATCCGAGCGTCGTGATGTCAGGCTAAACGGATCTAACTAGGTCAAAGTTTGTTAAGTCCTTAAATTTATTAAGTTCAACTCTCCCTAGTCAAGTCCATTTAAAAATTTTCATGCCTACTGGCGCATCGAGCATAGAGCGTAGACAATTCAACTTAGGTACGTTACGTAGATTCAGATTGCCCGTTATCACTTACTAATTTCACTTCCGAAAACATCTCCTGCAAGCACATTCCATTAACACCATATTTTGATTTTCTGATTTTCTAATGTTTTTGAATTTTTTAAAATTTTAAAATTTTGTTTTGTTTTTTTTTTATTTCTCCCCCTAAATTTGTGCATAGGAGAGAAACGAACGTAAATGCGCAAATTTAAACTATCCTAAAACAAAAATTAGTCTTTAAAGCGAATCAGCTTAAAAAAAAACTCAGGAATATTGAGAAGAAAATTCAAACCGTAAGTCACCGATTGAATTTGCATCCAGAAGGTCCGAGAATAGCACGCGTAATCTCAGAACAGATCCAAAAATTCTTCACATCGTTAAGCACTAACCCCATGAGTGATCTCTTCCTTTTTTCCCTTCCCGCAAAAAGACACATCCTCTCAAACAAAGGTTTGAATGTTGTACAATTGAGAGATGTCCCCTATCAAGTGCCTGGAACAGCCACTACCAACAAACCGAAGTCTGATGATATGCCTCCATAGCTGCTCCGACACAGAGTGGGATCAGTTGGTCTTTGGAACGCAGTGAAACTGGATTGGCCTTTGTCATCAACACACGATACTCTCTCCCATGACATATCCTGCTTATCACAAACAAAAGACGATGAAATATTAGAGTCGTTAGAAGATTTGGGAGTTTTCACCTTTGGTACCCATCTATATTCGGGTTTAACCCATTTCATATTCGATCCGATGGGTGCCTCGACACTTGATTTGGAACTTGAAGCCGTCTGCCTAGATGACTTTGAACTAACCGGTCTTGGCTTCAGAGGAGCATCTCTTGAACTAGACTTCTGGGCCAACATTCCCTTCTTGTTCTTGGGAGTTGTATGCTTGGCCTTGGGAGTTGAATTCTTGGCCTTCATGACATTCCAGTCGGCATTGTCTGAACGTGAACTTGAGGGGTTTCTTTTGAAGTATCTCCCTCTTGGCTCGTTCTGCCGGCCTTGAGCATAGTAGGGAACGTATGCACGATTAGGACAATTTCTGGCAATGTGTCCAGGTGTTCCATAGTGAAAACAAGTCTTTTTCTTCACTATGAAGTTATTTCTTCCTACCCCTAGTGACGTATCCTTGCCTTGTCCCTTATTGATCCCAGATGCACACTTGCAATAGGCACTCTGTTGCGCTGGAATTGGAGGCCTATATTTCTCAATGGTAGGTTTGTTAGGAGTAATAGAATTCGAAGCAATAGATTCTAAGTTCAAAGAGTCATTGGTTTGTTCATTAATGCTCTCCTTGTTCTCATCTTCTGCTACTTTACCTGCACATGAAGTAGAAACATTAGTATTTTCAACATTAATAACTCCTCCTGACACAAACCCAACTCGTTTGCCATATTGAAGATGTGCCTCCCTGGCAATTTCTTCCTGTGTCATAAGGATGGATATGTAGTTATGATTGAAAGGTGGAGGAACACTATCATACCCTAGACCCTTGTTTTGATTATCTTTAAATTTTAATTGGGTTTCAAATAAGGACTCGACTGTCTGACTTGACGCGGTATAATTTTTGAAACTAACATCTGTTTTTCCACACTTAGTTTTCAAAGTATCAAGTTCTTCAGTTACAGCAGCAAGTTGTCTCTTAATATAGTCATAATTTTCACACTTGTTGCTATACTCTTCCTGAAGCTTCCTAAAGTCTTTGGTTTTTGCTTCTAATTTAGCCTTCAGGGTTTCTGTCCTTTCCTAAGTTGATATCCTTCGTATTTTAGGTCCTTGACTTCCTTTTTTAGCAAATCATTATGTTCACGAAGAATTTTAATCGTATCTTCACAAGATGGAGAGCATGAAACTTCACATGATTGAGAACATGAAACTTCATTGACCGGAAGGTTTGCGGAGCTCATTGTTTCTCCACATTTCAAAGCATCAAGCTCTTCAATTACATCAGCAATACTAAGACTATTGAGATCTTTTCTCTTCTTGACGACAACTACGTTCATATCCCACGATTTCGGAAGTGAATTTAGCAGCTTTTTGTTTATCTCAGACTTAGTCAAGAAGATCCCAGCTATATTCATCTCAGTAGTGAGTGTGGTAAATCGCTGCAACTGAGTTTCAAGGGTTTCTCTAGGGATATAATCGAAAATGTTGAAATTTTGTCTTAACATATCCTGACGACTCTCTTTCATGTTTTCAACTCCCTCGTAGACCTTAAAAGCCATTAAAAAGCACAACTAGAAGCCAAAATCAAACTCAAAAGTCAAACTTAAAAGTCAATGTTTAAAATCAAAGGTCAAACCTGAAAGTTAAAATCAAAATTTTAAATAAAAAATCAAAAATAAAAGTTAAAAATACTTTTTTTTGAAATTATTATTATTATTATTATTATTATTATTATTATTTATTTATTATTTTATTTTAATTTTTTTATTTTGGATGAAAAAGAAATTTAAAATTAAAAGAAATTGAATTTTGGGTTAAAAGTGTCAAATTTTGAAAGTTAGAACCTAGAAAGACGCTTTATGAATTAAATTCGGAAGAGAAATAACAAGTAACAGCCTAGATCAATTGGTAAAATGCGTGTGATGCTGAGGCAAGA